>NC_058134.1:137553519-137645623 GCF_016433145.1 Gracilinanus agilis | reverse complement strand
ATTGCTTTCGACTTGCCTCACTTCCCATTGTTTTTACACTGCTAAGCCTCGTGTAAAATATACTGGGATTCGTTCAGCCTGACTCTTTTCTAATGCCCAACTCTTGGCATTCCCCATTGACTGTTGAATTATGTCCTTAGTCTAGATTCAAGGACAACTGTCACCAGCCCCCTTCCCTTTCCAGGACTGTTTCCCACCTGTGCCCAAATTCATTCAGTTAATTGACAAGCATTTAAGTGTAGTATGCCACATAGTGTGCTGAGTGCTTAGGAAAGAAAGAAGGAGCAGAAAATGATCCCTGTCTACAAGGATCTTACATTCTAATGGGAGAGGCAACATGCCCTAAATGGATGCATACAAGATACATACAGAGTAGATAAAATGTAGCCTTAAAGAGGAAAATGTTAAAAATGGTAGGGCAGGGGAAAAATAAGAGCACAGGTGGTATGTGTTATTGCCTGGATGCATCCATCCCTTCATTATGTTAAAAATGGCCCTCTAGCCCTTTAATCACTCCCACCCCCACCACACACACGTATCTATCTACCTGTCCGTTCTTCCGTGTCTAGGGTAAATACTGTCTCTTTCATGAGGCCTTCCTGATCTCCACCATAACGTTTGGCTCATCCATCTCGTTCTCTTTTCACATTTATTAAACAAGTAAGCATTTATTAAGCCCCTGTATGCACTTGAGGACAAACTCTTTAACATCTGTGGACTGGACACCAGAAAGATTCTAGGCAGGATGACCAATGAGGAGGTGACGACAGTGGTCAAAAGGAAGTGTTATGAGGGCCTGAAGTCACCTGGTGTAATGAGAAAGAAGGATACAGATTGAGACCTGGGATAGATATGAAATGGCTGGATATGGTAATGGTTTGGATCTGGGGGGTGAGGAATGGCATAAGTATTGAGGAGAACCCTAATGTTGTCAGCCTAAGAGATCTGATCAACAGCAGGGTCCTTAATGGAGAAATAGTGGGGGGAGGGGTTTGAGAGAAAAAGACAAGTTTTGTTTTAGGCATGTTGCATTTGAGATTTATAAAAGACATCCAGTTTAAAATGTCCAATAAGCAACTTATTATGGTAGGACCATATTTAGGAGAGAGATTAAGGCTGTTTTTATATATGTATACATATACTATAGTATTTATATATTTATAATATATTTATATTATAGCAGGTCATATAGTATTTTATATATTATATAATATGGAATACACACACACACGTGTGTGTGTGTGATCTGCATATAGATAATAACTAAATCCAGGGGAATCAAAGAGGTAACCAAGTAAGAGATGATAAAGAGAAAGGAGGATTCAGAGAAGAGTCTTGACATCTAGCCTCTCTTAGGGAAAAAGATTTACAAGGAAAGTTTTCTTGGCAAAAATAATAGAGGGCAGCTGGGTGGCTCAGTGGATTGAGAGTCAGGCCTAGAGATGGGAGGTCCTAGGTTCAAATCTGGCCTCAGACACTTCCCAGCTGTGTGACCCTGAGCAAGTCACTTGACCCCCATTGCCCACCCTTACCACTCTTCTGCCTAAGAGCCAATACACAGAAGTTAAGGGTTCAAAAAAAATTTTAAAAATGGAGTAGTTTGCCATTTCCTTCTCCAACACTTTTTACAAATGAGGAAACTGAGGCAGAGTTAAGTGAATTGTCCAGGATCAAACAGCTAGTCAATGTCTGAGGCTGGATTTAAACTCAGATATTCCTGACTCCAAGCCTAGCACTCTATACACTGTGCCATCTAGCCCCAGTCATATAGGTAACTTGTATTTAAATCCTGTGTGTGAACACTGTATGTGTGTGTGCATGCACATGCACATATACATATTGTACTTGTTGACTTCCGTATTAAAATGTAAACTCATTGCAAGTGGGAGTCATTTCGTTCTTTGTGCTTGAATCAATAGTATCTGGCAAATAATAGGTACTTAATAAATATTTATTTATTTATTGAATTGGTCTAGATTAAATCACCCATGAAGTCCTTTTCAGTCACAGATTCTGTTTTTCTACCATTTAAAAACTAACTCAAAGAAAATATAACAAATTTGAATACTAAAGAAAAACCTTTTGAGCAGTGTTCATTTTTTTTTTAAAACCCTTACCTTCCATCTTAGAATCAATACTGTGTATTGATTCTAAGGCAGAAGAGTTAAGTGATTTGTCCAGAGTAACACAGCTAGGAAGTGTCTGAGGTCACATTTGAACTCAAGACCTCCCATCTCTGAGCCTGACTCTCAGTCCACTGAGCCACCCAGCTGCCTCCTAGTGTTCATTAAAAAAAAATATGTTTTTTAAATTTGTTTTCCAGGTCAGTATCTCTTATTCATGTTAAAGAAGTTCCAAATAGTTTGTAATTTGGCAAATGTTTCTTTAAACTAGAAAGAACTCCTCCTTTGCATTAAAAATAATAGGAGATGAATATAATCTTTTACAACTGTTTATCATATGTCTGTTCTGTTCCACCGATCGATTTTTCTGTTTCTTAGCCAGTACCAGATCATTACTGCTTTATAGTAAATAAATTTGGTACTGCTAGACCTTCTTTTACCTTTTTTCATGAATTTCCTTTGATATTCTTGACCTTTTGTTTTTTTAAATGAATTTTGTTGTTATTTTTCTAGTAATTAATGTTTTTAGTCATTTGGTTAAGATCTCATTAAATAAGCAGATTAGTTTAGGTAACATTGCCATTTTAATTATATTGTCCTTGCCCTACCAGTGAACAATAAATATTTCTCCGACTATTTAAATCTGATTTTATTTGTATAAAAAGTTTTTTATAACTATTTTTATGTAGTTCCTAGGTTTGTTTTGGCAGATATACATCTAGCTATTTTATTCTATTATTGTTTTAAATGGGTTGTCTCTTACTATCTTTTCTTACAGGACACTGTTGATGCAATATAGATATGCTGATGATTTATATGGGTTTATTTTATATCCTGATATTTTAAAGAAATTATTGATAGTTTCAGCTAAATTTTTAGTTAAATCTCTAGGACTCATATATATACCATCATATAGTCTGTGAAAAGAGATAGTTTTATTACCTCTTTGCCCATTTTGATTCCTTCGATTTCTTTTTCTTTTCTTATTGCTATTGCTAGTATTTCTAATACAACATTAAATAATTTTGGTAATAATGGGCATCCTTGTTTCATTCTTGATCTCAAAAGGAAAGCTTCCAAGTAATCTCTGTTACAGATAATGTTTGCTACTGGTTTTAAGTATGTGCTTATTATTCTGAGGAAAAATTCATTTATATCTATACTTTCAAGTCAGTTTCAATAACAGATATACAATAAACACTTCTAAAAGATTACAGTAATCTTGTATTTGACAAAAGTAAAGATTCAAGTTTTGAGATAAGAAATCACTATTTGATAAAAATAGTTGGGAAAACTAGAAAGCCTTCTGGCAGAAACTAGATATAGACCAATATCTTATGTCATTTACCAAGATAAGATCAAAATGGATACATGGCCTAGACTTAAAGGCAGATATCATAAGCAAGTTAGAAGAACAAGGATGTATCCATCAGATTTATGGGTAGGTGAAGAATTTATGAATAAGCAAGAGAGAGAAAGCATTGTGAAATATAAAATGGATACTTTTGAATGCGTTAAATTTAAAGAGTTTTGTACAAATAATACTAATGTAGCCAGATTAGAAAGAAAACAGTAAATTGGGAAAAAATGTTATAGTTTCTTGGATAGAGGTTTTATATCTACAATATATAAAGAACTTTGTCAAATGTAAGAATATGAACCATTCCCAAATTGCTACATGGTCAAAAATATGACAGTTTTTAGATGAAAAAATCAAGGCTATCTATAGCTATTTAAAAAAATGCTCTAAATCACTGTTAATTTGAGAAATGCAAATTAAATAACTCTGAGATATTATCTCAAATACACTGTTGGCAGAACTGTGAACTGATCCAGTCATTTTAGAGCAATTTAGAGTTATGCTCAAAGAGTTATAAAACTGAATATTTCAAAATTTAAAACAATTTAAACATACCTTATAATTCAGCAATACCACTAATTAGGTTTATTTCCTAAGGTGATCAGGGAAAAGGGTAAAGAATCTATATAGTCTAAAATATTTGTGATGGCAAAGAACTGGAAATTGGAGGGATGCCCATCAGTTGAGGAATGGCTAAACAAATTGTGCATATGATTGTGATGGAATACTACTACAAATCCTGAGCATTTTTGGAGGGGGGACGTGGAAAGGCCTACATAAAATTATGAGAAGTGAAACAAGCAGAACCAAGAGAACACTATAACAGCAACAGAAATATTGTGTAAAGAATGACTTACGTATGTCCTCCTCCAGAGGAAGAACTAATGAATAGACATAAATAAGACATAGTTTTGTACATATGTATGCTGTATCTTTTTGTCAAATGATGTCTTCTCTAATGGGGGAGGGGAGGGAAGGAAGGAATTAACTGAGTATTTTAAAGTAGCATATAAAATTTTTAAAATAAAATGCAAATTATGGGAGAATAACTTCCCATATTTTTTAATACTTGAGTTTGTTCCTTTGTAAATATTAGCTGCTTTAAGTAAAACTGATAGAGGAAATTCCAGATTTTCAAAGTAAATAAATTAGAAAATGATTAATTTCTTAAAAAGGAATTCAAGGGGCAGCTGGGTAGCTCAGTGGATTGAGAGCCAGGCCTAGAGACGGGAGGCCCTAGGTTCAAATCCGGCTTCAGACACTTCCCAGCTGTGTGACCCTGGGCAAGTCACTTGACCCCCATTGCCCACCCTTACCACTGTTCCACCTAGGAACCAATACACAGAAGTTAAGGGTTTAAAAAATTTAAAAAAAAAGGAATTCAAAATAGGTTTTCTACAGTGTTGCCTTTCAAATACTGAATTTGCAAAAGATTAATTTTTAGGAATGCATTTGTTGTATAAAACAACTTAAATATACCTCTAGCTTTTAAAATGTGATCAATTCGTAGTTTAATATTTGAGTAGGATGATTAAAATAACAGTGTTAAAAGATAATTGTTGTTTCCAAAAATTGACAAGAGTTCTTGCTTTCTTTGTTTTTTTCCCCCAACAGATATAAGCTTACCCAAATCGGCAACAATATGCTACACAGCTGCATTGCTCAAAGCAAGAGCTGTCTCTGACAAGTAAGTGAATCATAACTTCTGCTGAGCTAAGTGCCTGACTCAACTTCACAGAGACGGGTGGCTCTGAGCCCTTTTCACCATAGGCTTCTCTTAGTCTATGAAATTGCTGCTTCTGAGCATGCATTTTCCAAAGTCTGCCGATCTTTTCTTTCACTGTTAGCAGAACCAAACCCTTGGGCACTGTAAGTGTTTGTGAGTCCCAAAAGAGGGATTTATAGACACTTACCAAATTCAGTGCCTCCCAAGTGATGGTTGCCAGACAGTAGATACCAAAAGGCCTGCTTGGGACTTAGATGAAATGCCTTCCTTTATTTCATTTTTTTGCTTATCTTCCTCCTTCACCAGTCCAAGACAGATAGTGGTTTTGATGAAAACCCATAATATGGCAGAGGACCTGGGGGGGGGTCACACATTCTTTGCCCCTTCAGTACAGTCCAACAGACTAGCACCCCCATCATGACCTCCTTTCCCCCATCCCCAGCATCACTTCATTTTGACAGCCTGTGTCCCTGGTGGTGTTTGCTCAAGTCATTCAGGCAGGTGGGTGTGTGGCACCATCTCTCTATTAAATAGCCAAGAATGACCAGCAGGTGAAAGAAAATAGCCTAATTGTTTTTCAGTTCCCCCGAGGCTTACCATTTTCCTGATTCTGTCCTCTCTAGAGTCTGGAAGCAGATAGGGCAGAGGCTGTTTTCTTTTCCTGCTCTCAGAAAGGTTTGCTTTTCAGTGTGTGTGCACTTCAAGATCGAAGTAATTTTCTTTCATTCTTTTTTTATCCTGTAGATCGCCAGTACCTACTGCAACATCTTTTCTCCCTACACAGCGACTCCAGCTTGGGAGGGCAGGGCTAGGGGTTGTCACAGCTTTCCCTGTGGTGTCTGCCTGCCAAGTACAGCTCTGGAGTTAGCCGTGGGGTGTGAGGTGAGAAAGAGATTGCATGGTCTGGTTTTTTTTTTCATTCACTGGGGCAGACGATTTGCCCACAGTTTGGGCATGCACACCCCCTGCCAGGACAGCTGAAAGCAGACCCGCTTGCTGCCGATGCTGCCAACAACCTTAACTCCAACACAGCCACTGACATTGGGTTGGGGACCACCATTAAAATTTCCCCCTGTTCTGTTTTTAACATCCTCACTCTTTACGTAACCTAGTTTTCTCTTTTTCCTACATCGTCCGCCCCTTTAAGTCTCCCACCCCCCCACCTAAGCAGGTACCTCCTAGGAAACTTAGAGTAGTTATTTAGAGAGAGAAAATTGACAGCTTGAAATTACTTTCTGCCATAATTAGATGCAAGCTCGCTTTCTGCTTCTGCTGGGGTTTTCATTGACCTCTATCTAAGGGATCCCTCAGAGGTTCCTTGTAGTATGGAGGTTTGGAAAGCGTATGTGATTGGCTCAGCTCGGTGACGTGGGCCCTTGAGTCTCTATCTGTGTCTATGTCTAAATCTGCCTTTCTGGGTGCTTTACCCGACAGCCCTGAGTGAATCATGTCTGTCTGTCCTTCTGCCTTTCAGATTTTCTCCAGAGGCTGCGTCCCGGCGAGGGCTGAGCACCGCAGAGATGAACGCCGTTGAGGCCATTCATAGAGCGGTCGAGTTCAATCCTCATGTACCAAAAGTAAGTCTGAGAAATGCCCATCAGAGCTCACTAGGAGATCTGATGACATGTTTGCTGATCACAGTGTCATGCCTATAATAAACCTAGAGCATACAGAAGGTACCACAGCCAGCCCACGTCGAGGCACTGGGTCTTAAGTGCTCATTTGCTTAGTTTTGCTTTAGAACCGAAACTTAATTGGAGGCTTGTGTGATTTCACATTCAACATTCCAAAGAGTGTTCTAGAGGCGGTTTATGGATTTTGTAGCCTAGGGGCCACACCACCCAGCAAGACCCTTGACTTGAAACACTGTCCAAGTGTGTCCATCATTGTGGTTCAAGCTTGAGTATATTTAACAGCAGAATCTCACACTATGGTCTCAGGAGACACATCTTGACACAAACAGAGGTTTAGAAATAACACTGAATAAGTCACATTTGATATTTTATCTAGTAAACAAGTGGCATTGAGTGGTTTTGTGTCAAGAACATTATAGGAAAAAAGGAACCCAAAGAAAATAATTGTAGGAAGAAAGTGTTTTCGGTATTTAAAGTAGAAATAGTAGAAAAAACACCAACTCACAAGCCAGAGGATCTGGAGTCAAATCTCAGCTCTGATGCTTCTAAGTAACCACCTAACCTTCCTGGGTTTCAATTTCCTCATCTCTGAAAGGAAGCGGTTGGACTGCATAGCTACTGTCCAGGGCAGCTCTGGTACCACATCTATTAAATCCATGATTAGGAATCAGTCCTTAGTGTGAATTGCACAATTTAATTAAAAAGTGTAATTATTGCTGGGCTATAGAATCTTAGAGTTGCAACTAATAAAGATAGGGTTATTCATGAAAACCATTTTTGCTTTGCATTTCTAGAATTTCCTATAATTTTCTACAGTAAATTCAACAAGCATCTATTAAACATTTCTGTTGACAGAGCACTTTGCTAGGGGCATATACAAAGTTTAAATGCATGTATGTTATCTAGGACATAGTTGAGAACTGGTTCTTATTTTTATATTCACACACATAAATAAGTCATGCTCTAAGGGTTATGTTGTAGTTTTTATTAGGGAGCAAAAGACATAGCTTTCTTGGCCATGTTTAGCTTTGTTTCCTCATGAGCAAAATACCAAGGATGAATTTAGTACTCTTGAACATTTCTTTCAGCCCATGTATTTAATGTCTATGAATTTGGATTTTATTAGTGAATAATGATGTAAATTTCTATTTTTTCATATGGCTATAATAATTCAAGAAAGAAATTCTTCTATAGTGATATATAAAATAGTGAGTGCTTCCTAAATGTTTATTGAATCATGTTGAGTTGATACTTTAGTTGTGAGGTATTAAATTTGCAGGAGAAGATGCTAAAGGAATATCTGGTTATCCTCAGTGAATTCAAGATACCAATAGTGAATAAATCATATCTCTCAGTATTGAAAGAACTTAGAGATGTAACTGCTGAATTTTTAGTGCTGTTTTGCTGAACTTTGGAAGACTAAGGAGGACAAGAAAAATGACACTGGAGATTCTTGGTTTGAAAATGGGGAGGAGTGTGAATTCTGAAAGTTAGAGGTTAATGAGCTTGACTTCTATTATGAGCATCCCAGAAGGCAATCCTTGTGCCCTAAAATCCAGCATGACTTCGTTAAGATGAGAGTATGGCAGATTAACTTCATTAGACTGGTGGATCAGGACAAAGATACCAATATAGTTTACCTAGAGTTCAGCAAAACATCTCACAGATTCTCTTGTGCAGTTCTTAAGGACTAAACAGAAAAATATGGGCTAAATGATAGTATAGTTGTGTGGATTGAGGAATATTTGAAATGAGTAATCATAATAATTTAATGTCAGCTTAAAGAGTAGCTTCTAATGGAGTGCCCTAAGAAATTTATCCTTAGGCCCTGGTTTCATCATTTTTATTAATGACTTCAGTGAAAGCATAGGAGATGTGTAAATTTTAAAATGAAAAATTAGGAAATTTATTTTTTTAATTCTCTGGAAAACAGTTGGAGAAATTATTTAAGAATCATTAGACTATCCCAGATCCATTATTTAATAGTCTAAACATTTAGTTTCAAGAAATTATGAATGAAAGTTGCCTAGATCTGTTAGAAACAGAAAACAAAGATAGAAAGAACATACCAATCATCTCACTGAAAGGAACTCTAAAGGGAAACATCCCAGGAATGTCATGGACAACATCCAGAGCCTTTATATCAGAGAATAAATAATGCAGCCATCTAGAAGGAATTAGGGCAAGTACCAAAGTCAGATTAATTTAAGATTTGACAGTGTCTGCTAAAAACCAGAGATGTTGGGATACAATATTCCAAAAGGTAAAAAATAAGCTTTATAGCCAAGAATAACGTACCCTACAGATCTGTATATAATCTTAAATGGAACGAAATTGACTTTTTAATGGAAGAGAGGTCTTCCTAGCATTCCTGATAAAAATTCCAGATCTGAGTATGAAACTTTAAAATACAAATACAAGAGTTTATAAGAACCTAGAGAGCTAAATTTATATAAACAACTAGAAGAAGCTATATCATGATATGTAATGCAGGATTTATGCAAGATCTCTTGCATTTGTAAAATTACCCCAGGCAATCCTGTCAGTTAGGAGAATGAAACTCTGGCCCTGCAAGTGCTAGTCCCAGGAGCTGACAGTTTGAGCTGGGACTATAAAAACCCCTGCAGAACCTGGGGGTTCTGATTTTCTTGACCTAACCCAGATACCCAGATACCCCTTACTTCCCCTTGGGGGCCCCGGGAGGTTGAAGGAAGGTTTGGTTTGTGGAAAGTGGGCAGGATTTAGATTAGAGTAGCCTAGCAACAGGGACACCCCTAAACCAATTTATCAACGATATCTGTCTAGCTGGTGGACCAAACAACATCAGGGCAGTGTTAAACTATCTCTGGCTGAGGGCTGGTTTCCTCAGCCTGGCCTTACCTTCTAGGTCCATAGCCAACACTTGCCTAGCAGCAGTCTCTCAAGAACCCTAAACCCTCTTGCCTCAGTTTTTTTCCCTTCCGTGTTAAAATAAACCCTTAGCCTGAAACTGTGAACTTCTGTAGTTATCATCTTGGGCTAAGGGGCTGAGGAGAGGGGAGAATAGCAACCACTTGACTCCAAAGGAAGTACTGGGCAAGCATCCATTTTATTCAGGAAGTGTGTGAGCTTCACTTCCTGTTGAGTTCTGCTTTCACTCCAGCAGGGAGGGGCCCCTCACTCTCCACCTTAAAGGAGCCTATAGGTAGCAGGGAGACCAACTGGGCATCACAGCTCAGGCTACACATCCCTGACAGTCTCAAATCACCTGCTACTGACGTTACTGGCTCTCAGGCCCAGGTGACACACTTGTACCACCAGCTCCCCTGTTATCAGCCACATTATCTGCTTATTACAGATATAGTACTAAAATCTAATAGAAGATAAGAAACAAATGTCCCTCCTGAACTTTAATGTCTTCAAAGGGTATTAAGGGAGTTAAATAAGAAAAACAGAAGACCTGAAGGTGGATTAGTTTTATTCTGAAGGGTTTAAGAGAGGAAGGAGAAGGAAAAATTAGAAGAGAAATACAACACAGAAGAAGAAAGAAGCAATTAGAACTTACTTTCTCTCCTGACTGGAATGTGTGAGATTATATAAACATAGAGGAAGGAATGGGTGGAATATATATGAGATGAACCTTACTCATAAATGAAACAGACCCAAAAAAGTTGAACATACACTCAAACCTTTGCATATAGAAATTCATAAACCTCAAAAGGGAACATGCAAATAGCAGAGATGGGAAAAAAGAAAAGTAAGAATAGAGTATCACTGACTGAGATTCCCTGAAAAGGGGCATTCCTTCCCACAAAAGAGACCTCTCTACAGGCTTAAGACTGATGATCCTAGTAAACTTTGAGTCTACTTTATAAAACATAGGATTATTATGAGATAAACATAGCATATTTCAGAGTAATAATAATAATATACAGAATGAACTCATTTCTTCCCTTTCATACTTGGAGAGCAATAGCAAAAGACCTATTTATATGTTTTGTTTCCCTTTCTCCCAGTCCTGAATTCTTTTTATTTCTATTTGGAGCTATACTTTGACAGCTATTTGAAAAATATATTCCTCTCTCTATTTGAAAAATATATTCCTCTCTCCTTTCCCCCAACTCATCAAGTGCCACAATGCATAGAGTTCTGGGGCTGAAGTGAGGAAGTCATGGATTCTCATCTAGCCTCAGATATTTACTAGCTGTATGACCCGTGGCAAGTCACTTGACCTGGTTTCTGTTTACTTTAGTTCCTCATCTGTGAAATGGGGATAATAACAGCACTTACCTCCCAGGGTTGTTGTGAAGGTCAAATGAGATAATCATTATAAAGTGCTTAGCACAGTTTTTCAGCACATAGTAAATGTTGTTAGAAATTGTATTTATTTATTATTATTTTATAATTATTATTAATAGAAAAACATGGTGATAAAAAACAAGTGAGTAAATTGTAGATAGTCAGAAAATAGTTAATGATAATATATGGGCATCTTCATATTTGTGATGTGTATTGGGATTTGCTCTGAATAAAAGCAACCTTTTTATTTCTTCAAGATTCATTTCAGCAAAATAAACTCTTTCCTAACATTGGTGATAAATGTAACAAGAACTAGTACTATGTAGCTTTTTATTCAATACAATTTAATAACTAAAATGGGAAAGACTTCCAGGTTTTATTAACCCTGCACATGAGGACCTTGTTGAATATTTCACCCCTGCCAGAGTCAGCAATGTCCTTATAATAGAGTGCTCCACCCTACATACCTCCCATGAAATGCTGCCTTTGGGAATTCTGTAAACTTCATGTATGGGCATCCAAACCAAAAGAAGACAGAAGCACAGATAGACAAGGGCAGAGAGAAGACATCTTTGCCCTTAGGTAACTCTCACTTGCCCTAAAAATATGGGATAAAAGTTGAGCACTGATAGAATAAGTCATTTGGGACTAAGAGAATAGATTTTGTTCTTATTCAGACAGCTTTCTGGACTATTGGTCATCTTGTGGAGTGTGGCTCTACACCTCTTCCCCAGGCAACCCATCAGTAACAGAAACACTTGGGGCTAGTTGGCTGCAGGAGAGAACAGCTGAGAGGAGCCATTGGTGGGGAGTTACAATTAACAGTGTGGAAGAAGTTTTAAGTCCATAAGTGGACTTAAAAGCCAGTCTGTCGTATCTTGAGCCTCAAACATTGTCATTAGGATGTTCTTCACTGAGATGCCTGCTGTGATACACTAGGCATTAGTGGGACAGAACGTGAGCACTGAATACCCAGGAAGTTGTTAAGGAAAGGAGAATAAAGGAACACCTTAAATAAACTTTGCCTAAGTAAAAGTTTGGGACTGGGGTAGTCTCAGTTTGTTGACTGAACTGATCAAGATTGAGTTGAAATGATAAGAAGTTAAATTGGATACCTAATAGGTGTTATGTTCTTGATAAAATTTAAGAACAGAATGTGTAAAAAAAACAACAGTATTTCCTAAAAAAAAAAGTTATAAAAGTTACCTGTCAATGTGGAGACTAATTTCATGAGGATTTTCAATGGCTTGTTAAAGGAAACATTATGGTAATTGTGTATGTGTGATGAAATGTCTGTCAGGCATTGTTATAAGGATGAAAGTTTTATTTCATGCAAACAATGTGGCATCCTACCTTTGCATCTCCAGAAGGCTGATTGACAGAGTATGAAATTGTTTCATAATCCAATTTAGGAAACAAGTGTGTCGTGGATCTTAGCATTTTAAAATGTTTGAAGCATGAAAACAGATAACTGAAATGCTCTTGCTAGGTTTTTTGTGATGTTACATATTAGTGGAACATTTAAGAAATATAATTTTAATTAACTTTTTTAACTTTTTAAAAAATGAGAAGTATTTTACTCTTTTTTGTTTGTTTGTTTTTTTAAAGAGAAAAGGGAGTGGAAACCAGTTTTTAGCTTTATTTACTAAAGAAAAAATTAGGTGATCTTCTAGTCACTAGTTTTCTCCCCTATCCTGCCAATGCCCTCTATACCCGTTTTCAACCAAATAAGCCAATTATAAGCTCCTCAAAATTGTGCATCATTGGATATGGATAAAGGATATGGATTGGAAGTATATCTGAAAAAAATCTTGATTTAAGAGATGAAATCTATTGACACGTTATTTATTTATACTTTTAGTCACAGTGGTAAAGTAAATATGTTGCTGGAAACTTCACTCCAGAAATATGTCCCTCTCCCTTTGTGTACCATAGTTTTTTGTCAGAAATCTTTTGCCAGTTAAAAAATTGGCCTCAGTTATTCAAAAATACTTACCTCAGAGCAAGTTCTTTTTAGTAAAAAAAAAAAACCTCTAAAGAATGTTTTTAAAGATAAATTGTTTTTATTTAATTTTTACATTCTTTTCTTTATAATTTTAAATGCCAGATTCTCTTCCTCCCACCTTTCCCCCCATTCACTGAAAAGGCAAACATGATATCAGTTATACTTATGAAATCATGCAAAACACATTTCCATATTAGCTATCACAAAAAAGCAAAAAATAAATGACGAATGTGAGAAAAGTATACTTTTTGCACTCAGAGGTCTTTCTCTCGCTGCAGGTGGATAGCATTTTTTCATCATAAGTTCTTTACAATTGTCCTGGATCACCATATTGATCAGAGAAAATAAGCTTTCCCAATTGATCAACATAATAACATTGCTGTACTGTGCACAATAAGCTCCTGTTCCTCCTCCCTACACTTTGTATTGTTCATATAGGTCTTGCCATGTTTCTTTTTCCTTTCTGAAACACCTCCCATCATTTCGTATAGCACGTTCCATCACAATTGTATGCCACAACTTGCCCAGCCATTTTCCAATTGATGAGCATCCCCTCAATTTCCAATTCTGTGTTACCACAAAAAGCAAAAGTGCTGTTAACGAATATTTTTCTATCATCCTTTGTCCTTTTATCTCTGAGGTACAAACCTTGTAGTGCTGGATCAAAGGTTTTGTAGTTTGATATCCCCTTGGACCTAATTGTTCTCTAGAATGTCTGGACTACTCATTAATGTACCAATTTTCCCTCATCTCCTCTAGCATTTGGCATTTCTTATAGGTGTGAGATGGTACTTCAGAGTTGTTTTAATTTGCTTTTCTCTGACCAATAATAATTTAGAGCATTTTTTTCAGAAAACCATGGGTAGCTTTGATTTCTTCTTCTAAAAACTACCTATTCATATCCTTTGAACATTTATCAATTGGGGAAAGGTTCATATTCTTATAAATTTGGCCCATTTCTATATTCAGTATTAATTTGAGAAATGATGATTTTATCATAGAAATTTCTCGTAAATTTTTAAAAAATATTACTTCATTGTCTATGATTCCTTTTAGCAAAATGTAGTGTCCCTGATTATCCTTTTCAATTAGGTCTAATTTTGCTTTTGCAAATTTTTTTGTCTGAGATTATGATTACCACCTCCACCCTCTTCACTTCAGCTAAAGAATAATAGACTCTGCTCCAGTCTGTCATGTCAACTGTGTCTTTCTGTCCCAACTATGTTTCTAGTACACAACATATTGTTGGACTTTGGTTTCTAATCCATTCTGCTAGTTACTTCCACTCTATGAGGTAGTTCATCTCATTCACATTTATGGTCACTAATTGTGCATCTCTAGTTTTCCTCTGTTTAGACTTCTCTGTTTTTCTTTTTATCCTTTCCCTCCTCAGACATCTGTCTTGCTTCTGACCACAGCTTCCTCCAATCTGTGTTCTCCTTTTTATCCTCCTCCACCCATATCTCTTATCTTCTTCCTCCTTCTATTAAGGTAGATTTCTCTCTGTTAAGGTAGATTTCTATACACAACTGAGTGCATGAATATATTTTACCTCTTTGAACCAATGCTGTTGAGAATAAGGTTCAAGCATTGCCTGCCACCTACCCCCCATTTTCCTCTTCTCTATAAAAATTCTTCCTGGCATCCTTCCTTTATGTGACAAAATTTGCCTTACTCCATCTCTCCCTTTTCCCTTCTAAAATGCATCCCTCTATCTTATCCCTACATGCTTTTTTTTTAGATCATTCCAACATAATCGATCTACATCTATGCCCACATAACCTCCTTCTAACTGCCTTAATAATGATAAAATTCTTAGGTATTTAATGTATCATCATAGGATTGTAGACAGTTTTAATTCTATGGAGTACTTCATGATTACTCTTTCATATTTGCCTTTTCATACTTTTGAGTTTTCTGTTTGAATGTCAGATTTTTCTTTTCTTCTTAGATCCTTATTCCTTCTAGTTTTCTTAAAAGGAATCATTATGTGTCCATTTCCCCCTGATTTATTATCAGTTTTTCTGGGTTGGTTATTCTTGGTTGTAATCCTACTTCCTTTGCCCTCCAAAATATCATATTCCAATTCTTCTTCTCCTTTAAAATGGGAGCTTCCAGATCTTATATGATCCTGACTATGGCTTCATGGTCACTTAAATTGTTTTTTTTTTCTTGCTTCTTGCCATATTTTCTCCTTGACCTGAGAGCTCTAGAATTTGGTTAAAATATTCTTCAGAAGGCAGCTGGGTAGCTCAGTGGATTGAAAGTTAGGCCTAGAGACAGGAGGTCCTAGGTTCAAATCCGGCTTCAGACACTTCCCAGCTGTGTAACCCTGGGCAAGTCACTTGACTCCCATTGCCCACCCATACCACTCTTCTGCCTAAGAGCCAATACACAGAAGTTAAGGGTTTAAAAAAATAAAATTTAAAAAAATGGAGTGATTTGCCATTTCCTTCTCCAACTCTTTTTACAAATGAGGAAACTGAGGCACTTCTTTAAAATGTTTTTGACTGGTTGCCTTTAAGAAAATGATATGTTTTTAGTTATTTAAAGATTGTTTTAGCTATCCTTTTAGACACAAACATTATCTTCACTGTGAGATAATATAAATCTTGGTACAATTATTTCCATGATCATCAATGTAATCAATCACATAATAATTTTAAAATAAAAATTTTCCACTGTTAAAATCAAAATACAATAAAGATTAGTTCATATAGTATCCTAAATAATTCTTGAAATGCCCATAACCTTTTTATGTTTTTTACTCTGCTACTCACCCAAGCAATGCTAAAAATGATAAAGCAATGGAAAAAAATACTAAACTACCTTATAGTTATGAAACAATTATTGTTATGTTCATTACAGTATAATTATTTATGTATGGTCTCCCCAGAAATTGACAATCTTTCAAAGGAGGATCAACCTGGTTACCTTTAACAAAGTTCATCATATTTTTAAGCCACATCATCTCTCAAAGATTGTCTACAAATGGCAGAGGAGACATAAGCTCTGAGGAGGGAGTCCCCATGCTGATGATGTCCCATTTCCTTAAAGTATTTTTAAAATGTATCTTTTTAATTAATTAATTTAGAATATTTTTCCATGGTTACATAATTCATGTTCTTTACCTCCCCTCCTCCCCCCACCCTACCATAGCCAACAAGCAATTCCACTGGGTTTTACATGTGTCATTGATCAAGACCTATTTCTATATTATTAATATTTGCACTAGGGTGATCATTTAGAGTCTACATCCCCAATCACATCCCATCGAACCATGTGATCAAGCAGTTGTTTTTCTTCTGTGTTTCTACTCCCACAGTTCTTTCTCTGGATATGGATAGCGTTCATTCTCATAAGTCCCTCAGAATTGTCCTGGATCATTGCATTGCTGCTAGTAGAGAAGTCCATTTCATTTGATTGTGCCACAGTGTATCCATCCCTATGTATAATGTTCTTCTGGTTCTGCTCCTTTCACTCTGCATCAATTCCTGGAGGTCATTCCAGTTCACATGGAATTCCTCCAGTTCGTTATTCCTTTGAGCACAATAGTATCCCATCACCAAAAGATACCACAATTTGTTCAGCCATTCCCCAACTGAAGGGCATCCCTTCATTTTCCAATTTTTTGCCACCATAAAGAGCATGGCTATAAATATTTTTGAACAAATCTTTTTCCTTATGATCTCTTTGGAGTATAAACCCAGCAGTGGTATGGCTGGATCAAAGGGGAGGCAGTCTTTTAAAGCCCTTTGGGAATAGTTCCAAATTGTCTTCCAGAATGGTTGGATCAATTCACAACTCCACCAGCAAATGCATTAATGTCCCAATTTTGCCACATCCCCTCCAACATTCATTACTCTCCCCTGCTATAATTTTAGCCTATCTGCTAGGTGTGAGATGATACCTCAGAGTTGTTTTGATTTGCATTTTTCCAATTATAAGAGATTTAGAACACTTTTTCATGTGCTTATTGATAGTTTTGATTTCTTTATCTGAAAAATTGCCCATTCATGTCCCTTGCCCATTTATCGATTGAGGAATGGCTTAATTTTTTTTATACAATTGATTTAGCTCCTTGTATATTTGAGTAATTAGACCTCTGTCAGAGGTTTTTTTTTGTAAAGATTTCTTCCCAATTTGTTGTTTCCCTTCTGATTTTGGTTGCATTGTTTTTGTTTGTACAAAACTGTTTTAATTTAATGTAATCAAAACTATTCATTTTATATTTTGTAATATTCTCTATCTCTTGCTTGGTCTTAAAATCTTTCATTTCCCCTAGATATGACAGGTAAACTATTCTATGTTCACCTAATTTATTTATTATTTCCTTCTTTATATTTAAGTCATTCACCCATTCTGTATATTTCTTGGTGTAGGGTTTGAAATGTTGATCCAAACCTAATCTTTTCCATACTGTTTTCCAATTTTCCCAGCAGTTTTTGTCAAATAATGGGTTTTTGTCCCAAAAGCTGGAATCTTTGGGCTTATTGTACACTGTCTTGCTGAGGTCATTTAGTGAGCTCTAATTTTTAAGAAAGTTGTGTGCATGTGAGAAAGAGATCAGATATCTGAAAGTCTTATATGCATGTCATCTATGTCATTATTCAGGTCACTGATAAAAATGTTAAATAGCTTATAGAACCAAGCATAGATCCCTGGGGTACTCCACTAGGGACCTCCAACCACACTGACATTGAACTATTAACAGCTACTCCTCAAGTCTGAGCTTCATCTCTCCATCTTTTCCTTATGAATAGTATGAGAAGTTTTATAAAATGTTTTGCTGAAATCTAGGTAAACTATATCTATATTCCCTATATCTACTAATTCAGTAATCCTCTCAAAAAATAAATGAGGTTGGGCTGGTATGACCTATTCTTGAAATTATACTGGTTCTTTATAAATATTGTTTCCCTTCCTAGATATTCACCAACCACATCTTTATTAATCCATTCCGGAAAATAGTGAAATGATTTATTCATGAGAATTGCAAACAGTTAGGAGGCATCAGGTATATTTCTTTGTCTAGAAGACTTGATCTTTTGAATACAGTTAACTTCAAAGTTTCATAGGAATAGAACAAAGCTAATAATATGTTTCTGTTAAAACTATTGACATTTAGCAAGCAAGAAAGACTTTTTAAAAGTCAGTATCACAGAAGCAAGGAGATGTCAATGATAAACAAAACTCATTAGGTTTCCTCTGTTTATTCTTAAAATTATATGAACTATTTGCTGTTCCAATTTCTTGAATTGCCTTCTCCAACCAAGCATTTTTTTTTAAATTTTAAAAATTTAAAAATTTTATTTTTTTAGAAAAATTTTTCATGGTTACATGATTCTTGTTTTTACTTTCCCCTTCTCCACCACCCCCATATCCAACACACATTTCCACTGGCTTTAACATGTGTGATCAATTAAGACTTATTTACATATTATTGATAGTTGCATTGGTGTGGTCATTTCGGGTCTACATCCCCAAACATGTCTGCATCAGCCCATGTGTTCAAGCGGTTGTTTTTCTTCTGTGTTTCCACTCCTGCAGTTCTTCCTCTGAATGTGGATAGCATTCTTTACCATAAGTCCCTCAGAATTGTCCTGGGTCATTGCTTTGCTGCCAGTACAGAAGTCCATTACATTCGATTTTACCACAGTGTATTAGTCTCTGTGTACAATGTTCTTCTGGCTCTGCTCCTTTCACTCTGCATCTATTCCTGGAGGTCTTTCCAGTTCACATGGAATTCCTCCAGTTTATTATTCCTTTGAGCACAATAGTATTCCATCACCAGCATATACCATAATTTGTTCAGCCAATCCCCAATTGAAGGGCATACCCTCATTTTCCAGTTTTTTGCCACCACAAATAGCGAGGCTATAAATATTTTTGTACAAGTCTGTTTATCTATTATCTCTTTGAGGTACAAACCCAGCAATGCTATAGCTGGATTGAAGGGCAGGCAGTCCTTTAGAGCTCTTTGGACATAGTTCCAAATTGCCATCCAGAATGGTTGGATCAGTTCACAACTCCACCAGCAATGCATTGATGTCCCAATTTTGCCACATCCCCTCCAACATTCATTACTCTCCCTTGCTATAATTTTAGCCAATCTACTAGGTGTGAGGTGGTACCTCAGAGTTGTTTTGATTTGCATTTCTCTAATTATTAGAGATTTAGAACACTTTTTCATGTGCTTATTGATAGTTTTGATTTCTTTATCTGAAAATTGCCTATTCATGTCCCTTGCCCATTTATCGATTGGGGAATGGCTTAATTTTTTTATACAATTGATTTAGCTCCTTGTATATTTGAGTAATTAGACCTCTGTCAAGATTTTTTTTCTAAAGACTTCTTCCCAATTTGTTGTTTCCCTTCTAATTTTGGTTGCATTGTTTTTGTTTGTGCAAAACCTTTTTAATTTAATATAATCAAAATTATTTATTTTACATTTTGTAATTTTTTCTAACTCTTGCTTGGTTTTAAAATTTTCCCTTTCCCATAGATCTGATAGGTATACTATCCTATGTTCAGCTAATTCTCTTATAGTTTCCCTCTTTATATTCAAGTCATTCACCCATTCTGAATTTATCTTGGTGTAGGGTGTGAGATGTTGATCTAAACCTAATCTCTCCCATATTGGTACTACTAGGCCACCTTCCTTCACATTTTTTTTCATTATTTCCCTTGATATTCTTGATGTTTTGTTCTTCCAAGTGAACTTTGTTATAGTTTTTTTTCTAATTCAGTAAAAAAGTTTTTTGGTAGTTTGATAGATATGGCACTAAATACGTAAATTAATTTGGGTAGAATGGTCATTTTTATTATGTTAGCTTGTCCTACCTATGAGCAATCAATGCTTTTCCAATTGTTTAGATCTAGTTTTAATTGTTTGGAAAGTGTTTTGTAGTTGTGTTCGTATAATTCTTGTGTTTGTTTTGGTAGATAGATTCCTGAATATTTTTTATTATCTAGGGTGATTTTAAATGGTGTTTCTCTTTCTACCTCTTGCTGTTGTGATGTGTTGGAAATATATAGAAATGCTGATGATTTATGTGCATTTATTTTGTATCCTGCAAATTTGCTAAAGTTGTTGATTATTTCTACTAGCTTTTTAGTTGATTCTCTAGGATTTTTTAAGTAGACCATCATATCATCTGCAAAGAGTGATAGCTTAGTCTCCTCATTGCCTATTTTAATACCCTCAATTTCTTTTTCTTCTCTAATTGCAACTGCTAGTGTTTCTAGTACAGTGTTAAATAATAGCGGGCATCCTTGTTTCATGCCTGATCTTATTGGGAAGGCTTCTAATTTTTCCCCATTGAATATGATACTTGTTGATGGTTTTAGATATATACTGTTTATTTTGTTTAGGAAAGGTCCTTCTATCCCTATACTTTTCAGTGTTTTCAATAGGAATGGATGTTGTATTTTGTCAAAGGCTTTTTCAGCATCTATTGAGATAATCATGTGGTTTTTGTTGGTTTGCTTATTGATATGGTCAATTATGTGAATGGTTTTCCTAATGTTGAACCATCCTTGCACTCCTGGTATAAATCCCACGGGATCATGATGGATAACCCTTGTGATTACTTGCTGGAGTCTTTTTGCTAGTGTTTTATTTAAGATTTTTGCATCTATGTTCATTAAGGAGATTGGTGTGTAATTTTCTTTCTCTGTTTTTGATCTACCTGGCTTTGGGATCAGTACCATATTTGTATCATAAAAGGAGTTTGGCAGAACTCCTTCTTTGCTTATTATGTCAAATAGTTTGTATAGTATTGGAATTAGGTGTTCTTTGAAGGTTTGATAGAATTCACTTGTGAATCCATCTGGTTCTGGGGATTTTTTCTTAGGGAGTTCTTTGATGGCTTGTTCAATTTCTTTTTGTGATATGAGATTATTTAAGTATTCTTCTTCTATTGTTAATCTAGGCAAATTATATTTTTAAAATGTTTATCCATATCACCTAGATTGCTATATTTATTGCCATGTAATTGGGCAAAATAGTTTTTAATGATTGCCTTAATTTCCTCTTCATTAGAGGTGAGGTCTCCCTTTTCATCTTTGATATTGATGATTTGGTTTTCTTCTTTCCTTTTTGTAATTAGATTGACCAGTACTTTGTCAATTTTGTTTGTTTTTTCAAATTACCAACTTCTGGTCTTATATATTAATTCAATTGTTGTTTTACTTTCAATTTTATTGATTTCTCCTTTAATTTTATAATCTCTAATTTGGTCTTTAGCTGGGGATTTTTAATTTGTTCCCTTTCTAGTTTTTTTAATTAGCATGCCCAGTTCATTGATGTTTGTACTCTCTAATTTTATAATATATGCACTCAAAGATATAAATTTCCCCCTGAGTACTGCCTTAGCTGCATCCCACAGAGTTTGGTAGGATGTCTCATCATTGTCATGCTCTTCAATGAAATTATTGATTGTTTCTTTGATTTCTTCTTTAACTGGTTTTGGAGAATCATATTATTTAATTTCCAATTTGTTTTTGATTTGCCTGACCAGGTACCCTTACTAATTATTGATTTTATTGCATTATGATCTGAGAAGGTTACATTTATTATTTTTGCTCTTTTGCATTTGTTAGCAATGTTTCTATGCCCTATTACATGGTCAGTCTTTGTGAATGTACCATGTACAGCTGAAAAGAAGTTGTATTCCTTTTTGTCCCTATTCATTTTTCTCCATATAGCTATTAAATCTAATTTTTCTAGGATTTCATTCACCTCTCTTATGTCTTTCTTATTTATTTTTTGGTTTGATTTATCTAGATCTGAAAGAGGGATATTTAGATCTCTCACTAGTATGGTTTTACTATCTATTTCCTTCTTGAGCTCTGCCAGTTTCTCCTTTAGGAATTTGGATGCTATACCATTTGGTGCATACATATTGAGTACTGTTATTTCCTCATTGTCTATACTGCCTTTTATCAGGATGTAATTACCTTCCCTGTCTCATTTAAGTAGATCTATTTTTACTTTGTCTTTGTCAGAAATCATGATCACCACTCCTGCCTTCTTTTTCTCATTTGAAGCCCAAAAGATTTTGCTCTAGCCCTTGACCTTAAACCTGTGTATTGTAATGGAGGGTTGGAGGGATGTTAACTATAATTATTTGTGGGTTCACACTGGGGTGGGAGAGACAGGAATGTCAGAAAGGGACCCACAAGTAGGGAGACTAAAGTTTAACAGCAAAGGGGTGTCTGTTACTGAATTGGCTGTTAGGTCCAACTGCCACTCTGAAGCACCAAGACTAGGCCTATGGAGACCAGCAAAGTAAAGGCAAGAGTTTATAAGTTAAGGCAACACATTTAATCAAGGACAAACTAAGATTAAGGATGGGAATAGGGTTTACTACACTTAAAAGGTAAGGGCAAACCACAGGGGCAGGATAAGGACTTGACTACACTAAACTAAGACCTAAGCCAGGCAGGGCCCAGATAATAACAGGACTGGAATGGGAATCCTCACAGTAGAGTCCAGAGATGTTTTCAGGATGCCAGGAACCAACTCCTCCAGAACCGGTAGTCCAAAGCAGCCCAGTAGGGAGAGGAGCCTGCAAGCTGTCCACCAGATCACAGATCACTCCCTGCTGTTGTGCAGGATAGATGACCTCTGCTTCCAACCTTCACCACACTCCAGGATCCCAGGGAATCAGAGTGCAACTCCACAAGCTCTGAGGTCTCCCAGGGAATTAGTTAACTGCTTATAACTCCCACCATGGAGTCCTTCTCAGAGAGTGCAAGCCACTTCTTGCTTCCCCATTCCCTGTGGAATTCTCCAGCCCTTCCTGCTAGGTCCACATTAACTATATATAAACTAATACCTAAATAATCCTCACAACAGTCCCCCCCCTTTGCACAAAGCCAAAATTAACAAAATTTTGGTATTTGTGCACTACAAACTAAACTAAAATTCTAATCCAAAATAACAAACAACCTACACTAATTCTATTCTATCTAACACTATCCTACTCTACTCTACACTAAGGATTTCAACAAGGAAAGGTAAAGGATAAATACATTGAACAGTTACATAGTTCAAAGCACAAAGCAACAAGTAACAATGCAAAATTTCCCAACAAAATCAACAGCAAATATGAAATATTAACACAAAAGTCAAAACGAACATCAAACACAACTCCTATTCTAATACAGAAATATCCTGCCAACTAATAAATGCAAAGAATTTTGAAAAATACATTTTAACACAACATTGCATAAGTCTTTACATAAAAATTAAAACATTAAACTCCCTTATGCAAATTACATTTGAATGTTTGCAACTCGATTATATCAAAGTATTCACAGAATTTACATTTATACACATATACATATGATTCATACAATATATACATAATATATATGTATGACATACATATATATGTACATATAACATATACATATGCATACCCTTTACATATATACAATACTTGCACTATAATACAATTTACAATATACACATACTATTTACACAACTATTTATATTATTTGGTGATATGTGATCTATAGTATGTTATATGTTCTTCATGCAATGCAATTTTGTTATGTTTGTTGTATTTGCACTTTAATGTACATTAGTACTATATTATATCCTCTAATCTAATCTAATACTATTCCTAAACTATTCTAAACTATCCCTAAAGTATTAGTATATTAGTCTAGCTATATCTACCTAACTAACTAGCTAATCTTTGTTAATAACTAACTATCCTTTGTTAGTACTTACTTATCCTATAGCCAATTCTAATTTTGTTAGTATTTGTACATTGTTTCATTCCATAAAGAACACAATGTATCCTAACATGTTTATGTCATATGTATCTGATTTGTTATGTTGTTTCTTTGCTATATCATGTTGCAACATGTTACTGATGGATGCATGATATCTACCAAAACTCCAGATCTCCTGCAGATCTCCTTTCTTATGATGTTCCATTCCTCAAGGAAATCTCCTTTTCTCTCCGTTTTTCCTCTTCTCCTCTTCTCCATTGAAGTTCTTGATAGTTTTATGTGCAATGTTGGATGCATATGAGTATGTAGTGATACTATTTACATTACCCAAAATACTTCCAAACCATTCATCCAAATTGCCCATGATTAATCCTCTTCTTTAAGAAAATCCTTGAAAATGAAGTTTTATCAGTTCAATTCATAAGTTCATCAGTCTTAATACAAAGTCCATAAATCCTGAATCCTCTTCATCCATGTCCTCTTCCATCCAAATGTCTTCTTCTGCTGGAATGGTCCTCTCCTTACTGAACATTCTGACTGCAGACTCTCATTGACTGAAGATCTCAAATTACACAATTTCTTCTTCCTCCTCCTCCTCCTTCTCCTCCTCCTCCTTCTCCTCCTCCTCCTTCTCCTCCTCTTCCTCCTTCATCTCATTCTCCTCCTCCATCTCATTCTCCTCCTTCTCCTCCTCCCCCTTCTCCTCCTCCTCTCTACATTTCCATTATCTATACCACGTGCTAATTTAAGATACAAAAAATGATACCACGAATCTCTACCTAAAACTTTTACAGAAGATGGTGAAACCAATACAACTGTATAAGGACCTACCCAATTTTGTTCTGTTGCCAATGTTTTGGCAAAATTTTTCACATAGACCATATCACCTGGTTGAAAATTATGAAGAGAATAATCCAGTGGGCCAGATTGAATTAATACTCCCATATCTTGTAATTCTCTTAGCCTCTGCTGTAAAGCACTTAAATATGAATCAATTTGGCACTCACCTCCTAAGAGTGATGCATAAACAGCCTTACAAGTTTTTGCTTGCAGTGGAGCATGTCCAAAGAGCATCTCATACAATGATATATGCAGATCTGCTCTTGGCCTTGTATGTAGGTAAAACAAAGCTATGGAAAGAATCTCTGGACATTTGAGATGAGTTTCAGCCCAGAGTTTCCCAACCATAGTCTTGAGTTCCCTATTCATACGCTCTACTTGACCTGAACTCTGTGGGTGATAAGGAACATGATATTTAGGTGTTATTCCTAGATTCTCATAGATTTTTTAAGGATATCCTGAGTGAAATGAGATCTCTTATCTGAATCTATGGTTAAAGGTACACAAACCTAGGCACAATTTCCTTAAGTAACACTTTCACCACAAAACTAGCTGTGTTGGTATTTGATGGGAAAGCTTCAGGCCATTTAGTTAGTCTATGAACTATCACAAGACAATACTTGTGTCTTCCAGCTTTAGGCATACAGATATAATCAATCTGTAAACTCTCAAATGGACAATATGCTAAAGGCCTACCACCCAAACCTTTCTTTCTGAATGCACTTTGATTGAACTTTTGGCAGACTGAACAACTATTACAGATCTTATTTGCAACAGTACTTATTCCAGGAGCAACCCATTGTCTCTTGATGGAATCCACAACAGCTTGTGTACCAAAATGACCTTTTGTGTGGATGGCTTGACAAAATAGGTATACAAATCTTTTGGTAACAATGGTCTTCCTGTATCAGTAATCCATATCCCATGTTCTTTCCTAGCTCCAAATTTATCCTTCCATTTCTCAATATCTGAGTCTACATAAGCTTTCTCTAGATCATCAGAATCAATAGATGTTAAAATCATCACATAAATTGGAGCATTCTGGGCTGCATACTTCGCAGTGATATCAGCTCTGTGATTTCCTTTAGAGACTGAATCTCTACCAAGAGTATGACCCTGACAATGAATTACTGCCAGCTGCTTTGGCTTTTGGATTGCTTCTAACAACTCAGTTATTATTCCTGCATGAGCTATTGGTTTTCCCGATGCAGTAATAAAACCTCGTTTCCAGATTGTTCCTGTTGCATGGCAAAGAGAAAATGCATACCAAGTGTCCGTGTAAATATTTACACTTTTACCTTCAGCTAGAAGACATGCTTGCTTCAATGCCACTAATTCCGCACCCTGAGCACTAAGATTACTAGATAATGAGCCATACCACATTGTCTCAAATTCTGTGACAACTGCAGCACCAGTACATCTAATTCCATCACATAAATATGATGAGCCATCTGTGAATAACTCCAAGTCTGGATTTTCGAGTGGAGTGTCTTTTAAATCTATCCTAGGCATATCCACAAGAACTAATACCTCAACACATTCATGCAATGGCTCACCGTTCTTAGGTAAATCAGGAAGAAGAGTAGCTGGATTAAGTATGCTACATCTCTTCAACTGAATGTTCTCATTACCTAAGAGAATAATTTCATACTTAGATATTCGTTGGTCTGAGTATGCTTGAGTACGAAACTTCTTCATTAGTGCTTCTATCTGATGTGAACAATAGACCGTTAAAGGACATCCCAAAACTGGATCAGCTGACTTCTGAACTAACACAGCCACTGCTGCTACCCCCCTTAGACAGGGTACTGTCCTCGCAGCTATTGGATCTAATTGACAGCTTTAATACCCAGTTGGACAATAACTTTGTCCAAGAGTCTGTGTCAATACACCAGGAGCTATACCTTTCGTTTTGTTGACAAACAGCTGAAAAGGTTTCTCATAGTCTGGGATTCCTAACACAGGTGCAGATAAAATGGCTTCTTTCAGCTTATCTAAGGTTAAGTGATGTTCAGACTTTAGTTTCAGAGGTTCTGGTTCTGTATTCCTGGTCAGATCTGTCAAACACTTAGTGATGTCACTATATCCAGGAATCTATTGTCTACAGAAACCAGTAGTTCCAAGAATAGCTCTAAGTTGTTTCTTAGTTTTAGGTGCACTCAATTTCTGTATGTCAGCTATTCTCTTTTGTGTAATACTTCTGGAACCCTATGACAACATGAAACCGAGATATTGCACCCGGGGCAAAACGAATTGTAATTTTGCCCTGGGGATTTTATATCCTCATTTATATAATTCAATCAAAAGAATCTTGCTATCCTTAAGACATACCTTTGCATTTGGGGATGCCAAAAGAATATCATCCACAAAATGCACCATTTTACTCTCTTTAACTTTAATCATTTTTCAGATCTTGATTTAGAATTTGAGAGAACTGGGAAGGTGAGTCGGTATACCCCTGTGAGAGACAAGTCCACGTCCATGGGTCTTCTCCCAAGTGAAAGCAAAGATCTTTTGAGAATCCTCATGAATTGATATTGAGAAAAACACAGAACATAAATCTACCACTGAACCACCCATGCTTTATATATAAACGAACACCTAAATAATCCTCACAACAGTATGTCCATCTGCCTCAAATGTGTTTCTTGTAGACAACATATGGTAGGATTTTGGTTTCTAATCCACTCTGCTATTTGCTTCCGTTTTATGGGCAAGTTCATCCCTTTCACATTCAGAGTTATGATTATCAGCTGTGTATTCCCCAACATTTTGATATCCTCTCCTAGTTCTTCCCCTTCTTACTCTATTTCCTTTTTAAACCAGTAGTTTGTTTTAGACCAGTCCCCCTTGTCCCCTCCCTTGATTTACTTCCCTTTCTACCCCCTCCCTTATTATTCCCCTCTTTTTATTTTTTAAGGCCTAATGAATTCCCTCCCCCCTCTCCTCCCTTCCCTTTTTTGACCTCCCAACTCCCCTGCTCCTCTTGATTAATCCCTTCTGACTTTCTCAGTAGGGTTAGATAGAGTTCTATATCCCAATGGATATAGCTATTCTTCCCTCTCAGGGTTAATTCCACTGAGAATAAGGTTTAAATATTACCTCTTAATGCTCTCTTCTTCTTCTTATAATAGTATTCATCCCCTCCCCTTCCCATGCCCTCTTTGTGTGTAATAGAATATCCTATTTTTCTTATTCATTCAAGTTTCTCTTGGTGCCATCTACTATTCACCCTCTCTTCCCCCCTCCCCATCTCATCTTAAACCATTTAGTGCTCCAACCTCTCCCTGTGAATAATTTTTCTAATTACTATAATAGTGAATACAGTTTTTGAAGATTACACCTAATATTTCTCCATATAAGAATACAAATAATTTGATCTTATTAGAGCCCTTAAAGAGGCAAATTTAAACATAAGAGTTTTCTTTCTCCTCTGTTTCTTATTTACCTTTTCATGTTTCTCTTGGTTTTTGTGGTTGGATATCGAACTTTCCATTTAGTCCTTGTCTTTTCTGTGCAAATACTTGGAAATCTTCTATCTTGTTGAATGCCCATACTTTCCCCTGGAAGCATATAGTCAGTTTTGATGGGTAGGTGATCCTTGGTTTTAGACTCAGTTCTCTTGCCTTCCTGAATATCATATTCTAAGCCTTGTGGTCTCTTAGTGTGGAGGCTGCCAGATCCTGTGTGATCCTGATTGGTGCTCCTTGATATCTGAATTGTCTCTTTCTGGCTTCTTGTAAATTTTTTTTAACTTGGAAGCTCTTGAATTTGGCTATTATATTCCTGGGGGTTGTCTTTTCAGGGTTTAGTGTAGAGGGTAATCTATGGATCCTTTCAATGTCTATATTGCCCTCTTGTTGTAGAACTTCAGGGCAGTTTTGCTGAATAATTTCTTTTAGTATGGAGTCCAAATTTCTATTAATTTCTGCTTTTTCAGGAAGATCAATGATCCTCAGATTGTCTCTTCTAGACCAGTTTTCTTGATCTGTCAATTTCTCAGTGAGATACTTCATGTTTCCTTCTATTTTATCAGTCTTTTGACTTTGCATTATTTGTTCTTGCTGTCTTGAGAGATCATTGGCTTCTACTTGCCCAATTCTGGTCTTTAGAGACTGGTTTTCTGCTATAACCTTTTGATTTTCCTTTTCAATTTGGTCTATCCTATTTTCTAGCTGTTTGATTTTGGCCTCTAATTCGCTTATCAATTCTTTTGATTTGGGGGGCATCTTTCTCCAATTCAGAGTTTGTTTTTTATCCTGTTAATTTCCTTTTAAGCTATTTCCCCCTTTTCTTGACAAATCTCTTCCATATTTCTCATGATCTCAGATTTTAACTCTTCAAGAGCTTGTGACCAATTTTCATTTTTGGGGGAAGGTTTAGATATGGCTACTTGTTTGTTCTCCTCTGCTGTTTGCTCTGTTGTCTAGATTTTTTCTGTTTAAAAGTTGTTGAGTGTTAAAGATTTCTTCTTGATCTTTCTTTTTTGGGGTTCTTGTGACTGGCTTGCCATTGTTAGCCAGGTGCCCTCTCAGCTTTAACCTCACGCCCAGGGTTTGTCTGCACTCTTTAGGCTCCTGAGGGCTCAGGTCTAGTTGTTCTCAGGGTCAAGCCTCCTGGTGGTCGTCTTGCTTGTTCCTCTGCCTGAAGCTCCTTTAACAGTCTCAGGGTGCTGCTTCCACAGTCATGCACCCCTCTGCACTGGGTCCCCACCCAAGGTCCATGCCTGGGCTCAGTCTTTGTCTGCGCCTGAGTCCACACCTGAGCTCAAGGTCTGTGTTCAAAGTATGGTTCTTTAGGCTCTTGGGGTCTTAAGTCTTGCTGCTCACAGGAGCAGGCCGTGGTGACCCCAGGTAGCTGCCAAGAACTTAATGAGTGCCCCAGACTTGCTCTAACTCTTGTGAACTGGCTTTGGCACTGTAGGTGGTGTGGGGGACAAGGGATTGCTCAACTCACTTTTTAGTGAGAGCTATTTCACCCCTTTATAGCAATGAAGTGCCCCAATCCCATGTACTTTCAATGCTGCGCCCTATTGTGGGGTCCCTTCATTCGTTCATCTGGATTTGTTTTTATGTCTTCTTGAGGAGTCCTAGATGTGTTGGTTAGGAGAGGTTAAGCAGCTGCTTTTTACTCTGCTGCCATCTTAACCCGGAACTCAGAAGGTAACTAAGCACTTTTTTATGCCTTTCCTTATGCTCAAAATAAATTCTCTTGGCCCATTGTTGTTGTTGTTTTCTTCCTACAACTTCTAGCTTACATGCCTAACTTCCTAGAAGCCTTTCCTGTCTATGTCCTTCACAATTACCCCCACCCTAAATAAAAGTGGCTTATCCTCAAATTTCTTATAGTACTTTACCTGGGCTTTTCCTTTGTACCAAACATACTTGTTTTCAGCTATAAGAGATAGAGAGCTGAAGTTGCAAACAGTTCCTTGGATGTTTACTAGCTGAGAAATCATAGTTAAATCAGTTAAACATTATGATACTTAGTTTCCTTACCTGTAAAATGGGACTGATGATTCCTGTGATACTGCCTTATGGAGTTGTTTTGATCAATGGTCCCTAAAGTGGAAATTGTAGCTTGAACCCATGCGTATGATCAGCCAATTGGAGGATAAGAAGATAGATCACACACCACTCTCCCAAGATTACTAATTATGGAGCTTGTCTCCAACACAAACACATGTGTCTGATGCCCCACTGCCCATCCAATTTCACTACATTGATGTCATCATATGTTCCTCACCCCATCTCACTCCCCCTCTGTTAAAGCTTATCTTATCGTCTTCTACAAAACCTTGGATGTCTGTTCTTTTCTCTCTCAAGCCATCACCCTAGTCCAGGACTTTATAACTTTCTCGACTATACTATTTAAATAGCCTTCTAATTGGTTTCCCTTCCTGAAGTCCCTTTTATTGAATTGTTCCTGTTCACACAGTTATGAAAGCGATTTTCTCAAAGGACAGATCTTACCCTATCACTCCTATAGTCAACAAAGTCAATGGCACTTTATTGACACTTGAATCAAATATTATTTCATTTTTGTCTCATCCTTTTTTAATTTATATTTTTATAAGATTTATAGCATGAATAAATATTAGTGTGCTAGTATATGTATATGATTTATAAATTAGTAAATATGCACATTGGAGGCCCATGCTCATTTTTTTTACTGATAGCTGTACACAATCATAAAGGTTTAGAAGTCACAAATCAGAGGATTAAATGAGAAAATGTGAATGAAGTTCTTTTTTAAAAAATCAACTGCTTCCTTGAGATCTATGTTATCTCTACATATTTATATTCACATTGCCAAACAAAGAATTCAGTATATAATAAAAACTTAATGTTTATTAAATGGAATTGAGTTAAATTATATTTTTCTTGGGGAATAAAGAATGCCAATTCCTTTTTTTATAGAAGATGCCAATTCCTCCGCAATTATAAATTAGATAAAAACATTTCATCAAAATCTGGTTAATTTAACATCTCACCTTCAGTTCCATCAGAATCATTTTCAGAATGAGCAACTAACTTATTTAAATTCTCCAGGAACATGTGGATATAGTATGGAATTATATATCATCCTTTCCCTTGACAGGGGACAGTTGAGGTCTTTCAATTCATGTTTGTCATAGCTGACATTCAAAAGATTATTTTAGTCTGGCTCTTTTCACTTGAATTTATGCCACCATAGTGCTTCTTGAGGATTATTCAGCGAGGCATAGAGATGGCTGTTTATAGATTAGGCTGTTAATTATGAAGAATACTATCTTCTGATCTCTCTATCTTTTCTCATGAAGAAAAATCTTTCCAGACTCATCAGAAGCATCACTGTGACCCACTTTTGCTGGTATACTTGGAAATTAGTTATGCTTTGAAAAGAAATTTAGAATCCATCTCTAATGCCTTTGAAGTTCTACCTAAAAAACTAGGTAAAGCCACAGGTGGTGTTTTCGTGTCTTCTAGCTGATCATCATTAAAATTCAGAGGAGAAAAAACAATATGGGGAATGAAAAGTTGGTTCATGTAGGTGATGCCAAAGGATCAAAGTTGATTTCCTAACCACATGGCCTATGATAGCTGAAGGCTAAATCAGTTCTTGACAAAGAACAAAAAGGAAGGTACTGGGGTGCAATGAAAGTAGTACTAGATTTCAAACCAAAGGGTTAGAATCCTAGCCTCACTATTTATTACTTATGTGAATTTGGACAATTCATTTATGTCTTGGTCCTCGTTTTCCCCAGTAGAAATCTTCTTTTTTGTTTTCTGGTTACAAAGTTTGTGCTCCATTACTCATGGTAGCAAAGTCAGTGATGAGATTTCTTCCTAGATTTCTTCATTTGAAGTCCATTTTCTCCATCAGTATATTTATTCTGGAGTCTCTTTCACTTCTAAGATGTATAATTTGAGTTCCAGCAAGAAAATATAGGGTAGGAAGCATGTGTGAGAAAGACAGAGTCAGAGACATTCAGAGAGAGAACTATAAATTGGAGTCCTAGGGTAAAGAGCAGGAATGAGAGAAATGCCATGTACTAGCTAGAAAGGAGAATAATAGCAGAATTGGTGCCTTCTAGTTCTGGGAAAATTTTTTAAAGAACAATATAGGGAAACATCCTTATGGTTTCAGATTTCTATAAGTGAGGTACATGCTATATAAGATAATAGACAATGTGAAATATAATATTATAGGCCTCACAAAGAATTTAAAAGAATAGATTTCATAGCTGTAATACAGAAAAGGGAGGATATGTCTTGTTAAAAAAAGAGAGAGAAAGATATAATAGAAAGGGTAGTAGTAAATTGATCCGCAGTTTTTTATTGCTAAGTCACTGACAATATAAGAAAAAAACTAATTAGACCTTGTCCTCAAGGATCTTTTCCTCTACATTCTATCCAGGATATAGCTTGTGTGGAAATGAAGTAAATATAATGTATATAAAAAGCAGTTTTAGTGGGGGAAAGGAGAGAGCAGCAAGGGCTTCATTGAAAGGAACTAGATATTATAAGAGACAGTGGTAAGGAAGGAGTACATTTAAGTTACTTAACCTCTTTCTACCTCACTTTCTTCACCTGCAAAATGGGAGTGATGATATTAGCACCCACCTCACAGGGTTGTTGTGAGAATCAAATGAGTTAATATTTGTAAAGTGCTTAGTATATGGTAAGCACTTAAATACTCGTTCCCTTCCTTTCTCCCTCAGTAGTGACAGGTAGATAGAAGATTATGATGGTACTTAATATGTGCCATATCCATAATAAGCACTGGGAATGCAAATCCAAGAAAACAAGACAGTCCCTCCTCTCCAAAAGCTTAAAACCCTGATAGGGGAAGACCACACTTAAAGAACCTTGAACGTTCTGAGGGGTGTGTAGGAAATATCCAGTAGAAGTAGCAGGTAGGAATTTGGTGATGGGAGGCTAAAGCTCTGGAGAAAGACTACGATTAGGCATAGAGATCTGGAAGTTATTTGTATTGAGGAGATAACTAACCACCAGAGTCTTGCTGAGGACCCTCAGGACAGACCCCCAGTTAGGAGGTTATCTTGAAAGTGGGGAGAAGCTGCAGGAGTACCCAGGAGCTATTCACATGCTGCAAAGGGTCAAGAAAGATGAGGATTGGAAAAATGTTTTGACAATTAAGAGATAATTTTGGAAAGAGACATTTCAGTTGAGTGATCAGAGTCCGATGCAAGATGGCAAATGGATTACAAGTGAAGGAGAGAGGCCACTAGGCAGCTTAGTGGATAGAGAGGAGGACCTGGGTTCAGATTTGGCTTCAGACACTTCCTCACTGTGTTGCTCTGGGCAAGTCCCTTAGCTCCCATCGCCTAGCCTTTAGTGCTCTTCTGGTTTAAAAGGTAAGGATTTTTTTAAAAATGAATGAGAGGAGCACAAGGAGAGGCAGTGGATTGAGATAATTTTTTCTAGGTGTTTGAGAAAGGGTAGAAAAATAAAGGATAAAAGGGTAGGAGAGAATATAGTGCAGAGGTTTTGTTTGTTTGCTGGTTTTTTTTAACAATAAGAGAAAAAGTAGGATCAGTTGGAAGACATTAGAGAAGGAATCGGTCTACATGGAGAGGATGAAGATGCGAGCACAAGCAGGAAGATTGAGGTTGCAGTCTGCTAGAGATGATCAGGGATGGAGTCAAGGGCCTGTGCAAAGAGGTTGGCCTTGGCAGGAAGAGGTACCTCATCAGAAACAGGGAAGGATGGAGAGAAAAAGGGAGGACGTCTACAGGTATAGAAAGTGTATGCTTGAATGAAAACTAGACCCTGAGGGTGAAAACACTGTGAAGAGAAAAACATAGAAGTAATAGTTACCATAATTTAAATTAGACTATCCAATCAGATCCAGGTTTGGGCACTATTTTTTCATAAACTCTAAAACTGATAGAGATAAGAGGCAATATAGTCTCACAGATAAGAGAGCCAGCCTCAGGGTTCAGGAAGATGTTCAAGTTCTGCTTCTGAAGGCTACTAGATGTGCGGCTCTCTTTAAGACTATACATTGAAGAGCTTTTTTATTATTCTTAATTTTGTTCATATGTTGCCTACTCACCCCGTCATACTCTTTGTGTGACTTTCAATGCCATTAACTCAGAGATGATCATGTTCCATTACTTAAAAATGTACATCATCAGAAGAATATAGATACTAAAAAAAAGGACAATGCTTGAATTAATTTAAAGACCTTTGTAGCATCCCGAGTACAAATTGGCCTTTCTTCCTCCTTTTCATTTCTGGAACCAAAACATTTTCCATTTGTACTCTTTATCTACCGGTTGTGTGGGTATGTATGTATGTATGTATGTATGTATGTATGTATGTATAAGTATACACAGAGGTGTATGTATAAATATACACAGAGGTGTGTGTGTGTGTATGTGTGTATAAATATACCCAAACGTACATACATTTACATATACACACACACATGCACTAAGGAGTGAGTGCTATAGTTTGTATGTCCAAATGGACATCGCAGTCTAGATGGCAGCCACAGATGTTTCCCTTGGTTCTGGTCCTGCACACACTGTTGGCCAAACTCATATGATTATAGATCTCATCTAGGATGCCCTGCAGTGTTCTAATCATTAATGCAGTCAGGCCAGCATTACCACAGACAGAAGCATCAGAACAGCATAGTGGCATGGAGAGAACTCTGGTTCCCAAGTCACTGCCTCTTACATTTACTCCCTGTGTGGTTTGGGGAAAATTGTGACCTCTCTGGGCCCCACCTGCTTCTTCTGGAAAGTGATAGTCTTTAGGATGGTTAAAGTGATCTTTTCCCTGCATATTTATTTTCCTTACATGGCATTTACAGTTTTCTTCACCATCCTGTTTTCCCACTCTTGGACATGCTTCAGCTTGTTAATCCCCCCAATCTCTCTCCCCTTCCCTTTGTGTGTCTCTCTCTCTTTCCCCCCTTTTATCCCTTCTCTCCCTTTCCCTCTCTTCCTCTCTCTTTTAAAGTCTTACCTTCTGTCTTAGAATTAGTACTAAGTAAATTCCAAAGCAAAAGAGTAGAAAGAGCTAGGCAATTGGAGTTAAGTGACTTGCCTAAGGTCACACAGTTTTGTAAGTGTCTGAGGTCAAATTTAAACCCAAGACCTCCAGTTTCCAGGCCTGGGTCTCTGTCTGTGGAGCCATCAGCTGCCCTTAGCTTTTCTCTTAAAGTGGAGTCTTACCCTCACATAGACAAAAAGAAGAGTTCCTTTGGTACCCTGAGAGGGAATTCTTCTTGGCCAGATACTGGAAGTTATTTTAAATCATTCATAATATTCTCATTGTGTTCTCATTTATATTGCCATTTCTGTTCTATTTTCTCAGATTGTAGATTATTCTCCATATGAGAAAATGAAAGTAAAATGTGATTTTTATACTTCTTGCCATCTGTTAACATTGCACTCTCTATCTCAAGTAGATATTCTTTTAAAATTTAATAGACATTAAGTGTCTACTATGTGATTGGTGCAAAGAATATAAAAAAAAAGAAAAAAATGACATTGTCTCCTGTCTTGAAGGAGCTTACATTCTAGTGGAAACATTTCACGTATCCCTAGTGGCAGCATGATATAATAGAAAGAATATTTGATTTGGAATTTTGATTTTGACCCAAGTTCAAATGCTGGCTTTGACACTCACAGCCTGTGTGATGTTAAAGAAGTCATTTATTCTCTCTGGATCTCAGTTCCCACATTGGTAAAACAAGGAGGGGTGGATGGGTAGATTAAACAGCCTCTATAGTGGTTCCTCTTCTAGGTCTGTGCTTCCTGTTGAGGAAGGTCTGGGTTCTCAAACACATTCACTGGATGCATGGCACTGATCATACTCAGTTTCCTTATCTGTAAAATGAGAGGGTTGGACTCAACAACTTTTAAGGCCCCTTCTAGCTCTAACTTTATGATCCTATGATCAAATAATATCAAGAATTTAAGATGTGAGGGGGACAAAAGCTATTTCCAGACAAAAATGCCTTTTCTATAATTTAGTACAAAAGCTTTTTTTATTTCCTCAATATCTTCCATGCATTCCGAGTTAGTCTACTTCACATTATTCTTGGAGTTCCTCAACAGTCTTTCACATATATTTTTGATTCCATGTTTCTCTATTTTTGATTTTTTTGTATAAAATCTGAGGTTAGTGGAGAGCTGCCTAGGAAGGCACATTGGTTTCTTTTTTTCCCAATGAGGATTAATATGTGGTATCATTCAATTTTATTTCTTGAGAGCAAGATGGAGGCAAAGAGAAGGAAGGAAGAGCAGGTATTCAGCCAGGCTCTGTGCTAAGCACTCTCTAAATAGGATCTCATTTTATCTTCACAACATAGATGCTTATTCCTATTTTACAGTTGAGGCAACTGAGGCATACCTGGTTAAATGATTTGCTCAGAGCAACCCAGCTAATCGATGTCTGAAGTAGGACTTGTATTCTTGCCTTCCTTTAATTGGTATAATGTAACTCGGGCAGATGGACTTCAAAATTAAGTATTGTCTCCATTTTACCAATGAGGAAAGAAGAGAAGTGCCCAGCAAGGACAGAAACGAGGCCTAAATGAATAAATCTTGTGGCAATCCCGCACCCTCGTAGGTCTCTACTGTAAGCACAGAGACACCTTTCAGAATGAATGCCTATGAGAGAAGCTAGCCAATTAAGTTAGCAGTAACGCCAATAAAAAGCCTAATTTTGGACTTCTGAAGAAAACTTTATTCTAGGATTTGTGTAAGTTGGCTAGCATTTAGCACAGCACTCTTAAGAACCAGGCTGGCACATAGTAGGCCCTTAATCAGTGCTTGACTGACCTACTTTTATTAGAGGTTTGGTTTAATTTAGATGTCTGCATGGTGGCTGGCAACACAGAATCACTGACAGTCAAATGTTTAGATACTTTTTCCTAAAACACAAAGACTGAAACTTGAATTTCTTTACCTCTGGTTAGTATTACTAGGAAACATCAAATGCTGTGGCTTATATTTTCTCCTAGAATGTGTTGGTATCCCATTTGCTTTGGCAAGATTTTTTTTTGAAGTGAGATGTAATTTACGGATCCATACAAGACAGTGGTGTATTTCAAATAGATGACTCAGTTACTATACCCATAAATGTGGGAGACAATGAAAAGAAAAATTCAGTGATACCACACTTAGGAGAGGAAAGAGAATTCAGGCTGAGTGTGCCAGGAAAATTTCAGTAAGAGAAAACACTTTTAATAAAGGGGGACAAAGAAGATTATTCATGCAAAGTTTTAAATTTAAATTTAATTTCAATTTTCAAAGAGAGGAGAGAAGGGACTGTAATTCTACTCATGGAATAAAGTCATCACAAATGTATCAGGCTTGTTAAGTTCAGGGAACAAGTAGAAACTACAATTTGACTAGAGTTTTTGAAGAGGAAGAAGCATGAAATATGTTAGGAAAGGTAGACTGAGGACAAATTATCAAGAAACTTAAATGCCAGCTTAAGAAATTTGCATTTATTCTAGACACATTAAAGAGCCAACATATGTCTTTGAGTAGGAGTGGGAGGATTGTTTTATTAGCTATGTGTTGAATAGACTGGAGAGCACAAAAGAATAGAGATAAGGAAGATGAGCTAGGAAGCTATTACAGTTGTCCAAGTCAGAGGTGATGAGGGCCCAAACTATGGTAGTGGGAGTTTGATCCAAAGAAGGTACATGGGTGGGACATTGTGGGGAATCAGCAGGACTTTGGAGACTAATTAGATCTGAGAGGAGAGAGAAGAAGGAATAAAAAGTACCTGAACTGTAGAGCCCAGGGAATGCGAACAGTAGTGCTATCACCAGTGGAAATAATGAAGTTGACAGGGATGTACTTAGGAGGAAAGATAATAAATTCATTTTGGGTCATAATGAGTTTGAGATGCTGTGGGAATATCCACATGAAGATAGATATATAGCAGCCAGCTGAAGATGTGGGTCTGAGGTTCAGGGGAGATATTTTAAGATTCCAGATGTAAATTGGAGAGATACCTGCATTAAGATAGCCATTAAACTCATGGGACTATAAAATAATCATCATGGGAGGGAGTAGAGGATAGAGGAACACATATTTATGGAGAGATGGGAAAAAAGGCTCAAAGTAGACCAAGAAAAGAGTGGTCAAAAAGGTAGAAGAATTAGGAAACAATAGTGGCATAAAAATTCAGAACAGAGAGAATATCTAAAGAAAGAAGGGCATCAAGGCTTTTTAATTCTATAACATGAATGGTTTAACCTAGATAATGATGGTAATATTTCCCTTTAAAGTTTACAAAGAATTTAATATAATTTTCCATTCGATCTTCAGAACAACCCTTTAAGTTTGTTATTTTGGTGATGTTATCCTCATTTTGCAAAGAAGAGAAATGAGACTCAGAGAGATTGTGTGAGATTAGTTGTGTAAGTGGAGAGACTGGGACTGATGAAAAGCTATTATGGTGATAGAGACAGGATTTGGCAACTAAAAGGACATGAAGGATGAGAGAGATGCAGGAGGCCAAGATGACATTACCCTTGATAAAAAAAATAGTTAGTGAAAAAGATGGTGAGTTATATTTTAGATAAAGGAGATATCCACATGGAGATCTAACAAGTAGTTGGTACTGTGAGAATAGTACCCACAAAGAGGATGAGCTCAAGTTGTGTTTCTTCTATTACATCACTGCTGCTCTGTCACCTCTAGATGTTCTCTTTAGATTCCTCCTAGCTTTAGCTTCAATGATCCCATAATTTCTCTCTGAGGATCTGCTTTGTTATTGCTTAAGATAGCAAAGTCAAACTTAGATAGAAATGGGAGCCTCTACACTGTACATCCAGGTCCTTCTGACTACATATCAACTTGGAAAAAACTACTTATCAAATACTTGTTTTTAAAAAAATTTAATTTGTTAAATACTTCCTATTTACATTTTAATCTAGTTCAAGCTGCTCTTGGGAGTGTTGTGAGCCATGCATTTTATAGTTCTATTCTAAGATATACATCTAACATACCCCTGGCTTCTTTCCTTAGATATAATGAGTTGTAAGCTAACATGATCATCATAGGGCAGCTAGGTGGCTCAGTGGATAGAGAACCAGGCCAGGGGTTGGGTAGGTGGGTTCAAATCTGGCCTGAGACACTTCCTAGCTCTGTGACCCTGGGTATATCACTTCACCCCAACTGCCTAGCCCTTACCACTCTTCTGCCTCAATTTAAGGCAGAAGGTCATGGTTTAAAAAAAAAGATACCATGACCATTCATCATTGAAGATTTCTAGCATTTCCTCCTTGCCAACTACTTCCTTGATTATCACAATTAGGTAAAAATTACACCTCTGATCATTTTGCTTATCTTTGGAGAAAGAAAAGTCTTCAGCAAGGAAATCTAAGAATTTATCAGATTCCCTGCTTTTAGCAGAAAAATATTCAACAGATGTCATTTGGGTTGAGATTCTTGTCTTCATCATTGCATTTTACCATAATTTACTACTATAATGAAAAGACCAATCAAATTTAAAATTAATTCATTAGCATTGATAGTCATAGTATAAAGTTAATGTATTTTCCTTTAACTTGTTATAGAATCACAATGTCTTAGTGTTGGAAGATGTTCTGCAGGCCATCTAGTCTGACCTTTAAGCCAATGAATTATCCCTGATAGTCATTTAGCCAGTCATTTCTTAAACACAAATAGTTGTGGGGAGCAAACCATTTCAAAATGCTTAGAATCTTCATCTTAGTTGTAAGTTTTCATTGTAAATGCTCGGTGTCAGAGGGAAAAAAGAGGATCTTGATACAAATACAATTTGAAAAGTTGCTTCTTAATCCTTTAAGAAATACTGTAGTTCAAGAACAGTATTATTTGGGAATCTGAGAGAGAAAATGAGAAGCAAGATGGTGCACCAATAAGTTGGTATGCAGGTCTAGCTGGTAGAAGCCAAATAGTTACTATAGACAGGCAAATAGTATTCTCTGATTTTCAAGCCTCAGTTACTATAATTGATTTCTGCATACTTGTGGATAGGGATCTGCCCTCTTTCATTTACTTTTCTCTTGACATCTAAGATGTGAAATGTTGTTTCATGCTTTTCTAATTTAAATGTTGCACATGTTGAGAGCTGATCGAGCCAGGCATTTTAACTTTAGCCAAAAAATATCACATTGTTGTTATTAGTCTTCATTATCTGGTTAGGGCCAACATTGTGTTTGGAACTATACAGGAATATAAATCTAATTTATAGACATAGCTTAGTTTAGACATAAAATCCATATGATGAGAAGGAAGTTAGGTTTCCATGGTGTGAACTTCCTTTGGTTAGTTTTATAACACCAGTTTTTTGGGCATAGATCCTAAGACTTTTGGGGAGTAATATTTCAGGAAAGGGGTTGGTTACTAGAGACTCAAAAACATTATTTTACAACAATTTTCTGAAATAACTAGGCCTTCCCAAATTTCTGTTTGGACCCCACATTTACATAGACTCCACCCCATTTATCAGGTGCTGGACCCTTTTCTCAAAATATTCTCGTCCTTCAGCACTCTCCAGTTTATTATGCTAAATGAACAGTTCCTTCACCTACAGATTCTTATGAAAATCATAAAAAAGTACTTACTGAATCAAATAAGAACAGAAAGAAGCAAAGCACATTTTATTTTTAATTTAGCTTCTGACTGATTCTTATACATTCTAAATCTAATTTCTTTTTAAATTTGAACAAATGAGCCAATTTCTATTTTCATGTTTGGCCTCAGCTTCTACTCCAATGCTTTATCATAGTATATAACTGACCCTGAGTTCTCAAAAGCAGTGCCAGAATAGTGCATTCTTCAGAATTTCCTACCTATCCAATCTGAACCAGTAAGTATTTATTAATCTCTTCTGTGTGCAAGGCACTGTGCTAGATGCTGGGGATACAAAGAAAAAACAAGAAATAGTCCTTCCACTCAAGCTTACGTTCTATCAGTGGATGTATGAGCTATGCAATTAGACATCCTGCAAGCACCACCCATCCCATCCAGGACTCACAACCACAAGCTAGAGCCCTGTCCCTCAGTCCCTGTTGGCTATAACATGGATGTGGGCAGTACCCCACCCCCATCCCAGACTCTTGGATAGATAGCCATTTGAGAAAGAGCCTGGCTAAGTAACTGGGGCCTTACACAGAAATGTGGCCCACCAGCTGATGAATAAGGTGGGAAGAGAGGGAAGGAGGGAAGAAAGAAGGGGGAAGGATTTATAGAATATCACCTGTCTGCCCTCAGGCATGGTGCTAGGTGCTTCACAATGTTACCTCACTTTGTCTCTGCAACAATCCTGTGAGGCAAGGTTATTATTGTTAGCATGTTCATATTATGATAAAATATTCTTTCTATATTATTATTATGCTATTATTATTGCCCTTTTACAGTTGAGGAAACTGTGGCAGACAGAGCTAAGTATCTTTTGCTTCTGGGAATTATGCTGAAAGGCAGACTCTCCTTCTTACCTTCTCTAAGGTCCTTATTTTACTTACCCCCTCCAAGTTCCAAGTTTTTTCTTTCTCTAATTTTCTTAGAGTTCTTTGTATATTCCTTTTGGTAATATCACATCCTATATGACATGTCATATTAGATTGTAAGTTTCTTGAAGGCAAGAATGGAGTCATTTCTCATCTAGTTAACTCTATCATCTCTCTGAGTGTTTTGGGTTACTTGTTTTCCTTTGGATACTATGAATGGATAATTTCAGCCCTCTGGTCTGTGCAGAACTGCTTTCAGTGTTTTTCTATGTTGTTCTAAGATAAATGTAAAAAACTACACTGATCAAACAGATTTTTTTGAACTTCAGAGAGGCAATGTTAGACAGTAGCTCCTGTGGAAAAAAAAAGATTTGAGTGTTTTAGTGGACTTCAAATTATTCCATTTGAATTAATTGTGTGATGTAGCCTCTAAAGAATTTGTACTTTATTCTATAACAATATGGAGGCACTTGAAGTTTTTGAAGAGGGTATTAATGTAATAAGACATCTGCTTTATAGGAAAATGATTTTGTAAGCTGGGTAGGGGATTTATGAGACAGAAGAGAGACTAGAGAGACCAATTAATTAGAAGCCTATTACAATAGTCCAGACAAGAAATGATGAGGACTTTGAATAAAAATGGTAGTCATTGGGTCATAGAGACAAGTGGGAAAATGTAAAGAAATATATATATAAATGGCATTATAGAACTGATTAAATAGGGGAACAGAAAGGGAAGATTCTAAAAGGAGTTTTAACCTGAGGATAGATTTTTGGGGATCTTTATAGTTGGATGGAAAAATTACTTATTTATTTCAGTATAATTGGACTTCTTTGTAACCCTATATATTTTATTTTATTAATTTAAAAATGTTCATAGTACCCCTAACAGAAAATTTAAAGCTTGGAGAAAACATGAATTTAAGATTGGAGTGAAGATGATGAGTTCCAGTTTGGACATATTAAGTTTAAATGTTTGGGCATTAAGTTTAATTGCCTATGGGAAACCCAAGAAAGATATCCAACAAACTGTTTAGAGAGAGATTATGGTTGGACTTATTGATTTGAGAGTTATCTATCTACATTGTTAATCACACACATAGGAACAGGTAAGATGACCAAAACGAGTCTAGAAAGTGAAAAGACCCAAGAAAGAGCCTTGAGGGACAGATACCACTAATAAGAAAGGAGATGGATGATAATTTAGCAAAGATGACTAAGAACAGTGGTGAGACTGGTAGGTGAAACAGGAGGGATCCATGTCATAGAAATCAAGGGGCAAAGTATATTTGGGAGGAGATTTTATTTAATAGTTTCAAAATAGAGGGATTAAGGAGAATGAGGACAGGGAAAATCCACTGGACCTAATAGCTAGGAAATTATTAATAACCAATGACCAAAAAGTTTCAGTGATTAAAAGTCTAATTATTAGGGTTGAAAGTCCATCTGGAGGTAAGGAAGTGGAGTGTTTATAGATAACCCTCCATGAATTTGGCAAGGAAAGATAGGGAAGATATAGTTTAAGGCAGTGGTGGGCAAACTTTTTAAAGAGGGGGCCAAAGGAAAGGAAATGCTTATCTGTCAGTCTGTTTCTAAGACAACTTTTTAGAAGTTTCATTGTATTGTATCCTACTCATTGTATTCATCAGATTAGGAATCATGTCATGCTGCAGGGATAGAACATTTCAGGGTGCTACCTCTGGCCCACACACTGGTTTAAAGAGATAAGATCAAGAGAAAAGTGGTGGTGGGTTTGGGTGTGTGTGTTTCAATTGTAAGTAAAACCTTATAATTAAAATCTTATTAAAATTATGTAAATTATATATAAATTATCTGTAGGTAGCAGAAGAGAAAGAACCAGTCAGAGTCATGAGCTGAACTAAAGTAAGAAGTGAGCATGGCTTGCATGGGATTTCTTCCAGTAGAGGTTCCGAGATGGAATTTAGCAATCAGAGGAAGAGAACAGATCAGCCTATGGAGAAGCTGATGAGCTAGTTCTTTGTTGCCTTTTAATCCACTAATTGAGATTATGTTAAACAGCACCAGGCCAACATGGCATATTCCTTTGGAGATGTCCTGCTATTCACATAAAACAACTAAGTCTTTGAATCACTGAAAAGGAAAAAAAAAAGAAGAAGAGAAGGAACCAGTAGAGTAGGACATATTGAAGATGAGAGAAGAGGTGATTGAAAAATCAAGCTCTCAGAGAAAAAAAAATGATTAAACCTAGAGCAAAAGTAGAAGGATCTACTTTGACAGTTTGAAGAATCATCTCTTTCCTCTGAGACTGGAGCAAAGGAGAATAGAATGGATAATAGGATTTTTGATGTTCTCCATTTTCCCAATAAAGCAGGATATGAGATTATCTGCTGAAAGACAAGGAGACTAGATGGAATCAGCAGGAGTAGTGATAAACTCAGTTTAGATTAGATAAAATTACCACATTCTTCTCCTTGCCAGATCTATGTGGTTAACATCAATTGCTGTCCTGTTCAGTCTAAGTCTCTTTAAAATGGTTAGTTTTGTCTTATGATGCTTAAGTTTACATATGGCCATTTTACATATTTTATCATGGATATAAGATTAAATATGTACCTATAATTGCATCCAAACTTAATCTCTCTTTATAGTGGCTAATTATTATTTTGATCAGAGAATCTATGACTGAAATTCTCTCTGGCCCCCACTATAGGAGACTTGTACAACATTAACCATCTGTCAGTAAGCTTTAGAAAGGTTGGATGTTTCAATAATTGCCTTCAAATGTTCTAATGAGATTTCAGGTTTGATGAAATACTTGTGAATAGTACTTTAGGGAAATAGATCTTTCTGTGTACATTGTTGAATTCCAAATTGCTGTATATTAACACATCTGTCTCTTGCCCCCCTTTTTTTATTTCAGTACCTACTAGAAATGAAAAGCTTAATCCTACCCCCAGAACATATTCTGAAGAGAGGCGACAGTGAAGCAATAGCCTATGCTTTCTTTCATCTTCAGCACTGGAAGAGGGTAGAGGGGGCTTTGAATCTTTTACATTGTACGTGGGAAGGCAGTAAGTAATATTCTTTCTTTGAAACATTTTCCTAAAAAAAGAACATGAAAAGGTATTAAACCTGTTTTAACCAGAGTGCTTATGATGAATGATAAAAATTTGCATTTATATAGCTCCTTTCATCTATGATCTCCAATCACTTTTAGAGATATTTAATTAATTAGACTCACAATTCCCCACTGAAGTGAATATTATTGTGATAATGTAACCTTTAGAAAGAGAAGGGAAGTTCATACAATCATGGAGATGAAAGCCTTCATCACCATTTCTTTACAAATATACAGTCAAAGCCTGAAATATACAGTCAAGACTGAAAAAAGGAGAGGAGAATCTGAAGGAAATAGTGTGAATTCCACACAGGCAATATAGCATGAGCCAAGACTCTAAAATGAGAATGTGTAGATGGTATCAGAGAAACAACAAGTAGAATATGATTAATGGGAGATTAGATTATAAAGGTAAACTGAGGGCAAATTACAGAGAATCTTGAATGACAGGCTGGAAAGGTTTTTATAAGCAGCAGAGGGAGAGAGAAGCGTTAGAGGTTTTTTAGCATGGAAGAGGGAGAGCCTCTACTCCAGTCTAAGTTGCTTATTAGCGGTGTGACTATAAACAAGTCACTTCATCTCTCTGCTCCAGTAGCTTCATCTTTAAATGATGACAATATTTCTCTTATCTCTATCTTACAGGGGTCTTGTGGGGAAATGGCTTTAAATGAACCTTTAAATGATATTGAAATATGAATTGTTATTGAAGTGGTGGGTTTTAAAAAATTAAATACTAATAAATTTACTGAGTAGATTTCAGTACACAGAAGTCAAAGTGTACAATTTTTAGAAAGTCTGAGAAAAGGCATATGATTACAATTAATTGGACCATGGGCATGTCATTATTTTCCTTGAAAACATGCAGTGTACTTTGCTTAAGTTTAACTCTTCTTTCAGTGGTCTTTTTTTTTTTTTTTTGCTTATTTATTTATTCATTTATTTGTTTGTTTGTTTGTTTTTTGTGCATGGTCATTTATGATTCTTCCCCTTTCTGGCCCTCCCCTCCTGCTTCCAGAATGGAAGGAAAAAAGGAAAATGTAAGGTCTTAGGCTAGGACTGTTCCTTTTTTGTCTTTTATTCCCAGTGTAGTATGTTCCCTTGCCCATAAAAATAAAAGTTTGTTCAATTAAAATGATTTAAGTTTTTTGATAGATAGTAAAGGGTAAACTAGCAAGCATGGGACTCAAGCATTCAAGTCTTCTTTTTCTTTCCATTGGGCATTAGGGTAGATGAATAAGAAAAGAGTCCCCTGTGAGAGTTAATATATTATCTAGTTACATAATTTACTTCTAGAACTTGAAGGATGTTGATTTTATAGTTGGTTTCTCCTCCCCCTCAAAATAATATATTCCAGGTGTGTTATTCAACCCTAGAAAGTACACCTAGGCTTATGACATGTGCGAGCTTATAAATGCTCCCATCTGGTTGTGGTCTTATTATTATCTATATTTGTCTTTCTCAACTATAGAAGTTATATCAGGAGAGAAAAAAGGAAATCTGACCCATCAAACTATATATTAGACAGATTATGGGAGGGGTAAAAAAGCCTAGATACATCATATAAAATGCCTTTAGGGGCAGCTGGGTAGCTCAGTGGATTGAGAGTCAGGCCTAGAGACAGGAGGTCCTTGGTTCAAATCTGGCCTCAGACACTTCCCAGCTGTGTGACCCTGGGCAAGTCACTTGACCCCCATTGCCCACCCTTACCACTCTTCCACCTAGGAGCCAATACACAGAAGTTAAGGGTTTAAAAAAAAATAAAAAATAAATAAAAATAAAAATGCCTTTGTACAAATGCTAGAAACCTAAACAATCAAATCAATTCGTTAAAATACTTAGTGCCAAGTAGTGGCCTTGATGGTGAGATACAGTGATTTGAGACTAAAATCCAGCAAAGAATAATGCGGTATGATTAGGGTTAGATTTCTGATTCTGCTACTTTGTATCTTTGGAAAAAGTCATCTCTACTCTAAATGCTTCATTTGTAAAATTAGGTGATTTCTAGGGTTCTAAACCCCATGACTACTAAACATCAAGCTGGCCAAGTGACTGAGTTTATTATTATAGTTACTAGTTCAACATCCTAAAGCAAGAATGGAATCCAGCAAACATTTTTAATTGTTTACTACAAATAAGGCATTTGTACTTGGTGCTAACAATGCCTAGAAGTCTATCATACTGATGTTTAATTTTCAAAAAATAAAATTCTGTTTGGATTTTTAAAAAATAAAAATGTGAAAGTCAATAACCTATAAGAAGCCTGAAAAGAATTTTTTTAAAGGTCGCCAACTTGCAGAGTTAAAGAGAATTTTGCAGAAGTATCAGGGGAAGGAATTTCCAAAAATAAGAAGGGAAGCACAAGTGAGAACAAAGAAGCCCATGAAGAAAACCTTGTCAGTAAAGTAGGGGAAAAAAACCTTGAATAGTCAGAAAGAACTTTGAGGGATTGATAAGGCTGATACACTGAATGAACTCTTTTCCTTGAGAAGGGCAACAGGGAGGTTAGCAGTGATGTGAATTGGTCAAGTTTCTATTAGATAAATAAAATAGTGATTGCTTTTCAGTTTTCATAGTCAAATTGACAAGAATAATGTCAATAAATCCCACTCTACAGCATTTCCCTAAAAGTTTTGAAGAAATTCAAGGATGAAAATGGTGACTTTATATTCAGATAGATAGCTTTCCAGGAAACCTTCAGACTGGTTGATTGTAGGTAGGCAAAAAAGTGGCGAGTGAATTTTAAAAGTGGGTAAATATTATCTCATTTATCCTCATAACAACCTTGGGAGATAGATGCTGTTCTAATCTCCATTTTATAGGTCAGGAAATTGAGGCAGACAGAAGTTAAGCAACTTGCCCAGGATCATGTATTTAGTAAATTTGTGATGGCCATAATCGAACTCAAATCTTGACTTCTGACTCTTTATCCATTGTACCAGTAACATACCCACTAATTAGCTGGTCTTTCTGGCTACATCTGCAAATTGAGACAATATCTCCAAGAAATAATTGACAGTAATTGACACCTGATAGCCCTTGTGATTGAAAAACAGGGTTTGGGAGCCATTATCGGTTGTTCCTTAAGGGTAGTAAAAAAGACAAATAAAATGCTATGATCTTCAAGAGGGGTATCAGAAACAAGACAGAAAATGGTAACCTACCTTCCCTAAAGCATTTTCTTTTTCTTTTTTATATTATATATATTTTTTCCTAATACTTTTCTGAAATATCATGTGTAGTCCTGACTGTATCTCAAGAAAAAAATATGATGGAGCTAAAGAAAGTCTAGTGAGGAGCAACTTGAAATGATTGGAAAGAGAGATTTTTGGCAAGAAAGGATCTATAAAAAGGATAGAACTGAAAAGATTATGACTGTTGTGTGTGAAAAGGCAAAGGCTAAAAGGAGATCACATCATGAACTATAAAATAAACAAATGGATTAGGTGAACATCCATTTGTCCACCCAATCGCAAAACATCTAAAAGACCCTTGGAAAATGAAACAACTTAAATAGGACAAATAAATCACCTACTCACTTAACTTCTGAAAATCAATACTTTCAATAGGTAAAACTTGCATAAAATGTATTCAAGAAGGTATTAGGTAATTTTATGAATGACAGATCTATAAATAGCTACTTAAGAGAAGTTAGAATATACACAAGTTTTAAGGCTGATGTCAGAGGAAGGAATAGGCACACCCTCCCTTTACATAGTATTTATAGCCAGTTTGGCAGAATAATTCTGCCTATGATGAGAATCCTTATGCACTTTATCCTAGTTTCCCATATTCTGCCCTGACACCAGAAACCCAATGATACCAAATGTAGGAAAGAAAAAATTTTTTACCAAGAAATGAGAAATTTTCACTAGTTTAGAAAAATTTTAAATCATAGTTTATATAACACTTTATAATTAAAAAACCATTAGAGCATGTCATTTGGCATAAATACTAAGTTGTTTTGTACTCCTTTGGCAAACTGGTAAAGGTTATAGACTCCTTAGATTCATTTTTAAATACATCAATTAAAATAAGTAGGATAATAAAGGAAGCTAGTTATAGTGATAGTTAACAATAACAAACACTTTAAAACAAATTGCAGCATCTCAAGTTAAAAATCTCAGAAGCTAAATGTGATCTTATGATCTCCCAGAGTTAATATAGCACAAAGAGGAAGACTATGTGAAACCTTCATTTGCAGAATTCAGATCTCAAAATGACAAAGCTTCTACACCATTGTTTGACATTTCAGAGATTATATCTCTTAGGATAAACATTGGCTTTGGTGTAGGAAAGCCTGCATTCAAATTTTGGCTTCATTATTAGTTTTATAAATTGATGCTTATTAGCCTTATAAATTGTAACAGGCCATTTTCATCTCTCAAATCCAGGTTCTTTATTTGTAAAATGGTGATATTAATGGTTGTGCTACTTATTTCATCAATATGTGAATCAAATGAGACGTTGTACCTAAAGCATTAGATAAATGCTAGAAAAAATATTTTAAAAATTATTCTGTGTAAAATGATTGAACTTCTATTGCAAGCTCCCTTTGGGCCATCACCATGCCCAATTTACTTTTGTATTTTCAGTAATAGCTAGCATAATAGTCGATACTTAAATGTTTGTTGAATAGATGAATGAGGCACTGAATTTTCTCAAAAGAACTAAAGAGAGATCCGCAGTCATTTTTCAAACTTTTACTTGTCCATCTACCAGACAATCTGATAACAACATTGTGAGTTACCATCTTTGGTCTTCTGTCCCTGATTCTTGTCTAGCTCCTAGCCAGAGTCCCTCCAATCATGAGGAAAATGCAGTGGAACTAGTCTCTTCCATGTGCCTTCCTAGAAGCTGTGAGATTCTGGGTTGCTCCTGAGATTGACAAAAGTACCTGTGTAGTTCTCTGTCATTTCTCTCCAGGAGTTCCATTATGCTAAGAGTCGTCAGTCCTATGCTAGGACCTTCCTTGATGGGACACTAGTTGCACACAGCTGGTGATTCATTTGGGGGAAGCTGAAGGAAGCTGCAGTTCATGCAATAAACCACTTGGTGGTGTATTTTGACATCTCTTGCTTTCAAGGCAAAAACCCTAGTTTTTAACTGAAGTCATTTCACTGCCACTTAGAAGCTGTGTCCTTTTGCTGCATTTATTTTGAGGGTGGCAATACGGAGCAAGGACTTATTTGGAAGGAGGGATGGGAGGGGATTTTTTTTAAACACATCAAATTTCCCCAAATTCCTGCTTAATAGTCATTGTTTTGGTCAAATACTTATTGTCCAAAGGGGGATTTCAGATTCTAGTCACAAGTTTTGGTTGGGTTTTTTGGTTTTGCTTTTCCATCTAAATAAATTTTATTAGGTTAACTCTGATTCTATGGAATCAAATCATTTCCCATTAGTCAGGATGGAAAATCAAGTTCCATTTTTTATAAAATTTCAAAGCCCAGCAGATGCATAATTGAAATTGCCTGGGTTTAAAGTAGCTGGGTTTTTTTTTCCTTTTAAATCTCAGTTCTCCACCACAAATATATCAACATTTCAGAGGTTTCCAGAAATGTTTGATTCATCACTGCCTAGCCACTGAAATTACACAATATGTTCCTCAAAGTCTGAATAATCACTAAAGAAAGAAATGTTTTATTTATAAAAAATTGTATGCTGTGTTTTTACAATGTAACTTAGTTCATTAAGCAGCTGCCACCTTATCTGAATTATACTCATTTTAAACATTCTAGGCTCTGGTTATCTTCACAAACACACCATTGCAAATGTGACCAGACTATGGGGTCTATAAAGTATATACATAAATGAGAAATCCCATTTGTAGTGGCTTCCATTTAAAGCAGCCTTATACATTAGGAAGCCCTATTTTCAATGTGCTCCCTTCTCCATCCAATTTACCAGGTTCTGATGCTGATGGAACATTCTCTCTCTAATACTTCATTTACTCAGGCTTTATTTTAATTGGAGTTACTCCATTTATTTATTTAATGGCAGTACGTCCTGGTGGCCAGAAAACTGAATTTGGATTTTGCAGATCTGGTCCCTAGTTCCTCATTTCCAAAGGCTATTTTGACCTTGGATCAATTCACGTAGCCATTCTTTGGTTCTGTTTTTTTTTTTTTCATTTGATCAAGTGGGACATAGTCCTACTTTCCTTTTGGAAAAATTTGAGGCCTTATTAAATATGTCATTCTTGAGGTTTTTGCTTGAGGTTTAATGGGAGGGAGAAGACACCAGGAAAGGACATGATGTTAATTTTCCTTTGAATGGAAAAAATGAGTCAGTTTTGATACATAGCATAAGATTTTGATTTGCATTGGTTCTGTCTCTAAATTTGATGGCAAATGACACCCTCAGTGACAGATAAAACCCTAGGGTTGTTGACTCCAACTGATGGCTAAAAGTGAAACATTAAAAGCTTATAAAAATAAGTCTATACTCTGATTTTGTGCCTTTGGCAAAAACACGTAATCTAATTTATTGCTGATGACCTCCTTATACCAAGGGACAGCCACTGCATACAGTATAAACTTAATTATAAAGAGTCCATTTTTTCTATTATTCATTATCCATTCATACTGACTGAAATAAATCCAGTTAGGACCAGACAGATTATTTTTTTAAACCCATACCTTCTATCTTAGAATTGATACATCAGTTCTTCTTAATTAAATTTTTTCTAGATTATATGTCAATGCAATTTTTCAGTATTCATCTAAATATCAGTTTTAAGGCAAAAGAGCAGTAAAGGGCTTGGAAATTGAGGTTGTGACTTGTTCAGGGTCACATTCAGCTAGAAAGTGTCCAAAGCCAGATTTGTGCCACCTAGCTTCCCCAGGATAACTCTTTCAAAGAATAAGCTTTTTATAAATCCTGGTGCTGTCATGGTCAAATTATTTGAAAAATTAGCTTTTGTTAAGATGCATTGGTGTCAATCTTTACAGAAATATTTTAAAAGCCTAAACTTCAGTTGCAAAATGTAAAGTTAAATCTCTTTTCATTTTTGCATGCTGCCCCATGCAGTACCTGTCACACAGATGACATGTAGATCATAACAAGCACAATGAGGAATAGATTCCCCGCTCCTGTAAGAAGCCTTTCTCAGCCCCCCCCCCCAATCTAAATTCCAGTTTCTCCTGTCATTAGCTTGTTTGTATATAATTGTTTTTGTGTTTTCTCCTCCATTACACTGTAAACTCTGAGATCTAGGACTATTTTTTACCTTTCTTTGTATCTCCAGAACTGGCTTAATAAATGCCAGTTGACAAAAAACAAACAAACAAACAAACAAACAAACCCATAAAATTGTTGCTCAGTAAATTTCAATTGCGGCTGACTCTTCATGACCCCATTTGGGGTTTTCTTGGCAAGGATACTGGACTGGTTTGCCATTTCCTTCTCTAACATTTTATAGCTGAGGAAACTGAGGCAAACATGGTAAAGTGGCTTGCCCCAGGTCACACAGCTAGTACATGTCTGAGGCCAGATTTGGACTTGACGCCAGGCCTGGCACTCTATCCATCTTACCACTCTTGGTTCTTCATAAATTGATTTTCTTACAGTTGCTATGCAAGCGCTATCATGGATGTATCCAAATGATAAATTCTAAAGAGTGGGGTCACTTGTATCCAACCTGAAAAAGTCCCAACTACTTATAATACTTACTCCTGTCCCATACAGGATGGAAGAGGCCCTTTCACCATCCCAATCACTGATTGGATTAAGAGTTGTGATGGCAGCGTGGAGATAGGGAGCTCCATTGAATCTAACACACCATTTTGCAGAGGAGGCCCAAAATCCTTTGGTTTTTAGGTTTCCATTGCTTGTGAGAATAGCTGGGTACAAGCAGATCTCTGGGGGTGCGGCTGTGCATCCCCAGCTGTTCTCTGGGGAGTGGCAAGCACAGATCCCACAAGGAGGCGGGTTGCCACCATGGGCGACCTTGACACCTAGAGAACCCAGAGAGAGGGGAGGCAGGATAGGTTTGGCCTCCAGCCATGAAAAATGAGAATGACTCTCGTTCCCTCCTCACAGAGTAATTCCATTGCCAGGGGTAATTAGGAGAGAAACTTGACAGATAATATATCCCAACTGCCTGATTATGAGCCCTCAGGGGTAGCCTCCATATGGAAGAACAGAGGAGAAGCTCGGTGTGGGTGCTCAGAGCTCCATCACCAGGGCATGGACTGTCACACTAATGGCCAAAAAGGCATTGCACAAATGACTTTTTTTCTTTGTATAACAATTACAAAGTTATTTCTATCCCCAAATTGGCATGTTCCAGGGCTTGTAGGATGATTAGAAATTTGGCTGGGAGCTGATTGGGAAAGGACACTCCCTGTGTAACATGAAAGAGAACCCTATCTGAAACGAAAAGGAACTAGGAAATAGAGAGTTAAATTAGTGCACACAGTACCTATTATCCAGCTGTCTCAGAGATCTCCAGGACTTATCTCACACATTTTTAAACCTAAGCACAGCAGGGCGGATAAGGGATAGAATTCCAGTTCAAAAAATGTTTTTGTATTTGTTTTTGTTTAGTGAAGCCAAAAGTCTTAATGTTATTTAATGGACTTAAAGCAGATGACAACTGACAAGAGGCTATAAGAGCTCCACAAAAGCATTTAGTGTCATGGAAAAATCTGTCCATACATATAAACATACACACTTTGAATACATGGTTGTATATTACAAAAGTTAGCGACCTCTTCCCTACTCCTCCCTGACAGCACCCCCCCCCAACCAAAACAGTTTAGAACAAGAAAAAGACTAACTTGATACACAAGTTCAATATTTATGCCAAATACCCCCCCCCTTCAAAAAAAAAAACACATTTGGCATAGAAACAGAAAAGACATCAACAAACCCCTGGATTTTTAAGGTTTAACGCTCTCAAAGCCTTGCCCTTCTGTACTTCCTTTTTAAAATGGCTCCCTGGGTAGAAATCCGGTTTCAACTATAAATGAAATTTAAATTCACATTTATAACCACTTTGAATGCAGGTGGTTTACTTCATCGGAGTGCGAATAAGGGCTTAATTATAGCAACATTATTATTTTTTTCAAATGCACATACAGAACCTGGATTTCATGCACATTGTCTACGTAGGTTTTTCCCCGTATTTTTTGGATCCTATCTCAGCATTCATCACTGATGCAAAATTGTTTTAAAACTCAGTCGTATTGTAGTTTATACTTCAAGTCATTGCTTCCTGGAAGAGATTTTAGTGTAGCCTGAAAAAGAATACTAAAAGTCGGGTCTCTCTCCCAGCCCTTACCTTTGTCTTCCCCTCTGTCCCACCAGGAAGGGCCAGTCTCCTTTAGGAAGCTTGGCTCCAGCTGCCTTTGTGCCAGCAACCTGCACAGAGAGCCCTCTTTCCTATATATTCCAGCATAAGGCATCTTTGCTTGTGTGAAATTAAAAATAAAAAAAAGCCTGATTGGAGTAGGGTGAGCTTTTCACATAAGAAACACTGAGACCTGAAGTGTTTTTAATGTTTTAATCTCTGTTTAAGAGGTTTCTGTTACTAGAAGAAAATTGATAACATTTTTACCTCAGCAAACTGGCTCTGTTCTAATCCTGAGTTTATAGTGATTTATATTCTCTGTGGCAATGGGCTATAACCTCAGAGTGATACCACTGTGGTGTAGATTTGACTGCATTCCAAATGCTGGAATCACATACATAATGTTTTTACTTTTAAATAATATTCAGACACCAGAATAAATACCATATGTGCACTGAGGCTGGCTACAATGGAACCTTGTCATTTCTTGTGAGGGAGAACATTCTACATTTCTTAGTCCTGGAAAGAAGTATGCAAAAGATAAATAGGACCATTGACAGCATTTGGAGATGGCTTAGGTAATTACATAGCTTAGGATGGAACTGCGATTACTTTAGATGGAGTCTTTGAAACGGAAAATAATATTTCCTACGGGGTGCTCCTTCCCCACTGCCCCATACAAGAAAGAGAGAGAGGTAGACGGGAGGATTGTTGGTAGGCAGAATGCACAGCCTGTGTCTTGGGTTAAAAAAAAAAGTTTATTTTATCGATGATATATTTTCATTTCCCATTACAATTAAGTGAATAAGAGCATGGGTGATTGACATAAGAAGCCATAAGACAAAACTATGTGTGCTATTCACCCTATTGTGTTGTACTGTAGCTAAAAGACATCTGTGGAGGAAAAATCACCTCAGTGAATGCTGTTCATAGGAACAGTGAGACTAACATGTTGATGACATTGCAACAGTGAGAATAACATCCATGATAATGGGAAAGGATGGATTGATTGGAAAGCTATAATTCAGTCTCAGGGTCTAATGTTATCATAAGCCACAAAAGCATAATTCAGGTGGCCTGACATCATCAAAATGCAGATAATCAATCTCTCTCTCTCTAGGTCCATTATTTTTCACATGATTTTGAAGATTTAAAAGTTTCATAAGCTCAAAAAATGCCCCCCATCCTACATTTTTTAGGTTTTTTTCCCTCCTTTAAATCCATCCTGGTTGAAAATTTATTCCACTTGGACACATTTAGAAAAAGCTATGTTAAAATGCCTTTCATATTTTTACATTTGTAACGTGTTCCAAAGGAATCAGTTCAGATTTATGTTCTCATAGCGCTTTACTACCCATTGAATTCTTGGGTCAGCGCTCATAACATTTTTGGAATATTTCACAGATGATGGGTCTGGGTCGTTATTATTGATGGTTTCCCCTCCCCCTCCCCCCAGTGTGTGAGATACACCCACAACATGAACTGTGAGATGAATGCGTGAGTAATAGATCATAATACATCATTGCCCACTTCTCTGCTCTTGGGATCAGAGTTCACGTAGGTCCAACATGGTTTTCAAGAGTTCTCCAACATCTAAAAGTGCCCCAAAGCCTTTCTGGAAACTGTGAAGCAGGGAAGTGAATGCTGAGCCTCTAACGAGTGATTTTGTTTCTTTTCAGCTTTTAGGATGATCCCTTATCCCTTGGAAAAAGGGCACCTTTTTTACCCCTATCCCATCTGTACAGAAACGGCAGACAGGGAGCTGCTTCCATGTAAGTCTGAACGGAATTCTAGAGCGAGCTCATGGTTCTAAGTGGCATTGCTTTTGCACCCAGGCAGGCAAGGGTGGGATATAGGAGAAAAATTGGGTATGTCTTTCCCTTAGCCATGCCTACTCTTGTCCCTCAGTTCTTTTCAGATGGGTTAGGTGACTGCATGAGTTTGCTGAAGTGGATGAGAGGTTTCGCCAAATGTTTCCAAATTCTTCAGAGGATAAAGTCAGAGGAAAATATAAATTCAAGCAGAAACATTTACCACTTATTGGGTGCCCAGGATGTGTGAAGTGCCTCTGGTCTGGGAAGATCAGAAGGGAAATGAAAGGGAAATAGCAGTGGGTTAAAAAGCCTATTCCTTCATGGATAATGGCATTTTTTGAGACTTTTAATTTGAAGAGAAAGCACTGACTCAAGGGGAGAGTTATGGATATGGATGAGTAATGGAGGGGAGAGAGGGGTCTAAATGACATGGTTGCCAGAGAGGAAGATGGAAATAGGGTAAGCTTTTTGGGGGTGATGCAATTCTTTTGGTTGAAGGGATTTCCCATGGGCATCAAAATTGATTGACTAATTGATTTAACATTTATTGAGAACCTTTACAACTGCAGCACTGTAGAGAAATACAAATAAGACAGATAATGCCCTCAAGGACTTTATAGGCAAACAAACTAGTGACCCATACCACATGTGGAAAGTATTATTTATGAATTTAGTGTATTACAACATTGTTTTGACAATTTGGACTAAATAATTGTTATCAAATCAGTTTTGGGTAAACTGTGTACAAGTATCACTTCCAGGCTTTTTATGTGGTCTGCGTGAGGACATTTTTTCTCTCTCAGATAATAAGCTTTGAACCTTGGCTAAGTTTTCTCTCCCCCACCCCTTTTTAATCACCCCAATCATAGCAATATCTCATAGAGATAATGCACAAGATACTTTGTTCTAAAGAATAATAGAAGAATACATAGTGGATTTTCAGATGCAAATGTTATTGAACCAGTAATAAATCACCAAGTTGTGGGCTTTAGGTGTAGAACTGTTTGCTGTCATCATACATTGAAGTAGAAGGAGGTTTCTTACTCATGTCCTTACTAGTCAGGCCTAATATGAAATTCCTTATTCTTTTAAAGAGAAATTGGTAAATGTTTGCTTTCTATTTTTCTATAAAATGGCATTTAGGATTATATTAGAACTTTAGAATCAATACCTAAGAATGCACATAATGGCCCAGACTTTCAGCCTAACATTCTCCTCTTCCTCGAGCTTGAGGGTAGTGAGATGAGCAATTTTTCAGAAAAGTTCCAAGAAGAGAGTCCATTAATGTCTCAATTAACTCTTCCTTTTGCCTTTTTGTTGAATTATGAGCAAGTCCAACCAAGACTAAAGTTTCTGAAAGGAACTTCTAAAAGGATAATAATTTATAAACTTCAAAAGAAAGTCTTGCCCACATTGTAGAAGTGAGTAAGATGATTTGAATCTCCCCTTCTGAAAAAAAATTTTTTTTGAGAAAGAGGAGTGGTAGATTTTATTTTAAACGTAAAGATCATGATGTTGCCTATTAAAAATTCAATACATTTATCCCAGAAGAAAGAAGTATAATTTATGAATTGGACCTCCATTTCACTCTAGTCTGTATGAAGAACTTAATTCTTCACTGGCTGTTGAGGAAAAGATCTTCACCTCTTTAATTTCTTTGGCCAGTGACATTGTGGTAAAACTTTCTTATTGACCCCGAGGGTAGTTGTCTTCATCCTACCCTCTTTTAGTCACCTTGGAAAGAAAAAAGCAGGACCCATGGGCATCATAGCATGGAACTCGCTTCTCGGGACTGGTATCTTCTCCTTGGCTCACAGTCATGGCTTTTGGCATATCCTTGTAACTATGAGCCAGGCAACTGTTCTTCTAGATGCTGGCTGGGATGCTTCCAAAGAAATTGTGGCTATATGGGCTGCCTGTGGATTTCAGCTGATTGCCACTAAAATGATTACTGAGGAATCCTCAGAAAACATTCCATATGTAAAACTAGTACATTGTTTTGCCCATAGGTGTGAAGCTTCATATCTGAGAGAGATCCTCCAGGGGCACCAGCAGCTAGATTTTTTTGAGTGGTGAGAAGGAACATTTGTCATAGAAAACAGCAGCATTTTCTTCTGTCAGCCCACTAGGTTCAGCACTCATCACACAAGCCCAGCCCTTATCTTCCATCTTAGAATCAATAGGAAGTCTGGGTTCCAAAGCAGAAAAGCAGTAAGGGCTAGGCAAATGGTGTTAAGTGACTTGCCCGGGATCACACTGCTAGGAAATATCTGAAGCCATATTTGAATCCTGGACCCTCTAGGTTCTCAATCTACTGAGCCACCTAGCTGCCCCATGAATCCAGCATTCCTTAAAAAATATCTAAACCTAATACTAAATAAAATGAGCATTTCTATATAAAAATAGCCCTTCCTTATCCTTCTAGTGGTTACTATTGTTTGCTTCTTCACATCAAAATGTATTTATGTACAGGTCGTCTACACCCCCTTCCCCTGTAGAATATATGCTCCTGAGATCAGGAATGATTTTATTTTAAACTTTCTATTCCCAACATTTAACATAGTATTTTGTATATAGCAGGCACTTAATACTTACTAAAGTTAAGGATGGAGCAGTCTTCACAAAGCAGGGAGGGAGGGATCAAGATGTTTTAAATAAGGAATTTTGATTCCCACAAAGAATTAGCCCATGCCCCTGTTTCTCCATGTCACCCACATAGAGCTGGAGGAACCCCAGTGGTGAGGGCAAACACTCATCACCTAAATCCAGTCTTGCCAAGCATAGAGATATGATATTAAAAGGAGATAATGACCAGACAGGATTATCTGGAATGGAAAGGAATTTAAAAACCTGATGGGAATGGACAGGTGGGTCTAGAGCAAGGGCTGGTTGTAGGTTTATTTGCTCAAGGCCTTCACCATTTTTATTTCTTTTTTTTTTAATTTTTTAATCCCTAATATCTTTTATATATATCCTTCTATATTAATTTTATTTGTTACAGGGCTAGGCAATGGGGGTTAAGTGACTTGCTCAGGGTCACACAGCTAGGAAGTGTCTGAGGCCAGATTTGAACTTAGGACCTCCTGTCTCTAGGCCTGGCTCTCAATCCACTGAGCCATCCAGCTGCCCCCACCATTTTTATTTCTAACAGAATTGGGCATCAGAGTATTGGAACATGGCTCATAGCTTCAGAACCAGAAAGATCTCAGAAGCCTATTACCTTCTCCTTTATAGATAAAGACATTAAGGCCTAAAGTTGAAGGACTTTGCCCAAGGTTACACTGGTAGAAAGTTGAATGAATTCAAGTGCTTGGCCTCCAAAATGGTACCCTTCCACCAGGCCACAACTACTTGCCCATGTGTTAGAAGTCCTCTCCAGATCATTTCAAGTCAACACTAACTGTTCCATTCCTGCCTTCTCTGCAGCTTTCCATGAAGTATCAGTTTACCCAAAGAAGGAGCTTCCTTTCTTTATTCTCTTCACTGCTGGATTATGTTCCTTCACAGCCATGCTGGCCCTCCTGACCCATCAGTTCCCAGAGCTTATGGGGGTCTTCGCAAAAGCTGTGAGTACTCTTCAGTATGGAGCCCTCAGGGAAAGCGAGAGCAAAGCCAAAGTGACCCAGAGGGGAAGCCAGCAAGACCCTGCATTTTAGAAATGGAGATGGCCCTGAACTAGCCACTGCCGACTGTTGAGCGTCTGGATTTTCCTTAGTAGCAGAGAAATCTAAGTGTTGAATGTCACTTGTGCAAAAGTTTAGGGAATCTGCAATTGATAATTCCATTTTGTTTATCTCATTTGAATTATATGACATTTCTAAGCTTAGGATATTGTAGCTTCTCCCATTCAGTAAATGGAATCTGTATTTTTGAAGTTAATCTAATGAAGACAAATTAAAAATAAAAAGCTATAAATCCTTGGCTCGTTTGAGGAAATGAATTGAAGGGAAGTGCAGAGTTGTACCATCCACTCATGGGCTCACATGCGACCCAGACTCTGATTAAGCTGGTAGGGCTGTCCAAGGGGGAAAGGCATTGCCAGGAAGTCACTAAGTGACTTTGGCGATCTCTAGTGACAGCACGGAAGCACATCTGTGTCTGTCTTTATAGCAAATACTTTTCATTAGATCATCTGATCATCTTAGATGACATGGGTTGGAAGGAGCAGTGTGCAGACTTGCACACAGATAATTATCAAAACGAGAGAAGTAATAAGGAAACCCATTACTAGAGGGTTTGGGTTTCTCTGGCTCTCCCTTTAAATTTCAAGATAGACAGGGTTAAAAAAAAAGTTGGGGAAGGGGTAGGAGGATTTCTAACTTTAATGAAAGGCTGATTTTTTAAATCAGCCAGGTTAACAACGTGAATGGGGAGCGGGGAGGAATGTAGAGGTGATATAGTTCATTTTGGATGCAATTTTGTCGGTTCTTATAAAAATCAAATATCCCTGCTCCCATGGAATAGACCCTAGAGATCATTTAGTACTACCCCTTCACCCATATAAGAATTCCTTTTCTATCTCTAGCATATGGTCATTCAAGCCTCAGCATGACCATTTTCAGGAAGAGAACTCAGTCCTTTTCAAGGCTGCCTCATCTGTTGTTGGACAGCTCTAATGCCTGTAAAGTATTTACTTCTATTAAGTCAAAATCTATTTCCCTGCTATTTCCAACCATTGATCCTACTACCACCTGTTGAAGTAACACACAAGTCATTTCTCTTTCACATGACAATTCTTTAGATATTTGAAGACAGCCATCATTCCCTTCTCTTCTCTAAACAAAAGTGTCCCCAAAACCTTCCACCTTTTCTCACACAACATGGTTTATAAACTCTTCACACTCCTCTAAACACACTTGTTTATTTATGTCCAATTCCCTATCAATACTTCCTTCAATTTTCAGGCTAGCCTCTCCCTACCTAACAAGTCACTTAGATTAAAACCCAATTTAGTAAAAGTTAAAATCAGGATACCTAAGCCACTCTGTAGAGCATCATCCTTAATTATGAGGTCCAGGACCAAAAAGGACTGGCTGACACTCATTTCACAGTTGATGAAACTGAGACCCAGACAAGTTAAAAGACTTGCCCAAGGACATAAAGGGAGATTCCTCCCCAGGACCTTGGAGTCCAAATCCAGCCTTCTCACCTTCTTTTTGTACCCAAACCCTCCCATCTACCCCCAATTCTTCCACAGACCAAAAGACTCATTCAGAAAAAGTTTATCTTTGAATTGGTCCTGTTTAAGTAAGATAATATGTTCACAAAGACTTTGATTGGGGGAGTTGCAACTGGAGGACCAGCCAGCCCCATTGTAAATGCCTGCTTATGCTACAAATCAGCCTGTTCCTCAGATTCTCCTGGTGTGTCTGTTCTGTTGGAGGGTCAGAAGTGGGGGAGGCAGGAGGTAAAGCTGGAAATACAATAGCGTGCTTGCCAAGAGGACGACTCTCTCGAACCCCCAGCTCTCCCTCCAGGGTCTTGGAGCCCTCTATCCATGGTAGACTTCCTATCAACTACATCTCTCTTTTTTTTCCAACTTTCTGAAGCCTTGATTTTATGTCTAGATAAATGAAATGCTCAATTTTATGAACAATAAGTTAGATTGTAAGCTCTTTGATGGCAGGAACTGTGTCTTATTTCATCATTGTATCCTCAGTCCCTAGCCTAGTAATGCCTTGTGCATAGTAGATGCTTAATAAATGAATTGAATCGAATCAAATTGGGTTGATTTGACTTTAGGGTTCTGTGCTGACATTTCATGCATGGGTCATAGTTTGCTCCACTACGTAGGATTGGAAATGATGGTCGTTGTTTGTTGTTGTTTTCTTTTAGTCCTCACACTAAATTGAGAGGGTCACATTCCTCTTAAGCCTGTCATTAAGGTTGAACAGATTCCAAAATATAAGAAGGGACTTCGTGGAATCTGAAGATGGATGGCCTGGATGAGACAAGCACAATCTCCCTTTGGGCCCCCCCCCACCCCCCAGGGTCTTCTTCACATCCATCATCCCTGTCACCCCATTTGGCTCCCCAGACACTCCCCATGGGTTATCACGGATGCCCTGTGGGCTGTTTGCAAGCATTTTCAGCTTGTGGAAATGATTTTCTCAGTTTTAACATAGATAACACCCTGGGGATCCTGTCATTTTCTAAGTGCAAACCAGATTGAACAACTGCCTCTACCCCCCGAGTCGCGTTGAACTTCAGAAACGTCCGGTGGTTGATGTGTTTTTTCTGTCCACAAACATTTTGGTCCTTTGACATCAGAAAAACCTAACGAGGAGGGATTCTTGTGAAAGTGTCTAAGGAAAGGAGTTTAGCCTTATAAAAACAGGGGTTGGGGGAGGGGGGAAAGGGTGGGTGGGGAGGAGGTGGTCTGCCTTGGTGACTTAGATAAGGGTCCTCATCTAAATAAGTTCTCATTCCAGGCCCAGGCTCACCCAGAATGTGGGAAGGTCAGCAGGCTGACCCTCTCGGCTTTCAAGTGTCCTGTCTCTGCTGCTTCTGTTCTCTGTCCGCAGACCGAGCACCACCTCCTCTCGTCCTCACTTATAGGCCAGAGCCCCTTTGAAGTCAGGTATTGATTACACAGAAATGCCCATTGTTGGATGGCCGTAGGGCACCTGGAACTGATTCAGATAAGGGAGGGTGTTTCAAATGGGAATGATGCACATTGCGCGCCAGCACCTTATGGGAGATAATGGAATTTCAGGGAAATGAGACCAGGTGATTGAAGGGTCACTCTTCCGTTTTTTTTAAAAAAAAAATTGTATTATTTCAGTTGCTCTTTCTCACCAGGAAACACTGATTTAATTGTTGTGAGTTTCAGTTTGAGATTGGACAAATCTGTCTCTGCCATCTGAACAAAAATGTGGCAGGTGGAGAGAGACGAGCTGTCACCCAGGCCAAGGGGATTCCGTTGTGTTTCATTCAGGCTGCACTTTATGGGTCACTTTTCTTTCCAAGACTATAAATGAAGCTGGTTTGTTTTGTTTTTTCCCTTGGTTAGTTGGTTGGATCCAGAAACACTGGTTGATTGTAAGACATGAAAATATGTGCAGATATAGTGTAATAGAGTGGCATTTGGAGTCAGAGAATCTGGATTGGACTCTTTTCCCCACAGATTAATGACTCGCTCCTCTTGTAGCCTGACTTTGGGTAAATGACTTCTCTGATCTCTATGTAATCCTACCTTTCCTTGTTGGTAAAATGCAGAATTTGGACTGTATGATGCTCTCTAGACTCTACATCATATGGTTTGTTGGTTCATCCTTTCAGGGATGAGGAAAATTATTTCTTCCTGAGAAATTTTTTAATTCCATCTTTCTGCCATCTCATTTATGGTTCCCTGAACCATATTTTGGTGAATGTAAATATTGTCATACTTTTCATTGAAGCTCACTGGCCTAGCAGTTCATTAGAATCCTGAGTTGAAAATTTAGTCATTCTCAATAAGCCTCTGGGTGGACATCCTTTTGGTAAGACAGCCTCATAAATAGAAGATCATTCATCCAAACCTTGCTTATTGAAATTTCTGAGCCAAGCTGTGTTCAGCCTCTTCTTGTGATCACTGTACTACAGAGTTAGAAAGAACCTCAGAGATTATTTCATCAAACCTAGATCTGAAAAAGAATCCAATGAACAATATCCATTCTCCATTTGAAAATCACTCATGATGGGGAATCCACTATTTCCCATTCTACTTTTGAACAGTTCTAGTTAAGCTTTTTCCTTAACGATGAGCTGAAGCCCACTTCTCTGAAACTCCCATTTATTGTTCCTGAGTCTACTTTTAGACCAAAACAGAAAAAAAATCTAATATCTTTCACATGACTTCAGTATTTCAGTAGGTCCATGATTATTTCATCATGGTGGGTATTTACTCCACTAGTACAGATTTCAACTGACTTCTCATCCTGTGTCATTCTTTTCTGTATCCTTCTGTCAATCTTGCTAAGGGCATCTACCTAATACAGAGAATTTCAGAAGAAGAAAGATCTTTAGAGATCATCTAATCCAACTCTCACTTTAACATCTCTAATGAGGGTGCAAGCAGGTTTTGCTTAAAAAGCTCCACTGGGAAAATAAATCACTATTTCCCAAAACAGTTCATTCTATTCTGGAGTAACTTTACATCACTGGAAAGCTTATTCTTCCATCAAACCACTCTCTGTGCCTCTGAAACATTTACCCATTATCCTAATTTTCTGCCCTCTAGGGCAAAGGGCCAAGCAGAACAAGTACAACCCTCCTTCTACATGCCAAGCTATCTTTGAAGATGTCTCTCCTGTCTCCCCCAAGTCTTCTCTGATCTCAACCATTCCCAGTTTCATCAGATCTTCAACAAAAAGCATGTTCTTTGGTCAGTTTATCATCCTGTTGGTTAGTTGGTTGCCCAACTAAGAAAGCACTAGAGTTTGACAATGCCATTCCTAAAATGAGGTACTGAGAACAGAACACAATATTCCTTATTTTATCTGAGTAGGCCCTCACAGAATGGGAATATCAACTCCATTCTTCTGGACACTACAAATCTTAGAATAGTCTAGAATGGAATTATCTTGGATTTACAATCCACTAAAAATCCTAGGTTTTCTATTTTATTTTTATTTTTTATCCTGCATCTTTTTCACATGATCTCACTTATATATGCCTCCTCCATCCTAAATTTGGGTGTTTATTTTTCTGATTTAAGTGGAGAACTTTAGAGTGTGCCCAAAGAAATCAAGATGTTGACCAAGTTTGAAAATGTGTGCTTAATTCCACACTTCAAGTCAGTTGTATGAAGTCATCATTCATCAAAGTTCCAAAGCCTTATTTTTTTTAATTTATATAATTCTGGACATTATCTGAGTTATTGTTTTTCAACTTGGTTTGCTCTGCATTAGTACATACTAGCGTACCCAAATTTCTCAGAATTATAATCATTTTTATAATACAATATTCCATTACTTTTAAACCCTATAATTTGTTTGAATGTTGTATAATAAATAGATAACTACGTACAACTTTGCATTTGCTCCATTATGTTTTGATTGCTTATCTTTTGGGGATCCTGTTGTCTATCATTTTATCTATCCCTTCTCGGCTTTGTGCCATCTTTAAATTCAGAAGGCTTGCCATCTGTGTCTTCATCTCTATCATTCTAAAAATGTTAAACATCATAGGACCAAGGACAAATCAAATCTCTGGGGCATTTGGATCTTCCAAACTGTCACCAACCTATTGTCTATTCTTTGTGTCATCATCCAACCAGTTTCAAATCTACCTATTTGTGTTGTCAATTTTTCATCTTGTCCCCAAGGATAGCATATGAAGTTTTTTCCAAGTACTTCACTAAAATCTAGGTAAAATTATGCCTAAAATGTTCCTCTGATTTACCAGTCCAATAACCCAGTTAGAGGAAAAAAGAACTAAGTGAGTCTGGCTGGTGATTCTTGATGAAGCCATTCTGACTTTTAATAACCCTTGCTTATTTTTTTACTAAATATTCATAAATGATATCTGCAATATTTTGGTTTTGTATGAATCTAAGGCAAAAAAATTTGGCAATAGTGTGTAGACTCCATTCTTTCACCTTAAAAAAAAATCAAGATATCACATTTTTGTTCCCTTTGAGCTTTGAAAGACCATCAGTAGCAATGTAACAACCGTATTTTCCAGTTGTTTTTAATATTCTGGGATGTTGTTCATCCGGTCTTAGTGAATTGAACTCTTGCAAGGCAGCCAGATTCTCTCCTATCAGTTCATCATTTATCTTAGGCTTCAAGATAATTATTGGAGACCTGTTCCTCTGAGCCTCTTCATATTTCATTAAAAACCAATATAACACTCAGATTCTTCATCTCCCTCTGGCGAAATGTCCAGTCTACCTCCCTTTGCCACCTTAAATTTCCTTAATGTAGTGATTAAATGCCTTGCCATTAACACTTTTTCTAACACTTTTCACAATTTAGTCATTAGTCATATGCCACAGGCAACCTTTTGTGTTTCCAGGTGACTACCCTTTAGATACCAAAAGACATCATTTCCACCCCATATTTTCTCTCAACTAAATGTCCCCAGTTCTCATATAACATGGTGTTCAGCCTAGTAAGCAAACATGGAGTTTTATGGAAGTCACTGATAATTTTTTCCAAATTTATCCATGTATTTATGGCATTAGAAGGACTGTCCCTCAGGAGACGCCGTGACTCCTATGACTTGACTGCCCCTACACCCAGTATCCTTAGACCAGTGATGGGCAAACTATAGCCAGCCTTCAGGCCAGATGTGGCCCCCTGAAATGTTCCATCCAGCTTGCAACATTATTCCTAATCTGACGAATACAATGAGTAGGATACAATACAACGAAACAGCGTTGCCTTAAAACAGACGGACAGATGAGCATTTCCTTTCCTTTGGCCCCCTTTAGAAAGTTTGTCCATCCCTGCCTTAGACCATAGACCAAAAAGACTTCTCTTAAAATGACCCATAAAGCAGCACCTCAGAATTTTAGGGATCAAGCAGACCCGACAGCACTTATGAATCCAAGTTACTAAACACAAAGTCAAGGAGCACAAGCTGCGGTTCAGCCAGTGTCAGCGGGTTTGTCTTGGTACGCCATAATGTGGAACCTTGCACAGAGCAGATGCTTCAATGTTTATTGAGCTGAATTTCAGCAGAGAGTAATGGCACGAAGTTATCCGAAATCTCTATTCATCTACTAAGCTTTTCTGTTCAACCCTCCAGATTGTGGAACTGAATAGAGATGGCTAGAGAGACCTGCCGAGGCAACCCAGTGTTTTCTTTCACGGCTGTCCTGCAGTCTGCTCCTTGTGGATGAAAACAAGGAGGTAGAGGCCACGGCGCCTGGGAGGCTGGGCCGGTCGCTCTGACAGGCTTCTGCGGCCTTGCTTAGGTCTCATTTTCTGGCAGGTGCTGGCCAGTCAAAAGGGAGTTGGCGGAATCTGGTGGAAAATAGAATATACACTTATTCTCTCACTTCGACAGAAATTCTTGGTTTTATGAAAAGAAAGGGACAAAGAATTTCTTTTTTTTTATTATTTTAAAGGACGTTGAGTTTAGTAGATGCTGGTTGGGACCGTTCTCCGGAGCCTCCTTAGAGAAACGTGACTCGGGCTTCTTAAAGGGTTCTGCCCTGGAGCATCAGTCACTGTGTGCTGCCCCGCCGAGAAGGAGAAAGGTTTTGGCCACTAGTCTAACGGGAGACGCCGCGCCCGCCATCTGGAGAATAGCCTCCCTCTGGTTAGGGAGACTCGTTAGCAGTTGGTTAGCTCTCGTAACCCTCCTGGGGCCAGGCCAGCTCTCCTACGTGGTCACATAAAGTCATGGGAGGGTTGCCCTCTGGGTCTGTGGAGGAGCTAGCCACACGCATGAAGGCCCAGAGCCCACTTACACAGGGACGGCCAAGGGAGCCGAGGCAGAAAGCCCGAGGCGCGGTCTGAGCTGCGGCACCTTCTTCTCTTAGATGTCCTACCTCGTCTCACAGACTTGTGATGGGAGCCATTGAAGGGATGCCTGCAGAGCGCTTTATACACCTTACAGAAGCCCTTAAGGCTGCACATCACTTGTAGCATTTCTGGGAAGGACTTCAAATCAATTCACTCCCCCATAACAGGTGTACTGCCTCCTTTTCCATTTTTCAGTCAACACTCAGGGATGTCAGACCAGAGAGACAAGAAGATTGTAAGGTTAGAACCGGAAAGGACCCGACCGGCCAGCAGCAAGCGGCAGTGAAACTAGGAAATGTATGAAAAAGGAAATAAAAATAGGAGTACAAAGCGGGCAGCTCGGTGGCTCGGTGGCCTGAGAGCCCGGCTTCCAGCGGGGCCTCCGATACTCCCCAGCTGTGCGACACGCAAACTCCCATTGCCTGGCCCTTGTCACTCTTCTGCCTTGGGAGCATGCGCAGTGTTGATTCTGAGACGGACGGTCACATAGACAGAGACAGACAGACAGACATAGAGACAGACAGACATAGAAACAGACAGACACAGACACAGAGACAGACAGACAGACACAGACATAGACAGACAGACACAGACACAGACCTAGAGACAGACAGACACAGACATAGAAACAGACAGACAGACACAGACACAGACCTAGAGACAGTCAGACACAGACATAGAGACAGACAGACAGAGAAATACAGAGACAGACAGACAGACACAGACATAGAAACAGACAGACAGACAGACACAGACAGACAGACAGACAGACAGACAGACAGACAGACAGACAGACAGACAGACAGNCAGACAGACACAGACAGACAGACAGACAGACAGACAGACAGACAGACAGACAGACAGGCATTGATAGATAAATAGATATAAAAAGGACAAGATAGTAGTGATGTTGATGTGTGATTTCTCAAGTCAAGCCAGAGCTGAAAGAACCCATTTCTATTGGCTTGTCTGCTGCCAGCCTCTTAATGCTGTCAATGAGGAAATGAGGAGCTGAAGGTCCTCTAGCTAGACTCACTGTCACAATTTCCAAGTCCTTTTCGTTGTTATAATGCCAGGGAGAGCTGGAGGGAGCCATAGAGAACAGACAGAGAGCGTGCGGCCCAGGAAATGACTTATCCAGGGGCACGCAGAGGAGGAAGTGGTAGAAGGACCTCCGGGCCTCCTGACGCCTTGTTATCTCTTTGGAGGCCCGGTATTGGAACGTGATGGCCAACGCATGGCTGCGAGATACGGTAGAAGGGCCGCAGGTCGGAGGGGCCTTTTGCAGACGCGGCCCACGCCTGCATCCGAGCCCAAGGGCGGGAACGGGGTTCTGTCGCCCGCATTTGTGTCGGATTCGGGGTCGGAGGCCCCAGGTCTGCATCCCGGCTCTGCGCCTCGGGAGGCCGTGCGCCATCGTGCTTGGAGCGGCTGGAGCCTAGAATTCCTGGGTTCCAAGCACGGCTCTGAGTCTGAGTAGCCGTGTGGCGGGGAAAGCCTCTCTTGACCACCCAGCCGCTGTGGTTCCTTCTTCCAGGCTGTCCACCGTAGGATTTACGTTCCCCAAATGCGTAAATAAGAAATTGTGCTTCTCTTGGGAGGCCGCCTCCGATGCGAAGGTGGACAGTGCAGGGTACTGATGTGTGTCATCGCTCTTGGATGAGGTTTTATCTTCTGACTCTCATGTCTCTCTGGTTTCTTTGCAGTTCCTCAGCACTTTGTTTGCCCCTTTAAATTTCGTCATGGAGAAAGTAGAAAGTATCCTGCCATCCAGTCTGTGGCACCAGCTGACAAGGATCTAAGGGAAACACCCTCCCACCCCTGCCTCCCCCCACCCTCTCTCCCCCCAATCCCCAGCATCGACCCGACTGCCATGATATCTTCCATGCCGACTCCTTGTTGACCGCGAGAAAGCATGATTTTTTTTTTAAAAGGGAAGCCGTTCTAAGACTTAAAAAAAAAAAAATTCTTCATGGATTGTCTGTTCTCATATTAAAAAAAAGTTTTTGTTGTACAAAATTCATTGATGTTCAGTTCTATTATATTTTGCCTTCAGAAAAGATAAAAAAAACTCAAAAATAAACTTTTGTGTATTGCAGCAACCAGTTGTTTCTTACTAAGTCTTCAAATGTCTCCTAGCCTTTGGTCTCCTTGAAGAACTTTGGTGCCTCCGAGGAAAAACAGCCCTTGTAGCTTCAAATTCTGCACACAGCATCATTGCTGATGGAAATTAGAACCCATCACAATCTCTGGCCTCCAAAACGGACCCATTAAATCAGGAACACTTAAGTTTTTTGTGTCAAAGCTCTTTTGGCAGTCTGCTAAAGCTAATCAACCTCTTCTCCAAATAATGTTTTTATTAATAGCATAAGATTACAAAAGAAACTAAAATATATTGAAATACAGTGATCAAAGTGACTTCTTTAAACCAAGGATTAAGAACCCCTGACTTATTTAAAATGTAGGCATGTTCTCACCTTGAAATGGACTGTCATCACAGAACAATAAGTATGCCAGAAAGATAGAAGGAAATAGCAGTAAAATTCATCTCTGAGAATGTGCTTTTGAAGGTATCTGACCTAGTTGTTTCAGGGCCACTGATTCATTTGAAAAATCTTTGTGACATGGAAATGAATCAAAATTGTAGATTCACAACTAAAGAGGACCTTAAAAATCAACTAGTTCAACCCTGTCCCTCCTCCTCATTTTCCAAGGGATGAAAATGAAGTGTAGAAAGGTCAAATTATTTGCTCAGGATCCCATAAGAGGTAAATTATGGAAGCAGGACCTCTGATGATAATCTATAAACTTATTTTTTAAACTGGGCTATCATCAGAGCTTGTGTTTGGAACATGGGCATTTTACCAATATGGATACTTTTAAACATCTCATCCTTGTAATGAGTCATTGAATTTTAAAATGATCATGAATGTTTCATGACATGTGGATGGGAGAAGTCGGAGTATTTCAATGGAAAGGTTCATTGACTCACTCTAGTGAATGGGGTACCCATGAAAAAGCCCAGCATAGAACAGGCAAAAGTGATATACAGCACCACTCAAGGATTTGATTTTGTGGAAGGACAAGAAAACCTACAACCATCATCCCTTGAGGAAGACACCTGCTTTTAAATATTTAGGACAATGAAAGTGGTTCTTGAGTCATTCTTTCATATCTTCCCCCCCCCCCATAATTTTACTGCTAATAAAAGTCATTTTTTTGCCTAGAAATCAGTTGAAATAAACAGGAAAAAGTACCACACGCTGTTCCTTTTTATTTCTGTTCATCATTTCCCCTGGTTATCCAGGGCATGCCTGCATCCAAGGGAAATAGAGTCACTTCCACAGGTAAGCTCTACCGAGGAGAAGCCGCTCATTGCATCCATCCGTAGGAGTGAGGATCTCCTGAGTGGGAGACGTGGTGTAAGGTAACCCGCTGAGCTCAGAGATACAAGTGGAAGCGGCTCCTCACTCTTATAAAACCTGCAGGCTAGAAAGGAAGAGGACATGTAGGCAAAACACCGACGATACGTTGGAGAGCGTGATTAAGTACTGTGAGATAAAAGAAAAACCCAAAAATTGCCAGATGAGTTCAGAGGAAGGTCAGGAAAGTATTGGGGATGGAGGGAGCCCTGGTCATGGAGGCAAAAAAATACGGGATCCAGTGAGTTGGTCAGTGTGGACAAGGGAGTGGGTGTCAGGAAGAATGGAACAAAGCAGTAGAGGACTTTAGATCCCATACGTAACAACTGAGACCTAATTTGTAGTAAATAGTGAAGAGCTACTAAGGATTTTAAGAAGAGGTGTTGGCTCAAGAAGGCAGAGAAAATGACTTGCTTTGGGCTGAAATATCCCATTCTACAACTTTCTCCAGTTGTTCCTAGCTCCATTCTCCAGAGGTGAGCAAAATCAGTCTAATTTCTCTTTCACAAAACAGATCTTTAGTTACTGAAAGACAATTACACATCTTCTCCCCTTTCTCTTTCCCTTAAGTCTTCTCTTCTCCAGAATAAATATCCTTGGCTCCTTTAAAAGTCCTCATACTGTATGATTTTTAAAATTTATTTTATTAGTGATAAAAATAGACATTTGTAGAGCACTAGGTTCATGAAATATATGAATCCTTCAACCAGTCTTCATGTGGCATAATTTTTTTTAATTTTTTTTTTAATTTTAAACCCTTAGCTTCTGTGTATTGACTTATAGGTGGAAGAGTGGTAAGGGTAGGCAATGGGGGTCAAGTGACTTGCCCAGGGTCACACAGCTGGGAAGTGTCTGAGGCCGGATTTGAACCTAGGACCTCCCGTCTCTAGGTCTGGCTCTTAATCCACTGAGCTACCCAGCTGCCCCTGGCATGATTTTTTAAAGGGTATTTTATTTTATTTTTTAACTTTAATTTTATTTTTAAAATGTTTTCATGTTTACATGATTCATTTTCCTTTCCTCTCCTTTTCTCTCCGCCCCCCTATCCAGAGCCAATAAGCAAGTCCACTGGGTTGTACAAATGTCATCACTTGATACCTATTTCCATAGTATTCATTTTTACCCATGATTTTTTTAAATTAGTGAAATAATTTTATTACTGATAAAAATTGACATTCGTAGAGCACTAAGTTCGTGAAATATATGAATCCTTCAGTCAGTCCTCGTATGGCATGATTTTTAAAAAAAAACTGGTGAAATAATTAATTTTATTAGTGATAAAAATTGACATTTATAGAGCACTAAGTTCATGAAATATATGAATAAATGAGGATGTTGGCTCAAGAAGGATGGGATGATCTCGAGCAAAATTCTTATAATGTAACTACAAATAATTATGCTAAAGATGCCAGAAATTAATTGATCAATTCAGATTCTAGAAGACAAAATGTAGATGTAAACAAGGGTGGGTAATAGCAGTGGGACTTAAGGGATCAGAAGAGCTGACCTCAAAACCAGGAAGTCTTGACACATCTTGGGAAAATCACTTAACCTCTCAATGATAAAGGCCACTAAGATGAATAAGTTTCAGAGAAAATTTGTGGTTCAGCCACATATGACTCTTTGTGACTTCATGCACCATAGAGTCAATGGGGTTTTCTTAGCAAAGATACTGGAGTGGTTTGCTGTTTCCTTCTCCAATGGCCCAAGGGTCACACAGCCGGTGTCTGAGGCTGGCTTGGAGCTCATTTTTTTTCCAAATCCAGGCATAGTCCTTTATCCACCGCTGCCTCTTTCGAAGAGGGTACTGACCTGTATTTGTAGAGGAATGTCCTCATCTGAGAATTCCTAATACCAATGAAATCACAGCTAGTCCTGACTCCAGTGGTCATGCCAGCGTGCTAGGAATACTGACCTCAGAATAAGCTTAAGCTCATAGTGAATGATAACGTGAAAAGTGATGAAGGACTGAATTTGGAGCTGGAGGTTCTATATTTGGATCTGGCTCTGCCACTTCCCTGCTGAGTAATCTTGGGCAAGTCAATTCTTCTGCCTAGACCTCATCTGTATAATAAGAATGTTGAATTAAATGATCTCCAAGTTTCTTTAAAGTATTAAATCCAAACCCAATTTACCTATAATGAGGGTAAGAGGAAGAAAAAAACAAAAACAAGATTACTGCTCGGAGTGTTTGGGAGGACAACAATAAAAAGATAGAACTGTTGAGTTCTTATTTTGCTTCTGCAGTTTTTTCTTTGTTGGTTTTGTTAACTAAGGAGAATGGTCTTCAGACAGGGAAAGACAGAACAGACAGGGTAAATGGGTCTTTAAAACCAAAGAAAGGAATTAATGAGAGAACCAAGCTATCCTTGCTGAGTTCAAGTGACCAGAGTCCAGTGGTTCCCAAACTTTTTGGCCTACCACCCCCTTTCCAGAAAAAATATTACTTAGCCCCCTGGAAATTAATTTTTTAATTTTATTAGCAATTAATAGGAAAGATAAATGCACCTGTGGTCATCACCTCTCTCCTGGATCGCTGCAGCACCCACCAGGGGGCGGTGGTGCCCACTTTGGGAATCACTGGACCAGACCAAAGGAAGGATGTAAAGCTGGAAGGGACCTTAGACATTGGGGGATGCAACTCCCTCATTTTACAGATGAGGAAATGGGACCCAGACAAAGGAAGCCAATTGTTGAACAAACAACCAAGAGCAATGGTAGGAGACGATAAATATGAGCTGGGAATTACAAATGAAAATTTCATTTAGGCAAATGAAAATTTCATTTAGGCAACAGGTTCATATATTTCAAGAATCTAGTTATAGGAAAATGTCAATTTTTATCATTAATAAAATCAATTATTTCACCAATTTTTAAAAAATCATACCATATGAGGATTGGTTGAAGGAAGCAGGGATATTTATACTGGAGAAGAAGAGAAGGTTCAGGGGAAAGAGAAGAAGGCATTTAATATCTTCCAGGAGCAAAAGATCTGCATTGTGGAAGGCTGATTTAGCTTAGATCCAGAGAGTGGAATTAGGAGCAATAGGAGAAAGTTATAGAAAGGGATATTACAGCCCAAACCAAGGAGCTATCCAAGGGCAGAATGGGGTGCCTCAGGAGACAGGCACTTTGCTGGATGTCTTCAAGCAAAACTTGACTGAGTAGAATAGATTCCATTCCATGAGACCTTAAAGGATTTTTGCAACCAGTATTCTATGGAACCTGAATTTGCTAAAAAGCAGGTAGATTGGTTCAAAGGTTATTTCAAGAATAGATAGCTGAGTGGACAGAAAGCCAGGCCTAGAGACAGGAGGTCCTGGGTTCAAAAGCTAGAATCTGAGGCAGAATTTGGACTTGCGTCTTCCTGGATTCAGGTCCAGGGCTCTCTGCATGAAGATGCTGAATAATTACTGGTTGGCCAGTGTTTTTTCTTGACTGCCTCCTTTTTAGTTCACTTCTGAAGACGTCGCTAATGAAAACAGCAAATCTCTAGGCTGAAGATGCCTTTTGTCCCTCTTCAAATGCCACTGGCACTGGGACAAGGGGAGAGAGGAGGTGTTTGAAGACACCCAAGGTAGCCCTGGAGTCAGGAAGACCAAAGTCCAGATCTGGCCTCAGACACTTACTAGCTGTGTGATCCTGTGCAAGTCACCTAACCCTACTTGCCTGTTTCCTCATCTGTAAAAATGGGGGTAACAACAGCACTTTCCACATAAGATTGTTGTGAGGATCCGATGAGATAATATTTGTAAAGGTCTATATAACTACAGGCTACTATTCCCAGATTCATTCCATGACTTAAAAACAATCCTTGGGTTTGAAGGTGAAGGTTCATGAATAGGTTGTAAAATTAAATTATTTCCATGTTCCTGCCTCCCTTTCCTCTTTTGACTTCTTCCTTGAACCTGAATTTGCTAAGTTAAAAATACAAAAATTAAATAAAATCTATATTACGTAGGTGCCGATTCACTAAGGGAATTTGGGAATAGAGTATTTCATGGGAATCCTCTAGGACCCCTCTGCTGAGGTGGAAAGGGGGAAGGACAGGACTTTAAAGACTAACACACATGCATGTCTGACTCCTACTCCTGAGTGAGCAGTTCAGACTCTGGTGGGAGCTGAAATCAAAAGGAGATTTCGATAGCTCTGGATGAGGAGTTTTTGTCGAGGGTTTTATTAGGGGGTCTGGGAAAGCTGAGGTTAAGCAGATATGAAGATAAACTGGAAAACAGCCCCCATCCCTGGAAGCAGTGGAGCAGTCTGTCAGGGACACTTTGGAAAGGATTGTGGGGTTGAAAATCAGGAAGGCGGGACTGGAATGACTTTTGAGGTTCATCCCAAAAATATGATTCTATGATTCTGGGACAAAGTAGAGACCAAAGAAGGGCTCCTCCTTCTTTCTCACATCCTTTTCCCTTGATGATGTTTGTTTCCAGATCCATCATTCTAATGGATTTCTTAGCCATGATGATGATTCAGCGTTCATAAATAAAAATAAAAACTAGCAAGTGATGAAAAAGAGGGACAGACATTTATTAGGCAGAAACATTTGGAATTGATAGCCTAGATGGGGAGGAAGCTTCATGGCTCGGTGGACAGAGCCTCGAGTCAAGAAGACCTGAATTTCAAATCTTGCCTCAGACACTCACTAACTGTGTGACTGTGGCAAGTCACTTAACCTCTGTTTGTCTTAATCTATTTAAGAGATGGCAAACTATTCAAGTATCTTTGCCAAGAAAATACCATCCAGTCCGACAAAAAAAAAATGGACACAACTGAACAATAGCAAAAACAACAAAGCCTAGAGTCATCTACCAAAGGCAAGAGTTGGACTTGACTAGATGACCCAACAATAACAATAAAACAAAAACCCTTCAGAGAAGCAAAATCATTTTTATTTTAGCTCTTTTTGCTTGAGGCAATAATGTATGAGACATTAGGGTAGGCATTAGAGAAGAGAAGACGTTGGTTCAATTCTCCCCTTTAATATATTGCCTGGGTAGTCACAGGAAACTCATTTCACCCTCATGTGTCCCAAGCAAAAAACCATAAATTACAGAGATCCAACCTTGTCACTCCCTCACTCAACTCCAGCAGCAACTATCGCCTCCAGGATAAAATAGAAAATCTTCTGGTTTTCAAAGTCCTCCATAACGTGGTCTCTGCCTCCCCTTCCAGTCTTCTTGCATTTAACAGTCCATTCCGTATCCCTCTTTTTATGCATTCTGCAATCTGGTGACTCTGGCCTTCTGGCTTTTCCTAAAACAAAATATCCCGTCTCCTGAGCCCAGACATTTTTCCTGGCTGTCTCCCATGCCTGGAATCTCTCCTTCCTCATCCCATCTCTAGGCTTCTATCATATCCCAGAGAAAACTCTGGCTTCCCCGAGAAGCCTTTCCTAATCCCTCTTAATCCTAGTGCCTTCTCTCTGTTGGCTCCTTTCTATTTATCTTGTATATGGCTTGTGTGTACGTGGTTGTTTGAGTGCCGCCTCCCCCAACAGATTGTGAGCTCCTGGAGGGGAGAAGTTGTCTTTTACCTTTCTTGGTACCCCCAGCACAAAGCCTGGCACATAGTAGGTGCTTCCTGAATGATTATTGATTGACTAATGGACAATTCCTGGGGGGAGGGAATTACCATTTTGTTTCCTGCGTAGGATATCTTAGATCTGGGCCAAAACCAACTTATTTTTCTAAGAGAGAAAGCTAATGCACAACTTTTGTGGGCTGTTATCGGCTAAAAACATGATCTCACTGTGTGATACGATCTCCCTGTTCCATTATCTTGATAGTAGCGTACTTCTTAATTTACAGAGCAATTTTTTCTTTTCTCTTTAAATTAATTTTACTTTCTCCTTCACTTCAGGCCTCCACACACACACACACCAGTTTCCTCATCTATAAAATGGAGATAATAATAATTTCTCTCCGACACTGTTATAAAATATTCTGCAAACTTCACAGCAGTATGTGAATGTAAATTTTGGTCATTAATCCCGTGGTACCAGCCAGTCTCGAGCTCTGCCGAACCCCGGGCAGCTGTGCAAAGCACAATGAATGGGCTCAGAGGATTTGGAGGTAAATCTTGGCTCTCCCTCTTACTGTCAGGGTGACCTCTCTGGATCACAGTTCCCTTGACTAGTTAATGAGTGCACTGGACTAGATGAGCTCAAAGTTTGCCTTTTGCTGTAAATCTCTGAGCCTGGCAACCTGAAGCATGGCAAGCAGGGTTTTCTAAGTAGAACAGAAGGATGACCATCTGACCATAGGAAATGTTATACATCCTGGGCTGTATGACCCAAAGAAACCCTGGGCTTATCCCTCAATAGTTTGAAGAAATCATCTATAAAATATTGAATCCCTCTAAGGAGTCTTGGGCTGCGAAGATTCTTCCTCCTTAAATTTGGGCACTAGAGTAATTAATATTAGTAATTAGAGTAATTAATAAGAGTAATCTAATTGGGCATTAGAGAAATTAATAACAGCATGCCCTAACAACCAAGTTGTTCACTGTGGCACAGCATGTACCGTTCACCCGAGGAGGAAAGGAAATGAGATCGCAGGTACCACTGGTCAGCATTGCGTTGTCCCACGGCGCTCCATCTTTGGAACGAAGGGCCAAATGATGCCTCCTCCATCCTTAAAATTCAAGTGCAAACAGCTATTATTTGGATTAAGATACCCCCCTGGTCCCTGAATCTTCTGTGGTTGTGGCTTTGGGAACCCAGTGGAAGTCCTGGACTTCGAGGGCCCCCGGGGTCTAGAACATGCAGACAGACTCCAATGCTGAGTATGGGAGCCGGTTCTGGAGCCTCTATTGAGGTTCTAGATCTTGGTTGCCTCGGTGGTGACCCGGCACTTCCGGTAGCTACCTAGTCCCCAAAACCACAGAGAAATCAGAGAGAATGGAGCAATTTTCTCTTTAAACCATAAGCAGTTCAATCCTTGTTTTCACTGAATTATCAGAACAATTCCTGCAAAAGCCAATAACGTCGTCTCATAGAGCCACTGGATTCACTTCACTCCCTCCACTTTGCCTTGGTGACCAGTGGCTGCTGCTCTCGAGGGTTTCCAACCAAAGTGAGAGCTATATTTCAGGAGCCTCCACCACCCCCGGTCCCAGTGGGTCTTATTTCAAATGAATTCCATCTTAAATGAATTTTTAAAAAACATGAGTGCCTAACAGCAAAGTCCCCTAGCAATCGGAGTCTGTCAGAGTGAGAAAATTCCCTGTTCATTGAGAACTTCCACGTCACTCATTCTGTATTAATGATATTTACACTCCCCAGTTGTTTTATTCTTAAAAAATAGCTCCCCTGGTTGCAATGTTACATTAAGCATATTACATATTACTCCAAAGTCAGTTCATATATTATAGCTCTTTAGCCCCCTGGGTATACATTTATGAATAACTCTGACTCTACAGTTACAATTTACCATTAAATATGGACTGCCATAAGCCTAACCTGAGAGAGCTGGCCCAGTTTCTACCGTGGCTCCTCGTACTCCCTGAAAGAGTCCTTCCACCATTTTGATTCCCTGCTTAGACTCTTTGGGGGAGTGGGAGGAAATCTGCACCATCTGTAAATAAACTCCGTTATCTAATATGGCTCAATTTGCTTCATCTGGGTACTGGCAGAGATGGCGCTAAAGAGAGAGAGAAATCAGTAACCATCTGGAAAGATGTTATACAGACAAATAGAAAGGGAGGGAAGGATGGATGAGAACTCATCAGTATCCCTGACAATTCAACCCAAACTTGATAAGTATTGACTATTGGCTAGGCACTGGGGACACAAGAAGCAACAGCGTTTGCTCTCGAGATGCTTATAGTCTATGAAGGGAACTGGAAGAGACATAACTCATACACAGATAAAACTAGATGATGGAAAGAGGGAGAGCAGCAACACTTGGAGAGTGAAAGCAGAGAAACCATGAAAAATTTCAGTTAGGAAATGTTGTTGGCATGGAACCCTGAAGAAAAATGAACATTTTGAAAGGCAAAGATGAGAAGGGAGCCTACCCCAAGCGTGGCGCACAGGGGAAGGAAGGAAGAAGAAAAGGAAGTGTGGAAATGTGCAAGGAAAAGAAATGAATTATCAAACAATCTAGATTAGCTGGAGTATAGAGGGCATGAAAGTATATTTTAAAGTGAGGCTGGGAAAGTAGATTGGAGCCAACAAAATCCATGACAATTGTGTTCAAAATTTTAATATCTAACTCCTCTAAACATTTTTAAAGGGCAGCTAGTGGGTGGAGTGGATAGAATGCTGAACTTGAAATTAAGAATACCTGATTTCAAATCCTGCCTCACATAAATAATAGCTATAAGACCTGGGCAAGTCATTTAACTTCTATCAGTCTTAACTTTTTCATCTATACAATGGAAGTAATCACAGCCCTTACCTTATAGCATTGTGTGAATAAAATGAGATAACTTATGTAAAGGACTTTGTAAGCTTTAAAGTATTTTATAAATATTAGCTATTGTTTTAAAACCCTTTTCTCTATTTCTGGTTAATTAGGACACTAATATTTTAAAGCTCTAGAATCTAAAAGGATGTACTATTACCTTGACTGTAATATCAATTTAATTTCTGGTGGCTTCAAACATTATCCATAAAACTCTCAAGCTGCACATGTGGCCCTTGGTCTTTTGCTTGGGCTTCGATAGGATTAGAGCAGTAGCTGTTAGAATGTGACTTAATGACCTTTGAGCATGGCTAGGTGCTTTGGGGGCGGGTCACTGGTGATGCTCATGTTTGTAATATGATAATATCCATAGGTTTGTTCCATCAAGAATTCGAATTATAGAATTTTAGAGCTAGAATAGACTTCAAGGATTAACTAATTCAATAGTCTCATTTCCTTAAAAAGGAAACTATTATGATATATATATACATATATATAGGGGACTTCATTAAAAACAACATCATTTTGCATTCATTCTTTATAGATTTTCTTGTGCAGTGGGGGACAAACAGGAATGGGAAATGTGGATGTTGTCCCAATGGAACTAAGTCTAAAAAAATTTAATAGCAATAAATATTATCCCCTTTTAGAGCCTTTAAATATTGTAATGTTCAAGAGTATACTAGCCAACCAACAAAACAAAAATTAATTGTAAAATGTGTAAAAGAATGAAATTTAAATTATTTATCATTACATATTTGTTTGATATCATATATTAACCTTTAAAAATAAATTATTATGGCCAATTCCTGATCTCTTGTTCTTATGAAATTACTCTATATAAACTCATTGAGTTGTGAACAGCTGGCTAAGACTATCATGTCTGAGAACAGCATTTAGATTTCTCAATGGCACCTTAAAATATAATTGGAGGTAGGAATAGGTTCTCAGACGGGAATAGAGTGTACCTAATAAGGCTGGGAAGAACATATTAAACTGAAATCTTGCAAATCTAATGAAAGATTCTAAACTAAAAAGAAAGAGACAGAGAGAAAATTGAGTCCATACATCTACCAAGGTAAATAACATAGACAATAGCTATGATATATTTAAAAAAAAAAAGAAGCTGGAGTTAATATAGCCAGAAATTAACAGGAGTTAAAATCCCCAAAGGAGCTACCAATAAAATCCATGATCTCAAATATATTTCCACAAATGCACATGAAGTCTGGATAACAAGCAAGGTGATGTGATCCCAGAAGGCAAATCTGACTTTATGAGTGTCACTGAGAGTTGGTAGGAGGGTGTCAGAATGTGACTTCAGAAAGGTATAATATAGATCAGTGATTCCCAAAGTGGGAGCCACCACCCCCTGGTGGGTGCTGCAGTGATCCAGGGAGGTGGTGATGGCCACAGGTGCATTTATCTTTCCTATTAATTGCTATTAAAATTAAAAAAAAATTTATTTCCGGGGGCACTAAGTAATATTTTTTCTGGAAAGGGGGTGGTAGGCCAAAAAAGTTTGGGAACCTCTGATACAGATAATAGAAACAGGATGGTTAAAAGGAGGGAGAGGAGAAGCATTGTTTATTAAGAAGATATTCGTATGAGAACATCAAGGAACCAGAAGTTTCCCTCCCTTGATTGGAGGGAGGGTTGGGGTGCGGTGGAAGGAATTTGGGTAAATATATTATCAAGGCAGTTATATGGTACAGGGAATAGAATTGGACTTGGAGTCAAAAAGACCCAACTTCAAATTCTGCTTCTTTATTAATATTCCAACTTAATATAATGAATATTAATAACTTACTAATTAATGATTATTAACTCACTAAATTAACTAACAGTAAATTAATAATTAATAACTTACTAAATTTACTAATATTTGTTAATAAATGCTTATTAACTATAGGACCCTTGGCAAGTCATTTAATCTTGAAACTTTGGCAAGTCAATTAACTTACTAAATTAATAATTATGAACTTACTAAACTTACTAATATTTGTTAATAAGCACTTATTAACTATAGGACCCTTGGCAAGTCATTTAATCTTTGCCTCAGTTTTTCGATTTAACGGGCACAATTAAATCCCAAGGTCGATCAAGATCTTTGCCAAGTAAACCTTAAAATACTGTATAAATGCTAGCTATTATTATCATCACAGGCAGAAACAGAAGCAATTTTTTCAGTGAATTATAATACAGGTGACTCATTACAAACTTTATGTGGGAGCACAATACGGCGATGGCAAAGGACTTCACTTATCAAGACGCATCCTATCAAGACAACTTTTAGTAGAACTTTCCCTACTAAAGATGAAGGTATTGACAAACTGCTGACTTGCTTAGTTGATCATTTCATTATTCAAAAAGAAAGAAAACAATGAAGAGAATTGCTCTTCTGGATTTAATTCTGCCCATCAGGAGGAATTGATGGGAAAGTTATTGGAGGCAAGTGATCGTTCCTCTTTAGAAATATTCTTTGGTAGAGCTAGAATTTCAACCCAGGTTCTCTTTGCTTTCCTAGGAATAGACTAATCCCATTTCTTTTCTTGTCAGGGTTACTAACTATAGATACATCAAGTAAAATTTTTTGATATTCAGCAAAACATTTAATAGTTTTTCACAAAATGGAGATATGTGGACTCCCCAGTACTTCAGTTAGATGAATTTTGACCCACTCTAATGACTAGATTTGTTCATTTGTTGGCGTGTCCAACTCTTCATGATCACCTTTTGGGGTTTTCTTGGCAAAGATACTGGAACAGTTTGCCATTTTCTTCTCCAGCTCATTTTATAGATGAAGAACAGAGGCAGATAGGGTTAAATGACTTGTCCAGGGCCACACAGCTAGGACATATCTAAGGTCAGATGAGTCTTCCTGACTATAGGGCTGTAACCATTGTGCCACTTAGCTGCCCATTTAATGACTGGAATCAAAGAATAATAGATAATGGCTTTCTGTTTACTAGCTTCTGTTAGACACTGGAAAGTTTAATATTTTAGTCAGTAATTGGGGAAAAGGCATATGTGGCATATTTCTCAGATCTTCAGATGACACAAAGCTAGGAAGGATAGTTAATACGTTGGATGATAGGATCAAGAAGAGATAAGAGGTTAGAATATTAGGTCAAATTGAATAAAATGGAATTTAGTGGAAATAAATGTAAAATTTTATGCTTGAATTTGGCAAATCAATTTCATAGATACAAGATATGTGAAGTGTAACGAGAGACCATATATAGTAGTCTGAAAAATATGTGGGAGTTTTAGTGCACTAAGACTTCAATATAAATCAATAATATGAGATGACAGCCAAGAAATTGAATGTGATTTGATATGAAATTAAGAAAGATAGTATCCAGAATGATGATGCCTCTGGTTAGGCTGCATCTGGAATATTGTTTTCCACTGTGAGCACCATTTTGAGATAAGCTAGAGAATTTCTAGAGTAGGATGACCAAAACAATGAGAAGCTTTGGGATCGTGCCAAATGAAGATCTGAAGACTGAAGGAGCTGGGGGTATTTCAGCTGGGGAAGAAAAGCCTAATAGTTTTCAAGCATTTGAAACAATATTCCCCAGACCTTAGCACAATAAACTAGTAGGATAGGTTAGGCATGGAATAAATGCTTCGTATTTGGCCTGATGACTTGGAAGAAAGACTAGAATTGTTGGAGTTGGCCCTAGCAGGAAGAACTAGGAGCCATCATGGGTGGGAGTTGTAGGAGGAGAGATTTTGGCTATAATTTATGTAAAGGAAAACTTACTAATGGTGGTATGGACTGGCTTTAAAAAGAGGTGATGGGAGTTATTAGAGTAATAAGAGGCAAAGAGTCCATGACCAGAATTTTATAGAGGAGATACTTGGTTAGGTGTTGCCTAGGATAATTGGCTTCTGAAGTCTGAAGCCTCTTCTGAGATTTTTGTGATCCTAACTCAAGGGAAAAAAAAGATAAAGGCTGTTTCTTTTCTCCTTCATAACCTTTACAAGGTCTCCTGCCTCCCCTTCAAATGCCTCTGGAGATGAAAGCTTCTCTCAAGCCACAAGACAATCCTTGACCTGGGAAGTGTGACAAGCCCCAGGCACCTCTGCTCTTCAAGATAATAAGGGAAATCTATTCGACATTTGACTCCAAGAGACCAGAACTGGAGGGAATCTAGGACCCTTCTGAAGAGCAAGATGCCAAAGGCTCTTGAGAAATGGGAACCAGATCTTGTCCAAAATAAATCAGCTCATCCTGGGGCTGCCTGCTACCATACAAGGAACAGGTCAAGTGCCATTTATCAGAAAGGCTCTTAGGGGCGAGGAAAACCCATAAGCCACTTTAATTCGCTAAGCAATGTCTGGCTCTGATGTCATCCCAGCTGTCATCAAAGGAGAGATTCCTGATTATGAGGATGCTGTTTCCTTAGTAGTTCACTTAACAGGATTGCAAAAGGACTCTTCTGAACAACTGGACATACAGACATGCGAAGCATCTAGGGGCCCAAGGAAATTAGATTGGGTCTAAAAGTTGTCAGCCTCTGGGCAAGTATGTCTTTCAATCAAAATAAGCTAAATTTTATACTGTCACTGTCCTTCTGGATGCATCTGAGATGGGGTGCCTATAAATTGGATATGTGTGAAAGACTATGGACAGTTTGTAAAGCCTATAAACATTTTGGGCCCAGTGATACAGATGGCACAATGGTTATTTTTATGCTGTTTTGTTGCTGGTTTTTTGCTTGTTTTGTCTTTTCAGTTATGTTCAATTTTTTATGACCCTATTTGGGTTTTTCTTAGCAAAAATATTGGAGTAGTTTGCTATTTCCTTCTCTAATTTATTTTACAGATAAGGAAACTGAGGCAAAGAGTTAAGTGACTTGCCTTGGGCACAGTCACACAGTTGGTAAGTGTGTGAGGCTAGATTTGAACTCAGAAAGAGGAATCTTCCTGACTCTAGACTTTGTACTCTGTCCACTGTCTAGACTGCCTTTTCTTGCCTGACATTGTCTACTTCTGAAGAGGAAAATCACTGGGTCTGAACAAATTGAGGAAGATTGATTGCCAGATTACCAGGGAGTCAGGTGCCCAGAGGACACGGGGCTCCAGGAACAATTCTTTCCTTGGATCCTATGATCAGAAGTTTTCTAACACATACTGGATGACGTGTTGGGACATAACAGAAAGGTTTTAAGTTGGGGTTGTATGAGACAATCTCTATAGCATCTTCCAAACAAAATGGCTTATGTGCTCGCTATGCTAAGCACTTTGCAAATATTTCATTTGATCTTCACAACAATTTTGGAGCTAGATGCTATTATTATTATCCTCATTTTATAGATGAAGAAACTGAGGCAGAGGTTGCTGCTTATTCTTGCACCACACGACTAGGAAATGTCTGAGGACGGGTTTGAACTCAAGACTTCCTGCCTCCAAGCCCAGTGCTCTGTTCACTGCATGCCATCTCACTGCCCCCAAGTCAAGGATTCTGCCAGATTCTGACCATTGCTACTTAGGCCCTTTTCTCAGCTCTCCTAAGTCAGCCTTGATGCCAGTCTCCTAAAATCTTGAGAATGATTTTTTCCCCATCATATGAAGGAATGAATGAAACATCATTTATCAAGTGCTTATTATGTACCAACTGCTTTGTGTTTGTAAGTGGATTCCTCGTTTCTAATTGCTTCTTTTCTGAACAAGGAATTTCAACGGAGACGCAGTGTAAAAGATGTGGCCAAAGGACTGTAGGACCAGCAAAGAAGATAGACTGACCATGGGGTGAGAGCTTGTGGACAGCCTGCATGCTCCATGCCTAGCCCTGTGAGTTTAAGAGAACTCAAGGGAGGCTCCTGGCATAATGGTTGGATGCCTTTAGAGAACATGGAACAAGGACAAGAGTCACCCAAGAGGGCCATGAATGTATACATTTTGTCCTGCATCATCAGAGGGTATTATCCACATTGACGAAAACAGAGGCTCAATGGAATGTTGTCATGGAGGACTGATGGACACCATATGGTGCCCAAAGATCTACATTGGAAATCTACAGCTAGAAGGGGCCTGGGAAGCCAGTTAGTCTAACCCACCAATTTACTGATGAGGAAATTAAGTCCTAGAGAGGTCAAACAACTTTTTCAAAATGACCTAGGCAGTAGCCTCAGAAACTGAATTTGATATTTATAGTCACGCTCTTTGTGGTGGCAAAAAATTGGAAAACGAGGGGATGCCCTTTGATTGGGGAATGGCTGAACAAATTGTGGTATATGCTGGTGATGGAATACTATTGTGCTAAAAGGAATAATAAACTGGAGGAATTCCATGTGAACTGGAAAGACCTCCAGGAACTGATGCAGAGTGAAAGGAGCAGAACCAGAAGAACATTGTACACAGAACTGATACACTGTGGTACAATTGATTGTAATGGACTTTTCTACTAGCAGCAATGCAAGGATCCAGAGCAAGGCTGAAGGACTTATGAGAAAGAAAACTAGCCACATCCAGAGAAAGAATTGTGGGAGGAGAAACACAGAAGAAAAACAACTGCTTGATCCCATTGGTTGATGGGGATACGATTTGGGATGTAGACTCTAAATGATCACCATAACGTAAATATTAATAATATGGAAACAGGTCTTGATCAATGACAAATGTAAAACCCAGTAGAATTTCTCAATGGCTATGGGAGGGGGGTTGGGAGGAGGGGAGGGAAAGAACAGAAATCATGTAGCCATGGGAAAATGTTCTTAATTAATTAATTAATTTTTTCAAAAAAATGAAACTGAATTTGTACCCAGGCCCTCTGGCTGCAAGGCTATTTGGGTTCTTTCCACTGAATCACACTGTTTTCTTTAGGTAAAGGTTTCTCTGTATCCAGGTGGGATGGAATACAGCAAAGCAGAGGTCTTTGGGGTGAATGATGAAAGTCTTTCTGGGGATGATATGCCAACAGTGTAAAGGCCAATGTGCCCTATTTCTTCCTTCTGATGACATTCCAGTCAGAGAAGAAAAATGATGCCATGAAGGGGAGAAGTCTCAGGCTTCCTTTTCTACATTGTCCATGAACATGGGCCGCCATTTTTTAATGGTCCGCCTCTGCGTAGGTTCTATTGTTTCAGGTGAAGGAGATCAAAAGTTATAATGTTTTGAATCTCAAAAGGTCCAGAAACCAAGCCCATGCTGAGTTATGTATCCAACTAGGCCAGCTTTGAGGTTCAAGGGAAAAAGAGACCTTCAGGGTGCAACCCAGCAGTAACTAAGAAAAGGATTCCTAGAGCAGTCGTGGTACATTTAGATCTAAACTTGAAGGTCTCACTGCCAATGCCACATGAAAACTATGTTGAGTTTGTGCCTGCTCTAAACAGAATGAGCTCTTGAGGTGCTGAGGAAGAGAGGGGAAATGCACTGTTCTTGCTATGTCTTCAAAATAAATATGCTTTTATAACAATCTAATGGATGACATTGTTTAAATCAAAAAAGGGTGATAGTCATTGGTGGTGACTAATAGTGCAAAAGGAACACACCAGAATAGGGGATCAAGCTAATATGCCAATCCTCTAGGCATGCCCTACAACTCTACACCCGGCTCTAGAAGGGGGAAGCCAGAGGGTCCTCACTACATTAGAATACTGAAAGCAGGGTCAGAATTTAAACCGATCCCACTGAATATTAAAAAAAAATGCCATCACTCCACACTAGTCACTCTCAAAACTAAGAAAGTCTTCTATGCCATAGGCATGAAATTTCAGTAGTTAGGAGACAAAGGTTCAAATCCTAGATATATAATTCAGGGCAAACCATTTAACTTCTATGAGCCTCTACTTTCTCACATGTAAAATGAGGACAATGATATCTGCTCTAGATACCTCACCAAAGTTGTTGTGAGGAAAGTATTTTATAAAATCTTAAAGTGCCTGTAAGTACACATGAGTAATTATTTTTCTTTCTGGCCTAGGAAAGACTTGGGAGTTGAAGGAAACAGCAAATTCGTAACCAGGAACTAGAGCAACGACATTATTGGGACTCACTCCTGCCTGGCGAGCCACCACATCCATTTCTATAACTACAAGTTCCAGAATGTGTTCTAGAGGACTGAGAGTCCTCCATTTTCTTCTTCTAGTAGCGGAAAAACTCTCGTCCATGTCATTGTGATGTTATGAAGTAACCTCAAAAATTCAAGGAAGTTCCAACTTGGCAAAACTGCTGGGAAAACTGGAAAGCAGGCTGGCAAAAATTAAACTTAGATGATAAACTTCTACCACACTCCACAATACATTCTGAATGGATTCATGACCTTAATATTAAAGATTATGCCACAAAAAAAATTTAGAAAAGAAACAGATAATATACCTTTCACAGCTTTGGGTAAGAAATGGATTCTCAAGCAAAGAGACAGAGGCAAGCACCAAAGATAAAATGGACATCTTTGATTACGTGAAGCTGAAGAGCTTCTACATAGATAACAAATACGCCAAGGATAAGATGGGAAATGGCCAAGTGGGCAAAATTCTTTGTATCACATTTTTCTGCTAAGGGTTTAGTGTCCAAGATATATACACAATTGATGTAAGTGTGTGTGTGTGTGTGTGTGTGTGTGTGTGTGTGTGACTAATCTTCTTCCTGAATCACTGTCTTATCATGGCGGACAGGCTTGGGTAGCTCAATGAAATGAGGAGCCATGCCATGCAGAGTTACCCAAGATGGCAGGTCATAGTGGAGAGCTCTGTTACAGGGTGATCCACTGAAGAAGGAAATGGCAAACCACTTTAGTATCTTTGCCAAGGAAACCCTAGGAATGCTACAATCCACAGAGTCATGAAGAGTCAGATATGACTGAACAGCTAAACAATATGACCAATAGCTATTTCCCAACTGGTAAGTAGTCAAAGAATATGAACAATTTTTTGAGAAATGAATGACTAAACATTAGCTTCCAAATGGAAGAATGTTCCAAATTACTAATAATAAGAGAAATGAAAATTAAAACAAGCTTGAGGTTTTACCCCACAGCATGCAAAGATGACAAAAAAACAGTGACGGTCAATGTTGGAGTAGCTGTGGGAGAGTAGATATGCTAATTCATTGTTGTTGGAGCTGTGAATTGGTACAATCATTTTTGGAAAGCAATTTGGAATTATGCAAATAAAATGACTAAAATGTCCATACCCTTTAACCCAGAGATTCCATTACTGTATACGTTGAGGAAGACGTTGATAAGATGAAAGTCCCTATAGCAACCAAAATATTTAAAACATCGTTTTTTATAGCAAAGAAAAAGTAGATTCCCATCAACTGGGACATGCTAAACGAATTATGGTACATCAATGCCATCAAACATTATTGTGCTGTAAGAAATAAGGTCTGTCACATTAAAACCCAGTGGGAAGGGAGGGAAAGAACATGAATCTTGTAACCATGGAAAAATACTATCAAGTAATTAATTAAAAAAAATTTAAAAAAAAAATAAGTATAGCTTCCAAATTAAAAAAAAAAGGTCTGTGATGAATACAGAGAAGCCTGGAAAGAGCTATGTAAACTGATACGGACTGAAGTAATCAGTCAAGAAAACAATATATACAATGACTATGTCAAAGTAAATGGAAAAAACCACACAGAAAAAAAATCATCCTAAAATGTTACAACATTATTTAAGTCAAGAATGACTCAAAAGAGAAGATATGAGCAGACACTCCCAGCCCACCCCTTAGCAGGAAATGAGAGGTCCACAAGTATTGTCTATTGTACATATGTCCAGATTTTTTCATTGTATTGGTTGGTTATGTTGATTTTTTTTCCTTTTCTTTTTTGTCTTTAAAAAAGACTGTTATATGGGATGGCTCTCTGGAAGAGAGGGAAAGGGATCCTGGGGAAAGTTATGATGATGTCAACAATAAAATACATCAATAAAAATTTATTTTTAAAAATGCTGGGAAGGAAACTGTTTTTTTTTTCTTCAAAAAAATGAGGCCCCGGGTAGCAGATTACAAAAGAACATCAAGATTGACTCTAGACTTGGGAGCTTGTGACTTGCTTACCTGTGTAACTCTGGACAAGCCGATTCAGCCCTCACCATCTTAGTAGCCTCATCTGTAAATTGAGGGGCTTAAACATCTCCGGGTTCTCTTCTAGTTCTAGTTCCTATCTTCCTATTCATTTCTTCCTTAGTATAATATGGTCACTTTAAGAAGGGTCAGTGCTGCCATTTCTGCATCTACAAGAAAGAACATCCAAACCTCCATTGGATTCCTGCCTTTCATCACTATTTCTATTTCATGAGAAAGCACAGTCAGAGAATTTGACTTCAAATCCTGGCTGTGCTTCTTGCTTTCTGTGTCTTGGGATAAGTGACTTTTCTTCTCTGGGTACGAATTTCTTCATCTGTAAAATGAGAAAATTGTACTCTTGTCTCTAAGTTTCCTTCTAGCTCTAAATTCCACGATCCATAAAAACTGCCACAAAGAAATCTCAGTGATGCCATGAAGATCCAAGTGATTCATTCAGAGGAAACAGCTGATATTCTGCCAGTGGTGAGACATTCAGCCCAGGAAATGATATGCCAACTTCAGGCCCCTGGTGTATGATAGATTCTGTTCAGCATGCATGGGCATGCTTCAATACTTTGGGGAATTGGGGCAGAAGTTACTCAGCACTATAATGGAATACAAGTATGTACAACTCATCCCTTCCAGAATCCAGACATTTAAGGGTAATAGAGTCAGGAGTTCCCTGAGTAAATGATTTATAGCCCCACTCTTAGGGAATAAGTCTAAATAAGTCATTATATGTTGAGTTGCGCCTATCAATGACTCCCCACTTCTCATGAAATGACCTGCTTGCACTCTTCCAATATATTTGGATGTCCTTCTGGACCACCTCAATATAACTTGCTCAGGTCTAACTCTTTGCTCCTGCTCTCCTCACGACCTAGATCTATCCCTGGTAAGAGGCTGCATTAACTCTTTTTTTCATTAAGGCAATGTTTCTTAACCACACCAATATGGAGAAAAATGATCAGTGGGCCACTGTTTATTTCTCCTGGTTCCTACTTCTCCATGGACAGAATTCCTCCCCTCCTGAGCCCACTGTGCACGATAAAACATCTACACATCCTTAAGAGTCCTAAAGCATGAAAAAGTTTGGAATCCTTCATCCGCTGGGTTGGAGCAACAGTTTACAAAATAGAACCTTTGGGGCCTAAAGAACGTAGGAAACAAAAACCTACCCCAGGTGCCTAGTATGACCAAGGAGTGAGCAAATAGAGGGAGGATCTAACTCAAGAAATCCTGGATGTACCATTTCTAAGGCTTGAAAGTCCGTGTGTTGGAGCCCTTGTCCACAAAAGTGAGGATCCAGGGTTCCCAAGGATAGGACTAACATGCCTATATCTATATCTTTAGGGGTGATCTGAGATTTAAGGCTGTAAGAGACCTTTAGGTCATTGAGTCCAAACCCTTTCCCTCCCCACCAAAAAAACTCTCTCATTTTATGGGTGGAAGATACTCAAACCAAGAGGTTCAGCGACTACCTTAAAGTCAGAGAGATGGCCATAATCAAAGTCTGGTTTCTGCCTTGGGCCAAACCAGTCTGTCTCCAAATTCTTTTCTCTAACTGCTGCGCCATATTGGTGCCACCCAATTTCCTGTCAGGACAGCACCTCAGTGAAGCTTCTTGTTGAGGTGATTTTCCATCCCCTTCAATGCTGTGGGTGAAGAGAGGATGTTCTATGTTCCCCACCTGGAATTTCCCATTTCTCTCAGTGGTTTGAATTCTCTCCAAAAGAAGCCAACTCTTTTTTTTTCTTTCCCATCCCCCCTTCATCAAAGACTCTTCCACTAAGACAGTGGTTGGTTCTCTTGAGCCAGGGGAGCCTCTTCCAATCCTCTGGCTTTGTTAGCCACCTTAGCAAGTGGAAGATGAAGGTGAGAATCCGGAGAAAGGAAACCCCTGTTTGGTGATTTTAATTTTCTTCCACAAGTTCTATCCACAGCAAGAGCAAGTTAGGTCATTGAGGCCCAATCTCCCTTTTGACTGCATCGCCTCTATTAATTACCTCAATTCTCTGCTTTTCTTTCACTCAGGAAACCTGGCTCCTTGGTTTCCTCCAGCTCCCATCTCTCTGTCATCACTCCTACAGCTGCAATTGGACATTACTTATTACTACTGAAGGACTCAAAAGGCCAGAGCCCACCTTCTCGGGAAAAGAAGTGGAGGCTCTAAAGGGTGTGTGTGCACAAGGTGAGGACAGGATTGATAATCGGCTCATTTACGTGGAAGACCTGGCCCGGGCTAGGAAGGCACCTTGGGCTCACTCCCCGGGCCTCCCAACACTGCCACAGGCCAGTTCTCAGTGACTGCTCGTTCCTCTTTGGGTTACCCCCGATCCCCCTTCTGCCTAAAATACAGTGACTGCGTCGCAGCCCCATTTCTGTGAGGAAATTCAAAAACGAGAATGTCTCCTTACGTTGTTTTGTTCTGTAAAGACTTTATTTATAACTTTTAACATTGAATTCTGTCTGAGGAAACATCACCTGATAAAACTGAATTACGAACCTACAGAAATGCCTTCCTGTCTAATAAGCTGAATCCATATTCATATAAAATGCTATTAAGGCTTCTGTTTTGCTGCCTTTAAAGAGCAAACAACGTACCATTCCTTTTTCAGCATCTATTTTGAAGGTCATAAAACTACATTTTCCAGATGTTATTGGATCCAGATGTTGTAATGGCTGGCTATCCCAAGGCACAATCTAGAAATCTTGAGAGGTATAGTCTTCCCCTGGCAGGGCAAATGCTTATGAAATCCCTGCCAGGTGTGTGGAGGGCACCGAAGAAGGGCACTCCAGTGGAAGAGATGACCTACCCCCTCCCCCTTCTCTCTCTCTCTCTCTCTCTCTCTCTCTCTCTCTCTCTCTCTCTCTCTCTCTCTTTCTCTCTCT
>NC_058134.1:137365573-137548528 GCF_016433145.1 Gracilinanus agilis | reverse complement strand
CGGGGGGGGGGTTGAAGGGGAAAGGGGAGCATGAATCATGTAACCATGTTAAAAATGAATATTAATAAATGTTAAAAAAAATTTCAGTATTGGCTTTGAAGATTCTTTCCCAGTATTTTTCTTTTAAAATAATTCTTCAAGATTTAACCTGCAGACCAATTTATGATCAGCATTGGTACAATTTTTGCATTGAGAATTTTTTGCACTAATGAAATCACTATTAAAAATATAATAGTGGGGGCAGTGGTAGCTTAATGGATTGAGAGCCAGGCCTAAAGCCTGGAGATCCTGGGTTCAAATGTGACTTCAGACATTTCCTAGCTGTGTGACCCTGGGCAAGTCACTCAACACCCATTGCCTAGCCCTTACCACTCTTCTGCCTTGGAACCAATAAATAGTATTGATTCTAAGATGGAAGGTAAGGGTTTAAAAAATAATAATCATAACAAATGATAGGTATATATTGTTGAAGTACTGCAAAATACATCACATTCAGTAAATAATATCACAAGCCTACCAGTGCCAATTTGCATATTGTACGTGTTTTAGGACTTTTTAAATATATTGATCAATCATTTTGATTTTTTCCACTCTTTATTCTGTCTTTTAAAAATACTACTTTGTGAGGAGAAGAAGGAGAAACCATCAGAATGAAGCACATCAATAAAAACTTTTTAAAAACAAAGGGGTCTCAGCCCTATCATTTCTAAAATATTGAGGTGTTTAATAAAATAGTTGAAGTCCCTTGTAGCTCTAAAATCATGACTCTGGGATCATGCTGAAGTTTATAAGATGGAGAGATCCTTGTGGGATGGCTAGGTGGTACAGTGGATAGAGCACTGGGTCCAAAACCAGTTTCAGACAGTTACTGGTGGTGTAACCATCGACAAATGAATTAGCCTCTATCTGCCTCAGTTTCCCCACCTGTAAGATAAAGATAATAATAGCACCGGGCCACCTGACGGGTTGTTGTGAGGATCCAATGAGGAAATGTTTGTAAAGTACTTAGCTGCAGTGCCTGGCATGATTTGAGTGCTTAATCAACGCTTCTTCTTTTCCTGAGAACTGAGGTGTGTTTAGAGCAGATTTCACGGATGAAGCGCTACTTGACCACCATCTTGTAAGGTTTGGGATAGGTTACAAGAGGCTCTTCAGGGTAAATTGACTTGGAAACAAGAATGTTATGTTCGTGGGACAGGGAGCTGTCCAACTGGGCTGATGGAAGAACTGATAGAAATGAGGATAGAAACGTGTGGTGAGGCCAAACTGGAGAGGATCAATGAGTTTGGATTTTCAGAGATATAATGACAATTCAGTTCTGTAGATAATAGAGTCTAGAAGTGAGGAAGCCAGTTTGGAAGCTACTGATGGAATTTAGGTATGGAGGGCTAGGAATCTTTGCAAGATATTGTCTACCTACCTAACAAGGGAATCTATCTATTGAGGATGCATTCCTTTTTAAAAAAATTTTTTTTTAATCTTTTAACCCCCATCTTCTGTTTTAGAATCAATATTAAGTATCTGTTTTATAGCAGAAGAGTGGTGAAGCTGGGTAATTAATTGCCCAGGGTCACACCGTTTGGAGGTATCTGAGGCCAGATTTAAACCCAGGACCTCCTGTCTCCAGGTCTGGTGCTCTATACACTGAGCCTTCTAGCTGCTGTTTCATGATGCATTTTCACTAGCTTTCCCCATGCAAGGAATTCTCTTTCCTGCTATTTCCACCTTCTAAGTTCCCTAGCTTCCTTCAAGTCCCATCTAAAATGTTTAAAATCCTTTCCTGTATCCTTTTAATACTAGGACTGTCCCTCTATAGATTACCTCCAATTTATCCTATATATAAATTATAAAAAACAAGATATATATACATATATCTTGTTTTCTCTAATTGCCTTTATGTTGTCACCTTTAGACTGTGCGTTCTTTCAGATTAAGGACTGTCTTTTGCTTTTCTTTATTTCTGTAGACTTTAGCATAGTGCCTGGCTCAAAGTAGGTGCTTCATAAATGCTTGTTGACAGAGTATAACAGCGGTAGAAATAGGAGAGGAAGGACAAAAATTCTGGAGGACAAATAAGGAAGCATCTACCCACCTCCTGGCAGAGAGGTAATCAATTCAAGATATAGAGTGAGATATACATTTTTGAATGTGGCTAGTGTGAGAATTAGTTTTACTCTATTTCATATTTGTATCATATTTTCCCCCTTTTTTCTATTTTAATGGAGAGAGCATGGGAAGTAGAGAAAATAATTTTAAAATTAATTAAATTTAAAAATAATGTACTTTCAAGAAGGGTAGAGGGTTGAGAGGGATGGTGGAAAAGAGAGAGAGAATTTGGAATTCAAAAAAATTTTAATGAATATTAAAAATTGTTTTTACATGTAATTAGGTAAAAATGAAATATTATTGAAAAAATTAAAATAATGAAGAAGTATGAGAAATGCTTTGAAAAAAATTATAGAATTAAAGAAACTAAAAGCTTGAAGGAACTTTGGATATTATGTAGTCCAAACTTTTACATAAATGACACCACCATTAGAAAGAATTCCTTGAATATAAATAACATTATGAAACTTTTCAAGGAGGCTAGGCAGAGCATATAACTAGAATCAGTCAAGGCTGAAGAGAATGATATGCAGTTAATCCAAGAATTACAGAGAATACCAAGACACTGGCTTATTTTGGATATAGTCAATCCCTGAACCAGTATGACCACCTCTTGAGAACCAATCATCTGAATCATGGATCACCTACTCTGGTCTATGTCCAAGTCTGAAGACAACACGTTGGGTTTTTGTTTATTTTGTTTTTTAAACTAAATCTCCCTATCTCACCCAGAATGGAAGTGCAGCCATTATTCACAGGTCTGATCTCATGGCTGATCTGCATGGAAACTTTGGCTTTGACCTGCTCTCTTTCTGATATGGGCTGGTTTGCCCCTCTTTAGGAAATCTGACATCTCTGTCCTCTCCACCCTTTCTTCCAGATGTTTACCAGATTGGTATAGGACTTAGTGCAGACATCTGATTGCTTTTAGCCCTACTGAAGTAATCCACTCACCTTAGCCTTCCCAAGGGCAGTAACTACAAGTGTATGCCACCACACCTGGTTCCTACCATATTTGAAACATTAGCCATCCTTGGCTAATTCTTCAGGTTCCCTGCCCAACACAAGTCCCTTCTCTAATTCTCTTGTCTATGCTCCAGTTGGCAGGAAGTTTGGTGGAGTCTATTTTGAGGGTCAAACTACCACCGTGTATCCTCACTAAGATTATCATTGCATGTAATCAGACTCCCCTCTCTTTCTCTTTCTCATCCTCTCCAAAAAATTGATATTACCTTATCTAAGTCTATCAATATTCTGTGTCTCTACAGCCAGAAACATTCTATACATTAATATCAATTCATCCATCTTCTCTTTTTGGGAACTGATAATGCCTTCACATCATCTTTATTCCTCAAATCATTATAAATAAACTCTGAGATGTTTTGTCCACATGTACTTCTATCATGGATACCTCCATTGGAATCCACACCAATGAATGCCTTAGATGAAATTCTATCATCTTCTTGAGAGACAGAGAATAAGCTTATCTTGGACTTGGGGCGGGGGGAAGATTCAAAGGTATAAAATATAAGCTCAAAATACTCATTGCGATCATAAAAGGAATGGGACCAGTAGGTATCTCTTATTGAACAGTACACAACTTTTACTTACTTTGAAGTCAAGTTACAAACTTGAATGTCACTCAAAAGACTAATAGTTCTTAACTAGATTGAATTATACTTTTTGGGGTGATCTGCAAGAATAGACTTCATGGTTTGGGCATCATAGAAAGTCTAATTGAAGACCTTTGAGACATTTTATGGGAATCACTCAAGGACCTAAATGACTCATAGAGAATGGGAGGCCTTGCTGATTGATTGACCTTTTAATTTTAATTTATTTAATATTTAATAGTAAGTAAATTTAATAATAAATAATATTTAATGATTTAATTTTAATAATTTTAATTTATAGCCAGTGCAATATGGGGCAGTAGAAAGAGTGCTACATACATAGTCAAAATATATGGTTCAAAGCCCAGTTAGGATACTTACAACTTGTATGGCCATAGATCATTTTGCCTCCTGTGTACTTGAGATTCCTCATCTATAAAATGAGGATGTTGGATTAGATCATTTCTGAGGTCCCTATCAGCTTTGAATCTAGGATCTAATGACCAGAAAAACATTTTTAATTCAAGTCATCTAATAAGCCATAAAGATACTGAATTAAAATGTAACATTTCTAAATGTATTCTAGATTTATAGACCACTAAATCAATGCTGAAAAAAATCAACATTTATCAATTACTTCTACTTCTTAAAAACTTTCGAAATGTGGGAAGTGAATTTGAAACTTGTTGAATACCTAGACCCATAGTGTTAATGTTAAATCTTTAGTAGAGTATCATAGGGATCTGTCCTTGGTTCTGAGATATTGTTAATAATTTTATCACTAAGGTACAAGAAATCATAGTTGGCATGTTGGAGATGACATTGGGCTGAAAGGGATAATGAATATTGAGTGAGAGATTTGAGGACCCCAAAAGATCTCAACAGGATGAAATGAATCTAATAACATGAAATTTACTAGTGATAAATGTCAATTCCTACATTTGGGCTCAAAAAATCAACTACATGAGAATAGTAAAGCTAGACAACAGCACAAGCGAAAGATATCTGAGGGTTTTGGTGGACTGAAAGTTCCATATACACTGGTATGAAAGCAGTGTGGTTCAGGGGAAAAAGCATTAGGAGACAGAGGACCTAAGGTTGAATCCCAATTATGCTACTTATTATGTGCATGTTCTTAGTCAAACCATTTCACCTTTCATGGCTTCAGATTCCTCATCTGTAAAAAGTGATGGAGTTAGACCTCTAAGTTCCCTTACAGCTCTAGAATGATAGTCTTATGAACAGTATGGCATGGCAGCCAAAAAAGCAAATGTGAACAATCTGGATCAAGAAAGGCAAAGGATATAGAATGGAAATGGTGACCTAAAAAATAAACTTACACTCCAATGGGAAATGTGGGTACCTAGGTGGTACAGTGGATAGAGTGTTGGACTTGGAGTAAAGAAGACTCATCCTTCTGAATTGGAATCTGAACTCAGACACTAGTAGTGTGATGTGGGCAAGTCACTTAACACTGTTTACCTCAGTTTCCTCATCCGTAAGATGAGTTGGAAAAGAAAATGGCAAATCTCTCCAGTAACTTTGCCAAGAAAACCCCAAATGGGGTCATGAGGAATCAGATACAACTGAAATGACTAAACAATAACAACAAACAGGAAATGTAGATAGAAGATGGCATGATTGATTCAACAAATTCCAATTCCCTTCTCTCCATAAGGGCTGCCAATTTTTCTTGCATTTTGGCATAATCTAACATCCACACTGTAGTGAAAACTAAGGTCATTGCTATATTTATATCTCTTTACATCCCGACATAAGAGGGATGCTAGCTAAGCTTTCGAAAACTGAATATGACTAAAACAGGCTGGGGGCGATGGCTTAACCTTGTCACCACCTCCAGCTCTGTTGAAAAGCCAGATTCAAAATGAGAAATCATTTTTAAATTAACATTTTGCCATCATCTCAGCATGAGTATGACAAGTTACATGTCTGGGTAACAGGCTAGTCAAGGGAACAGGTGATGACTTTTGAGCCCCTTATTGTGACCAGACAGCTAAAATTTCAATCAATGTTTACCTTCTTCCATTTTGGATGACACTTCAAAATTACAGAGTGAAAAGCTGGTGCCCGATAAAACCCCAAAAGAAAAATATTTCTAGTTAGAATCATAAAGTCCTTCAAAGACAGTCCTTAGCAAATGTGTCAAGTGGGCAACGTTTAAGAAGACTGAAGGGATAAATGCCTGAGTCCCATTCCTGGGCTCTCATCTTGTGCCCCCCATGGGTCGCCAATGCCCTCACGCTGCTCCCTAGATGCCCAGGATCTTCTGCTGCTCAGTTCTGCTTTCCCCATGAGCTAGATCTCTTTGCTCAAGCCTCATTTAACTCTCTCCCATGTTCCACTCATTAGGAATCTTGCCCTTTGCCAGAGAGCCAACAGCCTGACAATCTAACTTCTTTCTCCGTGTACTGCCCCTCCCAGATAGCAGCAGAAGTGCATGGAGGTGGGAGCTTTCTGAAGGCAACGCCTTAACCCCAAGGACTTGCTCTACTCGGGGGTGAAATGTCAGAGCTAGCGGTAGGTCTGTAAGGGGAGGGGAGTATTGGGGCAAATAAAATCTCTTAACACCACATAGGTGTTTCCATAGTCCACCAAGCCTGTTTGTTATTCTTTCATGTCCAAAAAAAAAAAAAAAAAAAAAAAGAAGAAGAAGAAAAGAAAAGAAAAAAGAAAATTGCCTTTGGACTCTATCTCACACCACTTCTTGCTCCAAAAGAATGAATCATGTTCCAGGCAGGATTAAACGGATTTTATTTAATTTTTTTTTTTAAATATCCACCTTCTCCATGATTGCACATATTTCCTCGCAGCTTTTTCCCAAATTAAAACGCCTATCTGAGGACAGCTATTTCATTATCATGAATAAACATGAGGATAAATCTGTTCCATATCCTCTTCCAATGACTGGTACAGCCTCCCTACTTCCTAGGATTCCTTCTTTCCCCTCCCTTATCTCCTTCCTTCATGAATCAGCAGACGCCACCGATAAAGCTTTTCCTTTCCTTCTGAACCAGACTCAGCCTTCTTTCTGCCAAGTCAGGAACAATACCTTGCTGGCTGGATTATGCTATTCCAAGATGCCAAGGGGCCTGCTTGGTAGCCTGCCACCTCAGGTCTTTTTCAGACAGGAAGATGGGAGACAGTAGATAGATCATTCCCCCTTTCCCCCCCTTGGAAAGGCTAGTTGGTAGCCTAGAATTTTGAGAATTTTCCCACTTTCTTTTGGGAAAGTCATTTGTGAGGCAACAACTGGGGCAGTGGATTAGAGTGCCCGGCCTGGAGTCTGGAAGACCTGAATTCAAATCCAGCCTCAGACACTAACTGTGTGATTCTGCCAAGTGGCTTAACTTTTGTTTGCCTCAGTTTTCTTATCTATAAAATAAGGGTAGTGGTAGGACCCACTAATCAGGCTTGTTGTAAAGATCAAATAAAAATATTTTTAAAGCGTTTAACACAGTGCCCGGCACACATTTGGTGCTAGATATTTTAGCTATTGTTATTATCTACCCAGAGGGTCATTTTTTGTGATTTTTACCAACCCAGGAAACTTTTGGAATTGAAACTCCTCCCACCAGTTCTAATCTTAGAGTGGATTTGTCTATGATCACACATAAGAGAACAAGACTTAAGCCCACGTCTCCCTACCTAAACAGGACTACCTTGGATAGCATTTGAAAGTTCCAAAATACTCATATGTTCATTTTCCCCCTTTGAATTCAGGAAGACCTGAATTCAAATCTTGCCATAAATTTTTGCCATAAACTTAGCTGGAAGATCCTGGGCAAGTCACCCTCTCTCAGACTCAATTTCTTGCTCTGTAAAATGGAGATAAAAATAGCACCTCTCTCTCAAGGTTGTGGTGAGGGAAGATCAAGTGAATTAAAAAATATAAAATGCTTTGCAAACATTAAAGTGATATAAATGTTAGTTATTATTATTAGTCAGTAAAGCACTAAATTTAGGCTTGTGTTCAAATCCTGCCTCAGACATGTATTAACTTTGTGATCTGGAGCTAGTCACAACCTCTCTCAGACTTACTTTCTTCATCTGTAAAATGGGGTCATAATGGCATTAGTCCTACAGTGCTAATGTAGAGGACTTTGAAAATCTTAAAGTACTACATAAATGTTAGCTATTATTATTATTATTTGCTTGGCCCTAGGATTTTTTTGGTATAAGGAATTTGTTAGAAAACTCCCTCCACTAAAAGGTTAGCAACTGTTTGCAACTCGGCATCTCAGACAATCACTTGGGGCACTGAGAGTTGTACTGTCCAGGGTAACACTACCAGCCCACGGGACCTGAATTCAGGATTTCCTGAGACTAACAGACCAGCCACTACTCCAGGGTCTTTCTCTAATAGGTGAATAATACTGGAAGACAATTTTCCAGATGTTGGAGCTAAGCAACCTTTCTTAACTGATTCCTCACAGGAGAGGAATCTCTAGAACCAGATTCAGATTCATACAGCGAGGTGGAGAGAATGCTGAGCTTCCTGGGTCCAGATCTGGCTTCAGACATTTCCTTAACCGTGTGACCATGGACAAGTCACTTAACCCTGTTTGCCTCCATTTCCCTATCTGTAAAATGAGCTGGAGAAGGAAATAACAAATCATTTCAATTTCTTTTTCCAGAAAACCCTTAAGGAAGTCACAGTTGAAAGAGTTGAACAACAAAAAATGAAGGTGTCAAACTCAAACAGCAAACCATTCCTGACTTAGAAAGCCACATGGTCTTATTGTGTGTGTTCTATTCTATTTTTTCTTTTGTTAAATATTTCCCATTTACATGTTAATCTAGTTTGGGCCCACTTGGTAGATAGAATAGGGCGGCTACAGGTTTTTGATCTCTCTGCTCTTTAGTGTCCTTAAATATTCACGTTGTGAATTTAACCTGGAAAATCCCATGCACTGAGCAGAAAGCTTGACACAAAGAGAGCAACCATTGAGAGCAGACATTGTCTGAGGTGAGGACAGATACTATTTTAGCTTCAATTATCCACTGTGGGACTGTCTCCTCAAAGCAAAAAGTGTAGGTTACCTCCCAGGCCACCAAATCGCCTCCTTTGTAGCCAAATCCCTTGTTGTAGACTGAGAGAGAGAGAGAACAGCTTCTCTTTTATTGAAAACATCCCGAAGCCATTAAAGGAAACCAATTGATCCAGCATCAGTCCCTGTAGATCCAACCAGAAACGCTCCTCTCCAGTTTTCTTATACGTAAAATGAAGGACTGGACCAATGACTGGTATCTTTGGCACCAACATTCTCCAATTCTTTCCTCTTATGACTCTAGAAATGCAACATGACCACTCAGTCTATGGATGACAAATGGAAATAAAGTCAAGGTATAAGCCTAAACTTCTGTTTTTTCTTGGTGGTGGGTAGTGATGGGAACAAACCCAACACAGACATTTCCAACATATGATCCGGCCCCTCATTAATGGAGATGCCATCTCTGCTCCTGGCAGTTCTTTGACTTTCCTTTGAACCTTGCATTGTTCTGTGTCGGGGGCTATCGGTGACTTTGTTGGGGAGAGCCACCCCATGGACAGGCTATAAGAGCCTTAGGAATATTCTGCTTCCCTCTCTTGTCACTATATTGTTTGGATCTGCCAGAGTCTCTCTTATACTTTTGATTGGTAGGTTGGGATTTCCCTCCCCTACTTCCAGTAAATGCCCATGAAAAGAAGAAGAGGCGATTGTCTAGGGAAGCCTGAGAGACTACAAATTCCCAGCTACCTTTTCAGTTTTGTCCTTCTTTCTACGCCCGTGACACCAAACGATGAACTTGGGAAATGGATGTTTCCAGTGGGGGCAGCAATTTGATGAGTTTAAGAGGTCAGAATCTCCTGAATTGGTCTCAGATGCCCAGGAAATGGTTCCCAAATCAACCTACTTCTTGGAGGAGTAGAAGTACTATTGACAAGACAACACAACAACTAAAAAGACAAAGAAAGCCCAAGCCATGTCTTGGCTAGCCAGAAGACTAAACCAACACAAAGTGAAAGGAAAACATTTGTTTTATACCCAGTCAAAGCTGTCATTTCTTCCCTGGAAAGTATAATAGATTGTTATTATTATTACTATTAGGTTGTTATTTTACAACATATTAGATCATAGGTTATCATTGGATGGGTTATTTCATATTTTAAATATTTTGTAAATAGCTGACCTATAATGTTTAGTAGTTTCAGTCATGTCTGACTCTTCATGACCCCATTTGGGGTCTTCTTGACAAAAGATACTGGAGTAGTTTGCCATTTTCTCTCCAGCTCATTTTACAGATGAGGACACTTAGTTAATAGGGTTAAATGACTTGTCCAGGGTCACACAGCTAGTAAGTGTTTGAAGCCAGATTTGAACTCAGGAAGATGATGTCGGTACTCTGTCCACTACAATACTCAGCTACTACAGAGACTGGGGAGGACCACGAAGGTTGGGAAACAGCTCAGAAATCCAATTTAGCTGGAGTTTAAAGGGTGTGAAAGAGCATAATATGAACTAAGGTCAGAAAAGTTAAGTTCTCCAGCAAGCAGCAAATTAAATGACAGATGGGAAATTGGTATATGAAGCCAGGCAGTAGTGATTGAGAGTGTCCCAGTAAGGAATGGCATGGTCAGTATCTTAAAAAGGTTCTTTCGTCATTGTGTGTGAAAGAAGAATTGGAAAAGGGTGGGCCTGAGTGTAGGAAGAGCAATAAAAGTCTATCACTATTGTCCAGATGAGAGTTTTATGTCTAATAACTATAACTGTCATTTCCAGACAGCTCTTCAAGTTGGCAAAGCACTTTGTATACATTATCTTATTTGAGCCTCCCAACAACCCTGTGAGGAAAATCTCCAAGGGCTTTGGTGTAAATATTTTAAATACTTAATGTTTTATGATAGTTGCTAAGAAGATAAGGCATTGTTTATAGTTACAGCAATGTATAGGAAAATGGCACTCCCAGCCTTTCTCATTCAAGTTGTAAAAAAAAAACAACAAAAAAACCCTCCAGGACCCTTCTGGAAATGACTTGCCTTCAGGCTAGGAATATTTGTCTTAATTAAACCAGGATCCAAGAAGAAGACAGTCTTTGGAACCATTCAGGAAGGCTCCTTACTAGTAGAGAATAATGATCAAGGGGCAGATGTCAAAGCTGAGATGGGCATGTTGACTTTTTTGCTGTTGTTCAGGCATTTTCAGTCATATCTGACTCTTCATGACCCCTTTGGGGGTTTTCTTAGCAAAGATAGCAGAGTGGTTTGCCATTTCCTTCTCTATTTCCTTCTTTAGGACCCTCTAATTCTAATAAGTTTCTCTGTAGTTCCTGCTGTGTCTCTTGTAAGACTTTGACCTCCACCTGTAATATGAAGCTCCCAAGCATTCCCAGCTAGGTTTCTGGAGCCCCCTGCTTCCGGTTGTGTTCATCCATCTGAGGCATTCTACCTGAGACAAACTTCAGGGGCGTCTTTGCTGTTTAATGATTTGAAGGGTTGGCTTTGTCGTGTGCCTCCCTCATTTGTGAAACTTAGAAAAAGACTGCAATATCATTGGAAAAGGAAATCTATGGAGTGATGGGGGGAAAACCAAAGGGCAGTGATCAGCCTTGGGGAACTTCTACCCTTCATCAAAATTCTGACAGAAGAAATCCAGAATTTTATTTTTAAAAACACATCAGACTTTTGGATGGGTCATTGGAAATGTGGTTAGACTAGACATTAGGGATCATCTAGGTTCTTTAGAGATCATCTTGGCTTTTCCCCCATGTGTCATGGATCCTTTTGGCAGCCTGGTGAAGCTCCTCAGAATCAAGTATTGAAGGACATGAAGAAAATGCTCATTTTCAGGTAGAGGTTAGTGGGAAAAAAAGGACTTTTTTTTCTTCCTTGTTGATAGAATTCTCCCTCCCTTCTCCTCCCTCCCACCCTAAATCTTAACATCAGGTTAAGAGTTCCTGATCTCATTCTTAGTCATACAATGAATAAGGAGCAGATACAGAATTCTTACTCCAAATTTAGGACTGGATTATGTTGGCCATCTTTATGTCACATGTGTGTGGGGCCCACCTTATTGCAGGTTATCCCAAATCTGTGAAGCCCAAGAATCTTGATGGAACAGGGAGTGGCCCAGGGTAACTTTCCTCTTTGTTTCAGATCAACAACCAATATTTATTAAGGGCCTACTAGGTGCAAAGCACTCTGGTAGATACTGGGGGTGCAGGGTGTGTGTGTGTGTGTGGGGGAATGGAAAAGCTCTCTGCCCTTAAAGAGCTCACATTCTAGTAAGGGAAGGATTTTGGGGGGGAAGCATAGTAGACACACAGTATGTACACAGAGAAGAAAATACAAAGTAATTTGAAGAATGAAGAAGGGATGAAAGAAGAGAAGGGCGGGTAGAGTGGAGAGAGAGAGAGATAGAGGGAGGGAGAGAGGCAGAGAAAAGGAGGAAGAGAAAGAGAACACTAAGAGAGTGTGTAAATGGAAAATCTTCATGGAGGAATTAGCACCTGAAATGGGCCTAGAAGGAAGAAAAGGATTGAGGGGTAGAGATAAAAAGGGAGTGATTTCTAGTCTCATAAGGGGACATTTTATGTAAATGCATAAAGGCTGGCTATAGAAATGTTGAATTCAGAGAAGAGTTAGAAGCCCAGTTTGGCTGGAACATCAAATTCTTAAAGGAAAGTAAAATGAAATAAGGCTACCCCAATAGGTGGTAACAAAATTGTGGAGGGCTTTACATATTAGGCTGAGGCACTTTATTTTCCCTTATAGGCAGTGGGGGGCCACTGAATACAGTTAAGTAGGAGAATGAGATGGTGAGACTAGTGCCCAAGGAAGATTATTTTGGCATCTGTGTGGAGGGTAGACTGGAAAAGGAAGTGAAGTATTGGAGTAATATTCCAGGATGGAGATGATGATGTCCTAAAATAGGGTGGTAGCTTCATGTATGGACCTCCTCAAAAAGGGGACCTCCTCAAAAGTTGTTGTGGTGATAGAATCAGTAAGACTTGATATGAAGGGTCAGGGAGACAAAAGAATCTGGAGATTGGGGAGGTTCCCTGGGAGGCAACTTCCATAGAAATAGTTGTGTAACCCCTGGAAAATACTGAAGGAAATTTAGGACAATATTTCAATCCTCTCTGTCTCTGTCTCTGTGTGTGTGTGTGTGTCTCTCTCTGTCTCTGTGTCTGTCTCTTTCTCTCTGTCTCTGTCTCTGTGTCTCTCTCTGTGTCTCTGTCTCTTTCTCTCCCTCTCTGTGTGTCTTTCTTGCTCTCTCTTTCTCTCTCTGTCTCTCTCTGTGTCTCTGTCTCTATCTCTCTCTGTCTCTGTCTCTCCCTCTCTCTGTGTGTCCCTCTCTGTCTCTCTGTCTCTCTCTGTCTCTGTCTAGGGTAATCACCTGCCATCTCTGGAAGACTTTCCAAACAGCCTAGATATTAATTTGTCTATGCACTTTTAGGGGTGACCTCTGACAGGAGACAGAACACAATCCATGACTTCTTCAGACTTTTCTCCCCCCCAAGGATTAGGATTCAGGGATATTACTTCAACTTTGAAAATACAGAATTAACATTGAAAATATCATTTTTTTAAAACAATGTGTCTGTTTCACAGAAAAATCTGATCTTGTAGACAACAATCTTTCTCTATTCATCCCAGCCACATGAACAGTATCCTCTGGCTGAGAGCTGGAGGCGTCAGGAAGCAGGAATCTATGTTCATAGGAGGAGTTGAGAAAATCAGAAAGGAAAATCTTCAGTGGAATAACTGAGGCTTCTTGAGAATCACCACCTGCTATGCTGATCAGTATTAACACTGACAAGTGGAATTTTCCACTTCCCAGGTAGGTCCAAAGTCCCGATGAGGCCGTCTCACGTGTCAGTTCACACCAGTGGATGTATCGTTCTAAACACTGTTCAGAGATGACTGTAGCAATTTATCAAACTACAGTTTCAGAGTCAGTGAAGTCCGCTAGGCAAGTGCTTGATTTCTGCTTTTAAAGATGAAGGTTCCCAGCCTGAAACACCACAGAGAGACATAAAAGGTGCTTTTGGTCCATTTCCACCAGTATTATTGAATCATGGGTAGAATAGCTACCATTTATATAGAATTTATGGTTTGTAAAGTGTTTTTCATATATTATCTCCTCTGATGGATTTGAGTCCCGCCTGCGTGACCCTGGGGAAGTCACTTAACATATCCATGGCAGAAGCCACTCTCTAAGATTCTAAATGCAGAAGAGGTGATGACTTATATGACTAGAGAAAATCTCTGAATGAGAATTCTTCATATCAGTGAAATCACAGGTCAAGCCCTTAGCCTTGTCCCTGTCTCTGTTAGACCATAAGATCATAATTTGTAGCACTGAAAAGCTCCAGGGATCCCAGAAACCATCTAATCTAGACTTCTCCATTTGCAGATGAGGAAATGAAAACCAAGAGAGGTGAAGTGACTAAGAGAGCCAGGGTTCTACTGGTAGTAACTGTCAACCAGAACAAGGACCTTCCTGCTCTTAAAACAACAGTAGCACTTAGACACTTAATCCACATGAAGTGCTGGGAACCTGGGGGGCGGGAGGCCATAAAAGAGGATGACATAGCGAATTCCGGGGGATAATGCCTACCTCTGCATGCTCTAAGGCGTCAGTGGGATTCCCTAAGAAATCAACAAAGGCCAGTTTTTGGAGTGGGGGACACCTCCTACCGAGAAACAAAATCAATTTAATTTTGAAATGAAATGATATGAAAATAAATGGTGTTTATGAATTTTGGATGCTCTAGGAAATAAGTAGGGACACCCTAAGGTCATAGATGTATTTAGGGAATGATAAATCCCTATGTGGAATGCTCTGGGGAATAAGCAGTGACTCCAGTGGGATTTGAAGGAAGAGTTGAAGAGAAAAAGATGGTGCTGCTTGTATAATCTCTATCGAATGGCATTCAGTCCCAGGGAAGGGGGAGGCGGAGAGGGAGGGAAAAAATGTGGAATGTAAAATGTTAGAAAACAAGAGCTAAACATTATTCTTATATGTAATTGGAGAAAAAATAAAATATTACTCAAGGGTTAAAAAAAGGTGGTTTTGATAGCTTTTTGACTTCCTTTCCTTACCTACCTCTTCGGCTGTCCCTTTGTGATTTATTTTTCTCTACGAGGCTGCCAATAGCATTCATTTTTCATTACATTTTACCTGGATACACATGTTGGAGGAGAAGGGTTCCTTGAAACGTGACTTGTCCTAGACCCAAACCACCAGAAGATGACCCTGCCCTGGAGTGTCACACACCAGACCTGAGGAAGCACTACCCAATCGCTGGAAATCAAAGATTCCTTTGGAACTGGATGATCTTATGTCACTCAGAGATTATGTAACCCCCTAATTTTAGAAGAGAGGAAAGTGATACCTGGAGAGATGAAGGAACTTAGCCAAGTTCATCAAGCTAGTTAGAGGCAAAGCTAGAATTTGAACCCAGATCTTCAGGCACCCAGACTTGTACCCCTTCTAAATTGGACATGGATCTTGAGCGAGAACAAGCCAATGACTGTAAAAACTGCACAGTCCCTACGAAGAAATCTTTTTGGAGGTTCTGGTTCTTTCCTGCACTTAAGGGTAGGACACAGAAACTCTGGTACTTATTGAACTTCTGGACAGTTTGCCAGGGCCCTTAGGTCACAAAGGCAACTTTAGGTAAAAAAATAACTTTTGAAGACCAGCAGAATATCCTTTAGGATGCTATAACTGGAAAGTTTCAGTGTCCTAAAGGATAGAAGCAACCTCTACTGTCATTGCCACAACTGTGGAATGAATTGGGCCCCAGGGAGGCTGAAATTCATTAGCACCACCATCATCATCATCATCATCACCATCACTATCATTACTATAATTAGTTTTTAATTTTCCATGGCTTATGGATTACCTGTGGCAAATGTTTAATCCCAGATTGGTTTCTGATTTTTTCCTATCACTCCTGCCCTTCCAACTGTCCGGTAGTGAGAATTCAGGAACTATAAAGTAATAATTAGCATGAGAAAAACATCATTAGAGAGGTAAAAGAAAATGTACATTGCCTAGGCCAAACATCAGCAGGATCTTTTTACAGAATACTCCAAATGACTGTCTAACATCTTGTTTTAGCTCAGAATTTTGTTGTGTTAAATATCGTGTAATGAATATCTAAATCTTTTTTCCCCCTTTTTCAAAGGTTTCAGCTTTGATAGTGTCTTTGGCAGTTCCAGCTTAATGAATTTACATGACTAGAATGTTTTATCATATCCATGCTGCTGTTCCCTTCTAAAGGAAAAGATAATTAGAGTTGACTGCACAGAGGCAGTTGGTGATGCAGTGGATCGATCGAGTGCTAGGTCTGGTGTCAGGAAGACAGATTCAAATCTGATCTCAAACATTTTCTAGTTGTGTGACCCTGGGCAAGTGACTTAGCTTCTGTCTGCCTCAGTTTCCTCAATTCTAAAATGGGGTTAATAGAAGCACCTACACCTCAGTTGTAAGGATCAAAATGAAATAAAAATTGCAAGATTCTTAATACAGTGCCTGTCACATAGTGGGCACCATGCAATTGCTTATTTCCTTCTTTTCTTCTTCCCTTCATTTCAGAATCATGGAAGGAGGCATTGTAGAGCTGATAGAATTTTGAAGTTTGGAGGGCCTGGATGTGAATCTCAATTCTGCCATCCACTAGCTGGGTAACTAGGTGATTGGCTCCAACGCAGGTCTACTTAACCTTTTTGCGTTTTAGTGTCCTCATCTGTAAAGTGGGATAATCAAACTGTAACGCCTATTTCACTGAGTTATTGTGAAGTTTGAGTGAAAGAAAGCACATTTGCAAACTTTAAAACCATGCTACAAAAATGTCAGCTATTATCACAGGGATACAGGAAGGAGCTATGATTTCATCCAGCATGGGTGGGGAACTCCCTCCATTAAATCTCTGACTTAGTAGATAAATCCTAGGGAGTTGTCTGAGGCACATCCCAAATATCCTAGGCTCTAAATCAGGAGTTCAAAATAATCCCTGCCTGCCCTGGCCTACAACCTGTTTCCTGATATAGAGGCGATTTTCCCATGTTCTCCTTCTCTAACATATAAGGAGTTGGTATAAAATAAGATTGCACTCTCAGTGGTTCTCTTAGTATTGTGCAGACACAGAAAGATTTGGGGACATAACCCCCTTTCTCAGCAAGTGGAAGATATCAACTTGGAATCTCACTGATTCCCAACTCAAACTGGGTGTTTCTCATAGGATATCAGCCTTTTTCCTGCTAGCACCTTCTAGGATTCAGGAACTAAAAACCTAAGCCCTCAGGAGACATTCTTAACTCAGTAGAAGGAATGAGGTTTGATACCTGGTTACAGTTCCAAAGCTTCCATCAATTTATTGTGTATCCAAAGGCAAGCTAACTTAATGTCTCAGGGTCTGATATTCCCCAAGTATAAAATGGGGATAATAATTCTTGTCCTGGCTACCTTGGAGGTTGTGAGACCATAGCATAAAACACAGAGATGGCAGATTCTTGGCCAGGGATGGAGCACACCTAACAAAGGCCAATAAGAATGTATTTGCTGGCTGTCTTGCAAATTTAACCAAAAGGGCTTCAAATGAAAAAGAAAAAGAGGGAAGGAAGAAAACTACCTATGTCTATTTAACCTACCAGATAGCAGAGAAAGTAGCTCCAATGAACAAAGAATAACAGTTGAGACATTCAGAAGTAAGCAAGAGACGTAATTCAAGAAATAATTCTCAAATATCTATGCATAATGTCCAAAGTTTAGGCAACATGAAAGAAAAACTATAGGTCCTAATGCAAGAAGGCAAATTTGACCTCATAGGGATCACTGAGACTTGGTGAGATGAAACCCACACCTGGAATATGGCTCTAGATGGCTATTCTTTATGCATGAGAAATATGATAGAGAAAAGGTTTGGAGTGGAGGCTAGTTGGCATAGCTATTAGGAAGGTATATTTGTAAGGAACCCGAGAAAGGAATTATGGTGGAGAGCATGTGGGTGAAGGTCAATGGAAGGAGAAACAGAATTGATTATGTCATCAGAGTATATGGTAGATCATCTGGCCCAGTGACTCCCAAAGTGGGCACTACCACCCCCTGGTGGGTGCTGCAGTGATCCAGGGGAGCAGTGATGGCCACAGGTGCATTTATCTTCCTACTGCTATTAAAATGAAAAAAAATTAATTTCCAGGGGGCTAAGTAATATTTTTTCTGGAAAGGGGGTGGTAGGTCAAAAAAGCTTGGGAACCACTGGTCTAGACAAAGGAAATTGATGAGGAGTTTGGGAAATAAATAGATTAAGAAACCTGGAACAAATGCATGATAGAAGGTATGGAGTACTTTATTTATCCAGACATCTGCTAGGGTTCTTTTTCTATGAAAAGCAAAGTAATTAATGACTTTTTAATCTGATTTCATAATAGTTTTATCCTTCAAGTGGTGAAGAAACCAGTAACAGGAAATTCTATATTGGATCTTACTTTCATTTATGGGGAAGAACTTGTTATGGAGGTGGAAATCATGGGAAACTTGGAGGTAAATGACTATTCCCTCCAACAGTGTATGCCACAGGAAATAGAGGCATAGTTTGCCATATACCTGAGATTTGGGGATAGTAGATTTTAAAGGGTTCCAAGGAAGTATAGGTAGGATCCCGTGGACTAAAGCTTTATAGGGGAAGTCATTGTGAGGGATGAGAAAGCCTCAAAAATGAAGTTCTAAAAACATAAAGGAAAACAATTCTAATGAGGACAGAAAATAGGAAACCCACCAACAAATTTAGACTTTAAAAGGATAGGTATGGAAGATGGAAGCAAAAACAGGTTAATACACCAGATTATGGTCCTTTAAAAATAGTGCCCCAAATCTAAATCTCAGAATGAACTGAGACTTTCAAGGGAAGCCATGGACTCCAAAGGGGGAAGCTAGTCTCTTTGAGCCAATGGGATGAAGATAGTTTAGAGAGAAGGGAGAGCTAACATCCTGGATGAGAGAACCAGGATACAAAAAGACTCAGGAGTAATGAGTGGGAAGTTGCAGCGTTAAATTAAGGGTCTGTATCAAGAAGATTGCACTGACAATTAGAACTCTCTAGAAGTGGAATGGATATCTTGAAGAGAGATTGCATTCTGTCTTATTGGCAGTTTCCATGGGTGAGATGAATGGGCACTTTCTGTAGTGGTTGAGGTAATTTGACACCAAGATTCCTTCCAGTCCATTGTCTGGTACATAGTAGGCACTTCAAAAATGCTTTCTTCATAGTTGATCATTGTACAATATTGCTGTTACTATGCACAATGTTCTCCTGGTTCTGCTTAGCTATTACCAACAATACAATCATCCAAGATAACTCCAAATGACCCATGATAAAAAATGCTATCCATTGCCAGAGAAAGAACTGATGGAGTCTGAAGGCAAATCAAAGCATAATATTTTCATTTTATTTTCTTCGAGTTGTTTTTTTTAAGTGATACGTGTCTTCTTCCACCACAAGTGACAAGTACGGAAATATGTATTACATGATAACAGATGTATGACATATCAAATTGCCTACTGTCTCAGGGAAGGAAGGAAGGAAAAAATTTGGCACTCAAAATAAATGTTAAAAATTGCTTCTACATGTAATTGGGGGAAATATAAAATACTACAGTAGGACCTCATTTTACTCAAACTTAACACATGTGAATTCAGGCATATGTGATTGGCAATTGAAAAAATAAAGGCAGAAAAATATGTAAAATAAAAATTTTAATTATATGCTAAACCCATACCATTTTCCCAAGGAGCATATTCTCACAGCAGTTCACCCAATCAAACTCATTCTCACTCTGAGACATGTTAGTGTGAGGCATTACATCATTTTACACCAAACATTAGCTCCCACATCAGTCATTGTCCGGAGTTCTGGCTTGTAACAAGACATGTCTGTGTCAGAACACGGCTTCTCTTTGTTTTATTAATGCTATTTCATTGGCATTAATGATGGCCTCAAAGTACAATAGTGGTTAGTGATGCTGCCAGCTCTGATAAGCCTAAGAAAAGTTGTAGAGTGACTAGGTGTATACATAGAAGAAATATTTATTAAATAATGAGGTTTGCTCTTATGTGATTTTCAGCTTATACAAAGAGTCTTGGAACTTACTGGTCACATAAAACAAAATCTTACTGCACTGGAAAAAAATAAAATACTTTTTGATTGATTGATTCTGACTCTAAATTTTCTCTTTTTGGGTGTTCATGATTCAAAAATGTCATAAGGACAGCCTTAAGAGATGGCTGTTGTACTATAGTTTTTATTTTTAGCAAATTTTATTTTGCAACATAGGTCACAAATGACTATATTCTTACTTATCCACCAGCATTATATACAATTTCATGTAGAAGAAGAGCTGTGCACTTCGCCCAGGAATGAAATATTTTAATGGAAATGGAAGTCAACTCTTAAATTGTTCAGGGATTTCCATCAAGTCCTTCGGGATAAAGATTAGTAAAATTGAAAGCAATGATTCTAATAAATTCTTCCTAGACTCTCAAGTTACAGAGCCTCTAATAGGGCCATGTCTCAGAGAAAGGCAGTTTCCAAAAAGGGCAAGATATTAAGGTGATTGTGTTGAACAACAAGGCATCATTCTTAGAGACTATTACTTTTTACGATGAAGTAAAATGATTAGGAAATTTTACTGGGGAAGAAACTGAGTCTTGATAGATAATAGTCTTTCATGACCTTCAAGGTTTTTGTTGTTGTTGTTGCTGCTGTTTTGCTTTGTTTTATTTTAAAAGGGAATTATAAGGATTTGGAATAGACAAAGTCTATTTCAGCTATAAAGTTCAAGTATCTAATAAACCTTCAAATCAGTGAAATATTTGATTCTGAAGATTAGTTGTTAGTATATGAATGCATGACCTTTACATAAACCTCAGGGGCTAAGCAATAGTTGTCCATTGGCCCAGTCACTCTCCCCTTGGACTCTCTGTAATCCATAGAATGCCCAAGTCTAGCTCTAGGAGGCTACATCTCAAGACACTATACTCATTTCTGGCTTACAGCATGTAATAATTCACATTTTTCTGAGGTAGCCAACCTAGATTTGCTTTAATTCTGCTTCTATAATCTTCTTCCTTCCTTCTTTTCTCCTTCTTCCTTTCCTCTCCCTTCTTTTCTTCTTCTCTCTCATACAATTTAGAAGTCTCACATTGGACTACTATTCTTACTGAAATAGGAACTTGGGCTTCTTCCATTTTGGACTTGGGCCATTTCACCCACTTTAAGGCAATTTGGTGATCCCTCTGCTCCCAGACACTGACCATATTAATTCTAAACTCAGTGAAGATACCCAGTCAGCTTAGCCCACTTCAGCTCAGCACTCCTTTAGCTCAACAGATCTAACAGCCTCAGTTTCCTTGGCAGCAGGAATGACAGGTGTATACCACACCCAAATCAATCCTGCCATTTTTGAGAATGCAAGAAAATGCCAACTAAACCCCGTAATGGCAAGGTGGATGAGAGTTTACTAAGCTCCTGGCTTTGCTTATTTTCAGTGATCCCCTAAAATTTCTATAAAATAGAAAAGAGGAAAGGCCAAGTACCAACAAGCTAAAGAATAAGGAGGAAGAAAGTATGGGTGATTGGCATCAGGGTATTAAGAAAGAAATGCATTTATAGCTCCTTCTCTTAAGCTCCATCTTAAAGTTCTATCATGACACAGAAGAGAACCTGGACAGTGCCAATGAAACACAAGCTTTGCAAGGTGCTATCAAGACTGAATAGTTTGGGGGAATAGATTTAATGATAAAACTGTCATTAAAGATTTGGCTAATTAAGTTTGCCCAGGCTCTTCTTTGGAAGGTTAGCTCCCAAGTGATTAGTTGCTTTTGTCCCCAGAAACTCATACAGACTATTCATTAGGGAATGGAAGAATTGCTACCTTCATTGGCTCTTTCATTCAACATGCATTTATTGTGAGCTGATTGTTTTCCAGGCACTATGCTAGATGCTAGGGATACAAATACAAAAATGGTCTCTGTCCTCAAGGAGCTAGCAAAAACCCTACATGGAGAGAGCTAAGAAAATACACAATACATCAAACAAAATATAAATAATTTCTTAGGAGAAAGGATACTAGCAAATGGGTGCAGGGCTCAGAACAGACATCATTAAAGAAGGTCATATTTGAGGGAGCCTTGAAGGAAACTAGGGATGCTAAGAGAGAGAAGTGAGGTAGAAGTGCTTTGTAGTTATGAGGGAGTAGCCTGTCTAAAAGCATGGAGATGGGAGATGCAAATATTCTCTGTGGGAAAAAGTAAGGAGGACAGTTCGGGTGGAACATCAGGTAGGTGAAGTGGAACAACTTGCAGCAAGTCTAGAAAGGTAGCCAGATTGTGAAGCGCTTTTCCAATAAAGGAGTGTATATTTTATCCCCAAAGGAAAGGAAACCACTGTATTTTCTTGATTATGGGAGTCTTGTGCTTCAGGTAGAACAATCTGATAGCTGCGTGAAGGGTAAGTTAGAAAGGTGGAAAACTGGAGTCAAGAAGGGCAATTTGGAGGCTGCTGTATTATTTAAGAGGAGAAGGGATGAGGTCTGAACTGAGGTGTTGGTTCATGTGAGAGATAGGAAATTAGCTTAAGAAAAGTTGTGGAGGTTATAGCGACAAGACTTGGTAACTGATTGTATAAGGAGAAAAAGAATTCAGGATGATACCAGGTTGTGAACCTGAGTGACTAGAAGGATGCTGGTTCCTAGTAACAGAATTAGAGATGTTGGAAAGAGGAGTGAGATCTGGGGAAAAGATAATGAGTTCTACTTTGGACTGGTTGATTTTAATTCTTGCAGGCCATTCAGTCTGAAATGTCCAATTGGTGATGAGAGAAAGGAGCTCAGGAGAGAGTCTAGGATTGATGATACAGACATAAGGAACATCTACACAGAGTTGATGGTTCAACTCATGGGAGCTGATGAGTTCACCAAGAGATAGTAGAGAGTGAGAAGAAAAGAGTCCATCTACAGTTAGAGGGCTAGGAAATGGATCATGATCTGACAAAGGAGACTGAGGAGGAACAGACAGACAGATGTAGAACCAGAAGAGAGCTGCATCGTGAAAACCCAAAGAAGAAAGAGTATCCAAAAGATACCCAAAAGGGATGGTCAACAGTGTTAAATGCTTCAGAGAGCACTTCGCTTTGCATCTACTGCTCCACCTGGTTTCAGCTCCATGGCACAAGATGTCAAGTACTCTCTAATGTCCCCCCCCCCCTTCCTTGTCTCCTTTGGAGTGTTGTCTCCTCCTTTGGATTGTAAAATTCTTGAGGACAGGGACTGTCTTTTAATTAATTGTATTCTCAATGCTTAGCAGAGTACCTGGCATATAACCAGTGCTTAAATGCTTAATGGTCTGGTTTATTGGATTGGAGAAGTCAAGAAGGAAGAGGATTTGGAAGAAACCATCTTAAGAGATAACTAGAGGGAATTTCTCTTCTGATTAAATTAATGGTCTCTTAAACTAGTGCAGTGGCTATATTGATAGCACACTGCTAAGAACTAATTTTCTGTACTAGAGATTAAACTTAGAACAAGAGTATAACAGCCAGAGAGTTCAAGAAATATTTTTGACCATTTCACTTCTTATTCATTTAGTTTTAACAGTCAGCTATGCAGATGCCATTTTTTAGCTCCAAGCAGAACGAGACCACAGTTTGCACACTGATATTCTCATAATTACAGCTAAGCCACTTAAATATAGTTCTCAAAGCTCAGATTTTTGCAATACAATACATTGTGGTTATGGAGTTTATAAGCAATGCTATGTATCATTTGCTCTAGGCTGTGACCACATCATCTCCTAATTGACAAAAAGCATGATTAAAATTAAACTTGTTCAAACTGTACTGTTAGTACTGTTGGTTCACAGAGGTACTCCTCACACCATTTGGGCCACCATTTTGCAATTTGTTGATCCTCGAGGTTTCTGCAGTTATTGGGTTAGCTATGGAAAGATTGTCATCAGCATTTTCATTCCTGGCCCTGTCATCCCAAGAGTGATCATTATCAAATTGTTCCAGTTACAAGACACCATGATTCAAAGGGCCAACACAAAATAGGAATTCAATTCCCACTTTTCTGGCTCATCTGTACAGAGGCATTATTGGGTGCTCGATCATGAAATTCTTATCTTCTGTAATTATCTTACCTTAGAAGCAGAAAACATGGCTCTTAATTGTTTTCAGGTCTCATGTATATGTTTATTGGGAAACAAGGAAGTCCCTCTCCAAATGGGTTTTTCATTCCTTTCTATAGAAGATAAAACGGTTCATTTCCCCACCTAAAATATGCTATAGCAGAGAATTAAAATATTGCTCAGCACGAGCATTTCCCCATCTTATTACACTGGGTATTAATGCAGAATTCAAATGGCCTTGGAAAAACATACATTTCAAATTTATGGTGTATTTAAACCACGTAAGTGACCAATTACCAGATGATGCTGGCGTCTCTTAAAATCTCTTGATCAGACCAAAAACAACAAAGAAAAAAGCTTGTCATGGTCCTTCTAAGAACTATGAGATAATTTAGTGGAAGTTGTATGAAATTCTCATGAGATCACTTAGCTGTGAGCGTTCAGTTCAGTTGAAAGAGAAACATCACGTTGAACTTCTTTCTCCTGGGTTCAACTTTTGGGGGTGGAGTTTGGGTGAAGTCAAGACAAGCTCTACCTCTTTTCTCCGCCTCTCCACAAAAGCGCCCCAAACCTCCCAATAGTACAAAAGACCTCAAGGTATTCCGTAGTTATGCTACAACCCAGTAATGTAAATAGAAAAGGATATAACTTATATGCACTAAACAGTCCTGGAGGCACCCAGGAAGGGAGAGGCGGCTTCTAGTGAGTCAAAGTGCCTGCCGTACACTTTAAGAAATATGCCCCCCTGGAGGGGAACCCCAAAGTCCAGTGTCTCTGCAGATCAGATTGAGTCGCAGGGGAGAAAAGGCAGCTGGGTGATGCGTGGGTCATGTGGGGGCCACCCAGTCAGGACTCTTGGGGGCTTTGCACGTGTGCACGTCCACTACTTCCAAGCAGTCCTGACAGCGCACGGCACAGCACCAGTGGAACTTACACTCGCATTTGGTCATCCGGGTGACCCGGGAAGTGTCGTAGCCCCTCCCGCAGCACATGACTTCACAGCTGTCCATGCCCCGGGAGGTCAGGTTGCACACGCGACCCGCAGTCCCTAGGGAACCTAGAAAGAAGTCACAGGAGCATCGTTAGCAAGAGGACGTGGAATTTGCAAGATGACACGAGGACCCTCAGGAGCCCAAGTGGGATCAGGGCTGCTGGTGCTTGTAAAGTGGCACCTCTGTTCCCTTCCAGTTCTAAATCTAGGACTCCGAAATCACAAATCTCATCAGAGACTGGAATAGAGTGGGGAAAGAAATAAAAGAAATATACGATAAATCCTCAACATTCACAGATTTAATTTTTGTGACATTTAGCATTTGAGTGATTTTATTAGTGACTTCATTTTACATTGAAAACCATACATATTCAACAGCCAGGCTCGGAAGAGATGCAGAGGAAAAAGAAAAAAGGGAAAAAAAAGAGGGAAGATTGCACATGTTTGTGTAAAAGTCAATATCCTATGAGGTCCTTCTCTGGTTTTCTTCACCCTCCATTGTAAAGAGCTTCCCATGCATTTATAGCATATTTTCATTGCTGGCCTTTAAAATTAAGTTTTCTATTACAATTATGTTCCCAAAGTGCAGTGCAAGTCCTTTGGGCTCTAAGCCCAAGCATGAAAAATCAATAATGTGACTTTGTGAGAAAATAAAAGTGCTAGATAAACTTTGTACTGAAATGTCTGTAGCGGCTGTCAGCTAGAATTTGGTTTTAATGAATCAATCATTTGGTATAAAGTACAACACCCTCATAATACTATCTGACAAAGTGGAAGGTAAGTTTCAGGCTAAAACATGTTTTTGTTTTAAGAATTGTATTTTCTGTGCAATATTTATGGTACTGTAGATTTCATGTTTTATGAAAAATGAATTCTGTCTGGTTAATGTTTTTTATTGTGAGGTTAAGCACAAAAGGTCACAGAATTCTAGAGAATTACTAGTAAGAAAAAATGTTTTCCATGTTACCAATTTTATTTTGTGTACTGCATTTTGTAGGTCATTTAGAAAAGTATATTTTCAGCAATCTTTAGTGAAAAATTATAGTTTTAGGTGGTCAAGGAAACCTAACCCCCCATTTCTCATAGGTTCAAATTATCAACATGTGAATTTTTGACTTTCACATCATTTTCTAGGAATGCTACTCCTGTGAAAGTTGAGAATTGACTGTACCAAAAAGTAGACAAAATAGAAAGCAAGTGTAGCTATATGGAGTCCTGAGCAAACAGAAGAGAGAAAAGAAATTCCAAGAAATTTTTTAAAAATGTAAATACTGTTACATTACTTTAGAGCTAACACAAACCAAAAACATCTTTCCTACTTAACCCCTCCCAATATCCTATCTGATATCTCTTTCCCTGTTCCTTGGTTCCATCTCCCTCACACTAAAAACAGTAGGTAGACAGGGGACCTGGTCAATGTAGAGAAGAGAAACATCATTCCTTTCTCCCCTCTACTTTCTACTCTTTTAATGATGGTTAGAGTTTCTTGTGAATTTTCCAAGATATGGAAATATCAAATCCCTCACCTCAAGATTCTCCTGTTTCTTTCTAGATTTCATCAGTCTGATGGGGGAAGTTAATATGAATGAGAGAGATTTGAGAAATAGAAGTGGAAACAGATTTTTGCTGAAGACATTAAAGGAGAATGCCTTTGCTATAAAAGGAGTGATGGCATGTGCACTATTCTTCCCTACATTGGAACATGGGGATTCAGAGATAGTCCCCAGATATCAGTGATGATACCTACACAAGTAGCAGCCCCTAGGGGATTATATACATCATCAATGAGTGAAGCTGGGCATAAAAATTTGACAATGTTAACAATTTAGAATATAAAATTCACACTCCTAGTTTCATCTACTTTTAATAATGAGGATTAGTTTTCTAGGAGGAAAAAAGGCTTCTGGAGAAAAGATGGCAATCCATTTGACTTTCTTTTGGAAAAGTATTTCCATAGGTATCCATTCTCTCACAAGGATATTAACAGAAAGCAGAGGCCACCCTAGTAGAGCCACACTTTTTATTAAAGGAAAAGTATTATGGCATAAAGAATAGAGCACTTGATGGGATAGCTAGGTGTTACAGTGAATACAGTGCTAAGCCTGGAATCAGGAATATCTGAATTCAAATCTGGCCTTAGACATTTGATAGCTGTGTGATCCTGGACATGTCACAATCTTCTTTGCCTCAAATCTCTCATTTGTAAAATGGGCTGGAGAGGGAAATGGCAAATCACTCCAGTATCTTCACCAAGAAAACCCCAAATGGGGTCATGAACAGTTGGACAGGACTGAAATGACTAAACCACAAATGAACAGGGAGTCAAGAAGATCTGAGTTCAAAATTCTGCCTCAAACATTTATTGAATGGGTCACCTGACTGTTCTGTGCCTCACTTTCCCTACCTGCAAAATGAACTTAATGGCCTCTCAAGACCCTTTGTTTCTTGAAAGTTGTTTTTAGAGCAGAATCAGGAGAACACTGTACATAGTAACAGCATGTTGTAATGAGGATTAACTGTGAGAAATTTAGCTGTTCTGATTGATATATGGTCCACAACAAAGGATTCATGATGAAAAACGTTATCTACCTCCAGAGAGAGAACTGATAAACCCTGAGTGTAGATTGAGCATATTTTTTCCCTTTTTTGGCAACATGGCTAATAAGGAAATGTTTTGCATGACTTCATATGTATAATAAATATAAAATTACTTGCCTTCTCAAAGGGTAGGGAAGATCAAGAGGGAAGGAAAGAATTCCGAACTCAACATTTCTAATGGATTTTAAAAAATAAAATGGAAAAAAGCTTCCCCCCCTCCTTTTCATGTTTATTCCAAATGAAAGCACCACCTGTTCTGGTGCTAAAATTGCAGGCATTCAAAGTCAGTGACTATTTTTATACCTACAGGTAAAGAGGAGGAAGGAACCACTTGTTCCTCACAAGAGGCTAATTTTTCTCTGAATGTTCATTCCCTGTCCCATTTGCCTTTCACAGCAAAGGCTGTCATGACACCTTTTAAGACAAGTGCAGATTTATTGGTCACTTACACATTCATTCCTAAATTCATCAGGATTTTGGGGGTTCAAAGTTCCAGTATATCCAGGTGGAATAGAAATCTGCAGACATTACTGGCCACACTGTTGAGGCTTCTATTCATAAGAATTCTTTTTACATAGGAGCATAACTGATCATAACATGCCTTCCTCACAACAGCTCTATGAGATACAAATAGAATCAGAGAACTCCAGAAGTGGAAGGAACCTCATAGGTCATCAGGTCCAACTCCCAAGTGTGAATTCCCTCTAAAACATCCCTAACTAGGGGTGCTAGTGAGTGTTTAACAGTCTAACCAGGGGTATGCTAGAAAATGTTTAATAACTGGATGGTTTAAAAAATATCTCTTTAATCTGCATTATTGACATTTTCTCCATTATTTACTTAAGTCTTAGACAATAAAAAAGTAACAAACTCTGATGGATAGTGTATGAGTTTCAAAATTAATATCCACTATTCTAAGTATTATATTTAATAAGATTTACTCATAATACTAACATAAAAAAGCTAGAGCAAAAAGCCACCTTCCTTAGCCCCTCATGAGGGGAAAAAAGAGGAAGAGGAAGCAGGTATAGCAAACTATATACAAAAGTGACCACACAATGTGGTGGAGAAATCAAAAGGAATTCTGAGAAATACTAAGGAATTCTGGGGAACGTAATTCGAAGGGACAAAATCTCCACTTATACAAGTGTTTCCTGAGTTCTGAGGTGAGTGTTCACAGTAAAAACTTAACTCTAGCCATAGGAGCTGTCCCTAATCCATAGTCACCCAGACTCTCCTTGGAGCTCTCCAGTATCTGGAAACAGATATTCCTGAGGTAGTTCTATTCCATTTAGGGACAGCTCTAATTGTTTTGAAGTCTTCCCCCATATTGAGCTGATATGCCTCTGTAACTCCATCCACAGGTCCTGTTCGGTTTTCTAGGGCCATTAGTATTGACATTTTGTGGAGAAGAAACCTGAGACTTTGGGAAATTAATTGACTAGAGCCTCAGTATGAGAGTCAGTATTCAACCAAGTCTCCCAAACCCAAATCCAGGAGTCTTTCCATTATACCACACTGCCTCTCTTGAAAATGTTCACATTTTAGTGCCTACTGAAAGTAGGGGCAGCTTAGAGTGCCAGGCTTGGCATCAGGAAGTCTCCACTTTCTGAATTCGAATCTGGTGTTAGCCACTAACTAGCTATGTGACCTTGGGCAAGTCACTTAACCCTACTTGCCTCAGTTCCTCATCTATAAAATAACAAGACCCTCCACCATCTTTGCCAAGAAAACTTCCAAATGGAGAATCACACAGAGCTGGACACAACTGAAAAATAACTGACTAGCAATAAACATGCAAAACAAACTCTGAATATGTTTACATTTCTGGCCCCATGTTAAAATCCACCTGTATTATTAAACTCTTTTGGCTTTAAACCAATAAATCTTTATTCAAATAGTGCCATATTTTTTAAACATCCTACTTCCTTTTAACCCAAGCTCTTTTCTAGCATGAAGGCAGATAGGCACCAAAGTGGACAGAGCACTGGACATTGAATAAGAAAGATGAGAGTTCAAAACAAGACTCAGACACTTACTAGATATATGACTTCAGCTTCTTCATCGTAATAGCACCTACCACTCAGAGTTATGGTGAGGATCAATTGAGATAATATTTCCATTTATTTTTAAAAATCATTTAATTAGTTAATTTATTTTAAGAACAAATGTACACATAAGTCTTCCAAAGGTATATGGTCCAAATTGTCTCCCTCCTTTCTTCCCTCGCTCCTCCCAGAGCTGGCAAACAATTCAATCTGGGTTATACATGTATTACGAGATAATATTTTTAAGCATTTATAGTAGATACTATATAAATGTAAGCTATTGTCATCATCATCATTATCATCATTTTTCTATGAACCAAGACATTGGTGAGAGTAAAGCAAAATGAAATGTCTCATCTCTAATAGAAAGCCTTATGCCTTATCATTAACATTTTCCCTAATGGTGTTGTTTGAGTGATTTGAAGTCTAACGGGGAATGGTTCTTCGATTTGTGCCAATTCTTCTGTGTAGGTGGGATAACTCCTAAGACAGCAAGCGGGCCATGAGGTAATAGTTCTCTCCTAAATGCAAACATCTGGTCTGGAATCTGTCGAATACAAGAAGCTTGGGCCCAATGCCCTCCTCAGCATGATCAGAATTTGGATGGAGAGAAGGACAGATAAATGCAGTGAGAGCCGGCAAGGTCTTCATTCAGAGGCAGTTCAAGGTAGAAGAGTGAGTAACCCCCACTGTGGGACTCTCAAAAAGCTGACTGTAGCGGCAACCAGCTGGGAAATGTGGCTAACTTGAATGGAGAATAAATCCCATTAGAGCCCAGAAGAGATTATAAGACTGCTTCATGGCTAAGATTCTCTCACGAAAATGCAGAGGAAGCAGGGAAGCGGACTGGAGCATTTGATGGGCCAGCCTGAGACATTAGCAATGGGAGGGAATGCTCTCAAGTATTTATCTCAAATATTTAACTCCAAATAAGTAATGCTGATGAGAGTGAAGTTGTCTCTGAATCAGGAGAGGGAAGGTACAGAGAGAAGCAATAACTTTCCTCATCAAGGTCATATGAAGATGAAGTTTAAAGTAAATTAGATAATCCAAGGGCCCTAGACCTGGAACCCCATGATGGAATAGACCAGTGGTTCCCAAACTTTTTTGGCCTACCGCCCCCTTTCCAGACAAAATATTACTTAGTGCCCCTGGAAATTAATTTTTGTTATTTTAATAGCAATTAATAGGAAAGATAAATGCACCTGTGGCCATCACCACCCTCCCTGGATCGCTGCAGCAACCACCAGGGGCCGATGGCGCCCACTTTGGGAATCACTGGAATAGAGGATGGATGTTCTGAGCAAAAGTTTGCTATCGTGTGATCTGTTTGCAGAGCCATTTTGCCATCACACAAGGGGACAAGCATGACCCTCAACCCAAGCAAGCCACTGCTTCTCTTTCAGAGGAATAAACTCTTATTATTTATGTTCCCCTCTGTAAAGTTTAACTAAATTAATGCCCTTCCAAGAGTCTAAAAGTCACCAGAAGGAACTACAAAATAGTCTGTTGTAGTGATAAGAATGCTGAAAACAGTAGGAGCTAAATAAATGTTTCTTGACCCGCAAAAATTTAGTTGAGATTTGTATTCGATATTAACTTGGCCATGAGCAAGTAATTTAACCTGAGTTTCAGTTCCATGTTCTGTAAAGATAGATTAATGATGCTTCTACTCCCAATTTTCTAGGATTGTTTTGAGGAAAGCCCATCCAAGAGAGGAGTTCAAGGATGCTGCTCCTAAACCCCAAACTCTTGTGTTTCTTGTCCATGTCCAAGTTTCCCAAAGCTAGCAAATCTCACTTCTCTGACTGGAATTCTAGATTCCTCCATCTGTCTAGGAAACTTAAAATACCTCCAAACTACTTCAATACAGGTGGTTTATGTTTCAGGAACAGTATCCTTGAACTCCCTGCTTGGGCTGTGGAGAAGCCCAGATGGACCAGGACCAGGTGCTTCTATTGTAAGGAACCATCCCCTTTCAGGAGGAGGGAGAGAATCCCTTTCCCTGTTCACTTCACCCCTAGCTGCATTTTAGAAGGAAGAAGTTACATGGGAAAAGGTTACGAGGAAGTTTTGGAGAGTGAGTGACTGAGAGCATTTGGTCAGATTGTTTTTTAGGTTATGGACAAGGTAGACAATCCATCATTAAGAGCTCTATGCCCAATTACCAGCAAGGTACTAATTAATGGTCGTGTCCCTATTACTACTGAGAGGTGCTTTTCAGTCATTGTCTCCAAACAATGGCCAATGGTCTGAAATCTCATTAGGTTGATTGAGAGATTCCCTTATCTACCCTATTTTGTTGTTGTTGAGTCATTTCCATCATGTCTGACTCTTTGTGACCCCATTTGGGTTTTTTTAATTACTTTTATTTTATTGATTAATTATGACAATTTTTCCATGTTTACATGATTCATATTCTTTCCCTCTCACCCCAACTCCCATAGCCAATATGAAATTCCACTAGGTTTTACATTGATTAAAACCTATTTTCATATTATTAATATTTGCACTAGAGTGATCATTTAGAGTCAATATCCCCAATCATGTCCCCATCGAACCATGTGATCAAGCAGTTGTTTTCTTCTGCGTTTCTGCTCCCACAGTTCTTTCTCTGGATGTGGATAGTGTTCTTTTTCACAAGTCTAGTTGGGGGTTTTCTTGCAAAGATACTGGAAGCGGTTTGCCATTTCATCCTCCAACTCATTTTACAGGTGAGGAACTGAGACAAACAGTTAAGTGACATGCCCTGGGCCACCCAGGCTGGATTTGAACACATGAAGATGAGCCTTCCTGATTCCAAGCCCAGTGTTCTTCCCACTCTTCCAACTAGCTGCTTCTAACCTGCTCTAATACACAATATTAAAGGAATTATATATGAGTCTTTAAAAAGGCAAGCTAAAAGTCAGCATGGTTACATCAGAAACAGATCCTGCCAGATTAATCTCTTTTTTGACAGCTACGGAAATGGTAGACAAGAGGCATGAATAACATATCTGGATTTCCCAAGACATGTGAAAAAAAATCTTTCATGCTATTCTTTTGGCCAAGATGTCAGATTTAGAAATGACACAAAGCTGGAGGGGAGAGAAACAGTTAATATGGTAGATGGCAGCTATGAACCAAAAATATCTTGACAGGCTAGAACAAAAGACCGGATCTAATAAGATGAAATTTAATAGAGTAAAATATAAAGTCTATACTTGAGTTCAAAGAATCAACTATAAAAAATACAAGTGAGAAGCAATAGTTAGTCAGCACTTCATATAGAAAGAGTCATGAGGATTTAATGAGTCTCGGGTTCCACAGTACAGTGACTGGCCCATAATAGGGGCTTAAATAATGTGTTGAATTTATTTAATTGGAGTGTGACTCAAAAACCCAAAAAAGTTAATGTTATTTTAGTGGTATTATGATGCCCAGAATGAGAGAGGTGAACATCCTATTATATTCTGTCCTGGGCAGACCACACATAGTATATGCAGAGTATGCATATCAATATTTATCATGTTAGAAATGAAGGTGTTTTAGTGTTATTATGAATATAGTTTTGACCTCATAGATCCCCTCTAATGGTCTTGGTGACTACAAGGAATTTTATGCAGTACTTTAGTACTTAAGCAAAGTATTCGTGATACTTTAAGACATGTAAAGCTAGATTGTCTAGAGAAGGGAAACCAAGGAGATGAAGGGCCTCAAGTTCATGCCATATGAAGACTGGATTAAAAAAACTGGGTGGGATTGGATTTAGACTGGAGAAGCCTTGAAAAAAAATCATTGGACCTGTAATTGCATGAGGCAAGGGAGATCCTGGTGAAGAATATCTTCTATTGATAAAGGGCTATTACTTCCTTGCAATTTATAGTCTAATAAAATTGTCTGAACACCAAGAAAGGTTTAGTGAATTGCACAGGGCCACACGGTCGTTATTTCAGAGGTGGGACCCAGGTGTTCAAATCTTTGAGGCTAGTGTTCTATCCATTATGAAATATTGCCTCTTGGAGAAAACTTATGGAGACATACATTCTAGCTTCCAGTATTTAAAGGGCCATCATATGGAAGAAGGATATAGCTTGTTCTGTTTGGCTCCAGAGAGCAGAATTAGGAGTAATCGATGCAAGTTTCAGGGAGACAAATTTAGGGTTTGATAGAAGGAAGATTTTCCCAACACTTAGAGCCAATTAAAAAACCTGCTTCAGAAAACAAAACAAAACAAAAAACAAACAAACAAAAAAAAACCTGCTTTAGGAAGTGGTTAGTTCCCCCTCTCTGGAGGGCTTCAAACAAAAGCTAGAGAATTTCTGTTAGGTGGATTATAGATGGGATTACTGTTCTGGTATCCATTTAACTAGATGACCACTGGGGCTCTTTTTGATCTGAAATTCTGTGACTATCATCTTTGTCAGAATTATGAGTGTAAGTGGCCAAAGTGTTTGATCACATCTCAAGAATTGTTGAAATTAAGTAGTTGATACCTATAAAATGATGTTCTCCTCAAAAATGGGCTAGTTTTATAAACAAGAAGTTTATTGATTTATACTGAGTTAGTTTAAAATAAAACAAGTTAGAAAAACAAAAATAAAATAAAAGAGGGGGTGAGACTTAATAAGTAAGCCATAAATTTTTGATCCATCTAGCCATACCTATCCTTTCTCAGACTCATGTAGGTTTACTATGGTTAAATAAAAAGTTACTTTATGTTATAGATTATAATTTACACAATACTACATTATATTCTTATTTGGTTAGAGACTCACTCTCTCCACTTATTTTGACAGATGAATAGTCTTCCATTCTGACACATACAACAGCTCACACATCCACACAGTGAAAAGAAATCAAAGTCATTCCATTTTTATTAGGGTCCAATTAGTCCAACCATCTGTTCTTCCTTTGGTAGTAAAAATGAAGAGGGAAGATTACAGGAAAAGAAAAAAGGACTAGGAGATAATCTGCCCTCTCCATCCCCCTCTTCAAGTGATAAAAGAATATAGTCATTTCCCCAAGTAAAACATTTCTGTCTCCACTACTATGCATCTTTTTGACAGCAGAGAAGGACCAGAGGGCTTCAGCTAACAGTTCTCAGAGTCACACCTCAGAGAACTAATGTTAGGACCATGTCTTTGGAAATTCCTGCCACTCCCCACGGACAGAGGCCTGTTATTTGACCTTTTAGTTCATACTTCAAGTCCATTTAAGCCAGTCACCAATGGGCACTTAATTGTCATTTCTATTTTGGTGATTTATCAGTAATCCTTCCAGTTGACTTAAATATTGTCATTAATGACACAAGCTTATTAATTGATTGGGAGAAAGCCAAAGATCAAATGAATAGAGACCCCCCCCAATACTCTCATACTTCCTTTGCTTAGAGCCATCTCATAACATCGACTTCAAAACTCAAACCAGCCGGAGAAACCAAAGTTTCAGATGAATGGAACACATTTTATTTTACATATTCATATTTTAAGAGATAGATTTAGAGGGAAAATCTGTTATGTCAAATTGATCTACCTTTTAAAGAATTCAAAATGTCTTACTTTATTTCCTACCTTACCAATGCTATCCAAAAAACAATACAACAAACAAGCATGGAGTTATGCTAGGTTTTGATTACATCACAGCACTGTTGAAACTAAGCAGTTTTATAGAGAAATAAAATATCCCTAAGTAGGGATACGAAGACAAAAATGAAACTGTCAAAAATGAAAGCTTCTATTCTTTTAGGGATTTGGGTGGTAAAGATGGAGCATGTAATCAGATAAAATATGGTACTCTTTGAGGAAGACACAAACATGAAATACTTGGTTAGTGGGCAAAGATCTGGAAAGACTTTGTTTTAGGACGGGGAACATGAGATGAACCTTGAATAAATTCCTAGAGGTGAAGATGAAGAGGGAAGACATTCCAGAATTGGGGGAATAATGTGGAAAAAAGAACAGAAATGGGTGAGGGAATGTCAAGTTCAAGGAATAGTCAATAATTCAGTTTGGCTGGAAATCATTATTTATGTGTATAAGCATAGGAACATAGAATTTGATGGTTCTAAGTTATGGAGGGTTTTGAGAGGAGAGCTTCTATTTTATCCCAGAGACACACAAAGTTGTGGATAATTTTTTTAAGACAGAAGAGTGACATGGTCAGAATTATTTTTTCTGAAACTAATTTTGCAACTTGTGAAGGATGAATTAGAGGAGAAAGTAAGGAAGCTATTGCAATAGTCAAGTTGAGAGGGTCTGATAAAGGGCTGAACTCCCTTACCTGGATATCAAGGTTGCCCTTAATCTGACTTCATCCAGTCTATCCAATCTTTTTCATCACTACTTCCCAATAGACTCCTTCTACACTAGGCAAGTTGATCTTTTCCTGTTGCATAGATTCTTTATGTCCCTTCTTGCTTTCCTGTCTCTGCTTCTATTCTTATACTTTATTGGAATGCCTTTGCCTCTCCTGTTCTCTTACTCAAACCTCTAATTATACATGTTCTTCAAGACTTAATTTCAAGTCCAACCTCTTCCATGAAGCCCTCTATGACAAATCTATAATTCAATCTTCATCTCTTCTGAATATCCCGAAAAGTTAGATGGAGGGAAATAGGAATATTTAGCTAGAATAAGCAAAGTCCTACAGGTCATGTGGACATTTTTAAATGATGACCATGTAAAAAGGTTTTAGACTGATTATTTTTTGATGGTTGAAGTAGGACTAAGGGATGGAAGTTACAAGGAGGCAGACTGTGGCTCAACCAAAAAAGAAATTGTTGGTAATGGGGTTATACATCTATGATCCCTACTCCTGGAGGAGCCTGAGGCAGGTGGATATTTTCTGAGATTCAGTGGACTAAAGTCAATCAGTTTTCTGCACTAATTTTATCACCATTATGGTGATTTCTTGAGACTGAGAAGCCACCAGGATGCTTAAGGAAAAGTAATAATAAGTTGCATTTAGACCGAGCTTTAAGGTTTTCTAAGTGTTGACTCATTTGATACTCTCAACAACTCTTGAGTGAGGTAGGGGCTTGTTATTGTCCCCAATTTACATATGGGGCAACTGAGGCACAAAGCTGCTAATTGATTTGCCCAGGGTGGCACAGGGAGTAAGTGCCTAAGGCAGGATTCAAACTTGGATTTTCCCTGATTCTAAGTCATGGGCTTTATCCACCGGGCCACTCAGAAGCTCAAATCAGAAATGAGTAGGTCAAAGTACACCTTCTAATTAGCAGGGGGATTGGGATGTTAAATGGTGGCAGAACTTCCAGCCTGGGAAAGACTCAGTTTCAAAAAAAATTGTTTTGATCAAAAATTTCACATATAGACATACTTATGTGTATATAATTATGAATTTCCCAACAATTACAGCTATCCAAAAATAAGATAGTGACTGCCTTTAAAATTCCTTCAATAAGGACTTATAAGAAAGAAAACTAGCCACATTCAGAGGAAGAACTGTGGGAGGAGAAACACAGAAGAAAAACAACTGCTTGAACACATGGACTGATGGGGATATTATTGGGTATGTAGACACTAAAGGATAACTCTAGTCCAACTATTAATAATTGGAATTAGGTCTTAATCAATGATACATGTAAAACCCAGTGGAATTGTGTGTCAGCTAAGGGGGGTTAAGGAGGTTTGGGGGAGGGGGAAAGAACATGAAATATGTAATTATGGGAAAATATTCAAAATAAAAAAATAAAATTAAGATAAATATCAAAAAATCCCTCAATATTTTAGCTCTTAAATCAGAGACTAGTTGTCTGGTTTTCAAAGATATTAAAGAGAGATCCACATTTTGGGTAAGGTTAAAGTAAATGACCTCTCAGTTCTTTTGCAACTCTAAGATTCTATCATTTCATGAATCATACAATTTGGTACCAAATCTCTCCCTGTTCTTGTCTCATGTGTTTGTTTATCTTATTAAGCTTCTTGACAGCAGGAACTCCGAATTATACTTAGGGCAATGAAAGCTAGCACTGTGCTGAACACTTAGTAAGTGTTCAATAAACATTTGCTGAAGAAATTAAAATTAAAGTCTCAGCTCCTCTGATCTGAGGATAAGAGAGAGCAATCAGAAAACCTGGCAAGGGGGCCATTAGAAGAGGAGTTGGAGGGCTTGGAATTAGGCTTCAGAGGTTCCTTGTGGACTAGGACTAGACTGTAGGACAAGTTGTGATGTTCCTTCTGAGTGGCTTGGGGACTGTAGCAAGTGGCAGCTAGGAAGGACTCTTCTTGCTTTCTGCCTTGCTATTCTGGCGCAGCCTTTTCTTCCAGAGACTCTCCTCCTCATCAGTCCTCACCTTGAAAACGTATTTTTCTGATCCTACTCTTCCCTTTCCCAGTGTCTGGAATCTCACTGACTATCCCAGATATCACTCTTCTTGGCTTTGTTTTTTATTTTTTTATTTCGTAGGTAAGATGAGTCTCAGGAAGTCTAAACTTAGGGTGGGGACAGTGATCACAAATGCTAGGATTCTTGGTTCCTGTTCAGTGTTTTGGGTTATTTCTACCCTACCCTGTTTCTTTTTTTTTTCTTTTTTAAATGAATAAGATCACAAATCCCAAGTGTGTGTATGTGTGGGAAACTGTTGTTGCTCTGCTTCCTTTTGTGATAATCTCCCCACTTCTAGAAGGATATTTAAAGATCTATTCTAAGTTCTTCATTTTATAGATGACACCAAGTTCCAGAAAGGAACCCAGGACGTCTGACTTCAAAACCAGTTTATTCCATGCTGTCTTCTCCTAGTACTGGCAGTGAAGAACAGGCTAATTTAAAAGTCCAGACTATATCCTGAAGATGATAAAACTATGACAAGAAGGAAGATGTAAGAAAGAACTGGAATAACTTAAAAACATAACAATGAAACCCAGATAACAACTTGAGGAAGCCTTATGGCATAAACACTAATTCAACAATATTCATTAGATTCCTATAATGTGCCAGGCACTATGCTAGGTGCTGGAGAAACAGAGAGAAACAAAAGATACTGTTCCTTCCCTCATTTTACATCCTAATAGAATTATAATATTCTAACATTTATTTATTTATTTTAATTTGTTAGTAGTAATTTATGTTGTATTATATATTATATGTAATGATATATAATTATTAATCAAATAATTATAATAATTATCTAATAATTACATCCTACTAGAATAATAACAAGCTTACATTCTAATAGAATAGTCAGTAAAGATACAGTTAAAGTTGAATGTATACATAGAGCTGTCCTAAGATGTCTGGGGATGATGTACACAAAGCATTACTATTAAATATTGGTCTATTAGGCGCCATTATCAATGACCATTTTTTCTATGGGAAGTTGAAGGGTCAATAATAATCCTCACCCTACCCAATTTTGTGACTATCTACAGTTATGGTAAAGTCTTATTCATTCAGGGAATTTTAAAGTTTGTAGGATTTAAATTAATATCCAACAGTCCAAGAATTATATTTTGTAAAGTTCATTAATAATCACTCGAAGTAGGAGGATTAAGAGGGAAATAGAAGTAAAAAAAAAACCTAATTATCTAACAACATTAAAACCATGTGGTTAAATTCTCCTGGCACTCACCTCATGTCACCACCACCGAAAGCAAGAGGCAGAGCTACACAAAATGTATGACCACATAACGTGTGGAGGAGAGTGGGGTGCTGGGAATCGTAGTTTTTAGGGTAATAGATTCTAATTACACAAGTTTGAAGGAAAAAAATACATTAAAAAATTCTTACTTTCTGTCTTAAAATCAATACTAAGTATGGGTTCCAAGGCAGAAGAGTAGTATGGGTAGAAAATTGGAGTTAAGTGACTTGCCCAGGGTTACACAGGTGGAAAAGTATCTGGGGTCAAATTTGAACCCAAGACTTTCCATTTCTAGGCCTGGGTCTCTATCCACTGAGTCACTTAGCTGCCCCAGCTTAAAGTAATATTGTAACTTATCCAATTCTATCTAGATGACTAAATCTGGGCCATCTATTCGTCTATTTTATTGTATAGTCAAAAAACGGAGGCTCAGAAAGGTGAGAGGACTTGACCATGGAGTCAGAGCCAGGCAGGTGAATAACTAGGGCAAAGAGACTGGAGCTTTGCTCAGGCCCCCCAAAAAAGGTGCAAAATTTTAACATATGGAATTTTTTAGCAACTGGAAACAGTTAAGCTTGCACCTAGTAAGTTAAAAACCAATTAAAGAAAATCAGAAGCTATCAGATGCCATAGCATTGTTAATAACAATTACCTGTGAGTCACAATAGGAACTAGTTCTTCCTCCCACTCAACCAAATTTGTCTTATTAAAATAATTAAATTTTAAAAATTAAAATTAATTGCTAAGACTAGATCTTAGGAAGTCGGGAGACCTGGGTTTCTTTCTGGGACTTAGTGTTATCTCCAAAATAAGGAAATTAGATGATCTCTAAAGATCCTTCTAGCACTGGGAGTTTATGACAGGAAGCAGAACACCACCAATTGGCAAGGTTTAAGGGAGGATCTGGGACTTGTAAACACAAGTTTGATTTGAAAGATGCTCTTTGCTCCTGGGATACTGCTCAAACCTGTCTCCAAAAATTGCTAGTTATAGCATTAGAAATAAGACTAGAAACTAGGTCTCCTGACTCCCAACTCCCTGGTCTTTCTCCAGTGATTTCTGCTTTTTTTTTTCTAAGAGTTTGTGTCTTAGCCTACAAGAGGCATTTGGAGTTAGCCCTAGGTTTGGACCTTTTGAGCCATTTCACAGATTAATACAACTACTGTCTTCTAAAGTTTTCTAGGCAGCTAAGAGGAAGAATACTATTATATGGGAACATGGATCACACCATCCATTTGCATGCAAGCAATTAACATTACAATTGTTAAGTGAGATGTTTCTATTATAGAAAGAGATAGTAAAATTTATACTTAACATTTTGTGACTAATATCCTTGGAAATAATGCAAGTGCATCTCAGTAAAAGACTACTTTTAAAGTAGTCACAATTGTTATTAATTTTGAATTCCCTGCAACTAGTACTTGACTTTCCTTTGAAATAGAAAAGTTTTAATACGTACAAAAGATCTGTGATTTCTTTAGCATATGAGGGCTCCCTCCACCAACAGCAAATAGATCTACCAATTAGTAGATAGGATAAATGACTTGCCTAAAGGCAAACAATGAATAATTATCAGAAACAAGATTTGAACCCAGATCTTAACAATTCTAAGCTCAGCATGCTATCCACTGCTCACAATGCCTCTTAAACTTTTAAAACATTCTAACATTTAAGAGATGTGTGACCCTGGGCAAGTCACTTAACCCTACTGCCTCAGATTCTTCATCTATAAAATCATTTGGAGAAAGTAATGACAATACCACTCCAGTATCATTGCCAAGAAAACCCCAAATGGTGACACAGAATTGGATGTGACCCAAACAACTGAATAACAACAATAGAATGCAACACATTATAGAATACAATAGAATATAATATAATAAACAATAGAATATCACATTCATTCAATGCTGTGAAAGCTAGGATAGAGTTGTCCCCATACAATGAAAAATATTGGATCCAGTCTCTTTGTCTATTTAACAGGTAGGGCAAATTGATTAAATAGCTGAGACAATTTACAGTGCAAAAACAAACCATTCATTAAAAGTAAGACAGCACCCTGCTCCACACCCTTCTTCCCACAGCACCCTGCTCCACACCCTTCTTCCCCCTCCTCTTAAATAAGACAGAAGCAGAAACAAAATAAAATTAGTTGACCTAGTGGTTTTAGAAATTCATGGCTATGGTTGTACACAGAATTATGAAACTTGATAAATGCTTAATTTAAGATTTTATTTTGTGGAAGAACCATCTAGTACATGCGATGGTCCACCTAGCTCTGATACTCTCTGCCCCGTAGAAATCATTTTACTGAAACTGTTCTCTCCAAAGTTACCAGCAGTCTCATAATTGCCAAAGCTGGTGACTTTGTTCCCTTTGACTTCTCTAACCCTTTTGACACCATTAGTCACCCTATTCTCCTTGATGTTCTCTTCTCTCTAGGTTTTGGGGATACCACTCTCCCCTGATTTTCTTCCTACCTATTAGACTGCTCCTTTTCTAACTCCTTTGCCAGATCCTCATCCAAGTCATGCCCACTACCATTAGGTATTCCACCAGGCTCTGTCCTGGACCCTTTTCTCTTCTCTACGACATCACTTTATGTTCTCATCGGCTCCTGTGGATTTAATTAGCCTCTCTGTGCTGATAATTCTTCAATTTATTTATCCTACCCTAACCCTAACTTCTGACTTCTAGTCTTCCATCTCCAACTGCCTTTCAGACATCTTGAACTGGATGTCCAGTACACACCTTAAACTGAACATATCTAAAACAACTCATTTTCCCTCCTAAATTATCCCCCCTTCCAAATGTCCCTATTACTGTTGAGGGCACCATTATCCTCCCAGTTCCCCAGGCTCTTCACCTTGGTGTTATCCTCTACTACTCAGTCTCTTCCCACCTCCCCATTTCCAATTTTGGTTTTGCCACATCTCTTAAATATACCTTGTTTTCTCCTCTAACACTGTCACTACCCTGGTACAAGCACTCATCATCTCCACCTGTATTATTGCAATGACCTTCTGATGGGTCTGCCCACCTCAAGTCTATCTCTGCTCCAAATCATTTCCATTCAGCCACCAAAAAGACTTTCCTAAAGTATAGGTCTGGCCATGTCACCACACCACCACCCTTCCACCTCCACCTCTTCCCACTACTCGATAAACTTCAGTGGCTCCCTCTGACCCCCAGGATCAAATTGAAAATCATCTATTTGGTGTTCAAAGTCTTTCCTAATCAAGCACTCCTCTACCTTTCCTGTATTCTTATACCTTATTCCCCACCACATACTCTTTGATCCAGGGACATTGGCTTCCTTGATGTTTCATGCTCTTAATCTCTTGGGTCTGGGCATTTTCTCTGGCTGTCTGTTATGCCTGGAATGCTCTCCCTCCTTATCTCCACCTCTTATCTTTCTTTGAGTCCCAATTAAAAGTCCACCTTCTAGCGGAAACCTTTCACAACCTCTCACAATTCTCATTCTTTCTCTCTTAATTATTTCCCATTTATCCCGTATGTAAGTTATTGCACTTATTAGTTTATTATCTCCTCCATTAGACTGTGAGTCCCTTGAGGGTAGACACTGTCTCTTAACTCCTTTTGTATCCTCAGTGCTCAGAATGGTACCTGGTACATAAGCATAAGATAAAGACTTACTGACTGACTTTGTCATTTTGAGAATTAATCCCTCTGAGCCTCAGATTCCTAATTTGTTAAACAAGGAAGTTGGATCTGATGACCTCTAAGGTCCCAACCAGTCCTAAATTGATGATCCTGTGAAACATTTTGGTTTTGAGGGCCACCAGTATGCCACTGAATGACAATGGTGGGTCTCCAGAGGAGGAAGAAAAAAGAAAAGGAGGGAAGGAGGAAGGAGGGGAGAAAGAGACTGAGATAGAGAGGTAAAGATCAAGAGAGAAAAGGGGAGGGGGAAGAAGGGCAGAAAATGATAGAAGAAACAGAGAGAATATGGTGGAGGCAACAAAGATATTGGTAGTAGATTGAACTTTGAGACAGGAAGAATTGAGTTCCAACCCTTCCTCAGATATTTACTAGCTTTGTTTTCCTGTATAAATTACTTAGCCTTTGCCAGCCTCAGTCACCTCATCTGTAAAATGGGGGAAATAATCTCTCAGGGTTGTTGGGAAGATAAAATGAAATTACAAATAGAAAACACTACAAACCTTGAAGTACTATGTAAATAAATAATAGTTATTACTATTGTTGCTATTGTCATCTCAGATGCCATTGAGTACGAAAGGAAATTTTTCTCTCTTAGTGATTAAGAGAATAGTTAGAGACTCTGGTGCTCTAATAAATCACCATAAAGAGACCTTATATTTACTGTTCAAATGCTGTAAGAGGTAATTTACTTTATTATTTATATCTTAATGTAATGTAGCTTTATATATATAGTTTATATATTATACATTTAACATATACTTATTTACATATTTGTATAGTTCATATTATTACATTAAATGCCATTATTTTATGTGTAATGTATTATTAAATAATTGATATAATTAATACAACAAAACAATGAATAAATATATTATTATATTTATATATACATACATATATGTAGGGAGAGAGAGAGAGAGCGTGCTTTCTAAGACAACAGAGGGTTGGAAGAGAGAGATGGCTTGATGGGATGGGATGGACATTTGAACTAAGTCAGAACTCAGTTTTAGTCCTGGATCTTCCACTCACTTTTAGCCATGTGACCTGGGGAAAGACATTTTGCTGTTCTGAGTTCCACTTTTTTCATTTAAAAAATGGAGATAAGAATATCTAACTCTGTCAATAAGGATAACTACTATTGTCCTAAGGAATTACAATTACAGCACCACAAACAATTTACAGTTAACTACATCTATTATGTTGTTAGCATGATCTAACACATCCAAATATTTGGTTAGAAGAATACCATGCTAACTGCCTGGAATTGAATAACTAGAAGAAGACAGCTTTGGGATCTATTTGGCTCTGGTTCTACTAGTTACTACTATGTCTTGTCTCCAATGAGTTGCTTACCTCCTCCAAGCTTGAGTAGCTTCATCCTTAAAATGGAGATAATAATAGCTGCCGTTTCTATCTCAAGGGCAGTTGTGAAAATCACATGAGACAACATGGCAAAAGCCTGGCAAACTATAAAATACTTAACAATTGCAGGATGATATTGTTATTATAGACAAAGTATTAACACAGATCCTGCCTCTCTTCCAAATTTTCTGCCTAGTGGTTCCCTAAAAATCATTTCTCCAAGCTCAGCTCATTAGGGTAGTAGAAAGGGGGCAGCAATTTGGAATGAGAAGATCTGGGTGCTTACTATCTTGCTGCTATAAATCTTGCTGCTTACTACTTTGACCTTAGGCAAATCATTTAACCTCTCTTGGCCTCTGTTTCTCCCTCTATAAAATCAAGATCTCAGATCCTTTCCAGGTAGCTCTATATCCTATGACTAATCCTTTGAGGCAGGGAGGAGCCAATTATTCTTTCCATTTTTTAAAGACAGCAAAACAAAGGGAAGTCCCTGTGATGGAGTGCAGACTAGAATTCAAAGTTCCCAAGGAACCTCATCTTTTTGGATGCAGCTCACTCTTCATTGAAAGTGTCTATCTTCTGTGTCATAAGAAACAGTGAGCAGATTACTTTTTATAAAACTTGAGAAGAATTACATGAGATAATGAAGAGTGAAATGAGTAGAACCAAGAGAACAGTATATAAAGCTACAGATTTAATAATCTGAAAAAGAACTTGTAAATGTCCACCTCCAGAGAATAAACTAAGTGGAAACATGGAAGACACAATCCATATATACATATCTGTTTGTCAAATGATACCTTCTATGGTGTGGGGAAGGGGAGAAAAGGACTGAGATATCTGGAAAAAAGTCTATTAATAAAATAAATTAATTTAATTTAATAAAAAAAAAAGAAAGTATGTACTGTCCTTGGCTTCCCCTTGCCTGGACTGCTTGACTCACAAAGCTCTTGAATGAGATCAGAGTGAACAACTCTGTTTCTTTTGATCAGATAGAGGACCATGTCATAGCCTTGCCATTTGCCCTGTCATTGCTTCCTAAAATCTTCTAGGACTTATCACTTGTTCTTTCTTTCTGCTCTGTAGATCTCCAGCATTGACACCTAATCTACTGTTGTAACCTGAAAACTCCTAGCCTTACTATCTATCCCAATACTTTATCTTTAGAATTTGGGGGGCCTTTCTATGTGTGCTGAAGTTATTTTCTTTTATGCATTAACTCCTATAATTAGATTATGAGCTCCTCAAGATGTCTAGTTGTTTTTTTTAATAATCATACACCTAGCAGTCAGCACAATGGTATAGAATGAACCTTGAATAAATTATTTTTCATCCATTTATCTATTCATACAGCATAGATGCTAGGAAAGTTTACTAAAACTTAGCCTAATCAAATGATTATGAATCAGTTTTTGTTGTTCAGTGATTTTGTTCTGTCAGGTCCAACTTTTTGTGACTCTCTTTGGGAAAGATACTACAGTGGTTTATCTATTTCCTTCTTGAGAAGTTTAATCAGTTTAGTGAAACTCTAAACAACAAAAGATAAGATATCTGTCTATCTATCTATCTATCTATCTATCTATCTATCTATCTATCTATCTATCCCTATCTATCCATCTATCTGTCTATCCATCTATCTATATCTCTCCATCTCTCTCTCTATGTGTGTATACATATAATGAATGTATTATATGTAGACATAACATATATATATATATATATATATATATATACACATATACATTCTATTTGTAAGTGTTGCATCAGTTTTAAATCTTTTCTCCTCTGTGTTTTTACCCCTCTTATTTTCACATTTTCTACCCAAGGGAAATTTATCTCTCCCTTCTCAATTTCTCATAGGGCTTTTCCTTCACCTCTCCTTCACACTTATCCCATTCTTTTTCAAATCACAGGTATGTGTGTATATGTCATTCTTTCCTAACAGAAGTTCCTTACCTTTTGGGTCCCCAGCAACTAGTACAGTGCCCTGGCCAGTAGGTACTGCTTAAATGTTTGGTAAATGAACTACGTAATGTCCACCCAAGGCAGCCAGTCTAGAATACTGTTCCATGAGTGCTGGGATTGGGATCGGGTTTCCATGGGTTGTGAACCCAGTTTGCTGAATGTGATTCATGTGAGACAAATCTGATATCTGATCGCTTACATCCCATGTCCCAGTCGGGCAGCTGCCAGCCAGGTATCACGCTTTCAACAGAGAACAAGTGAAACAACTGTTCCTCTCCATTTCTCTCTTGAACTTGACTGGAGAAAAGGTTGTTCTATTTGTTTCCTGGAGTTGGAAAGGAGACCGCAATGTGACCCTGGTCTCAGGTCAGCACTCTGACATTATGAACTGCTGAAAGTGGCCTGTGATTAGGTGCAGACCCCTTCTTTGGAGGCAAGAGCAGCATTCCTCCCATTGGAGATGAACCTATCTCTAACTTGAAAGGTTTCCCCTGATTTCCAGATGCCTGGCATAATAACCACAGCAGATAACGGCAGAGCCTACAGAAGAACTGTTCCAGAAAATCCAATTTTCAAGATCTAACTTGCAATTTGATGAAGCCGCTGGTCTGCAAAATGTCACACGGACAGCAACACTGTGGAGTTGTACTCTTAGGATTCGAGCCATGAGAGGGAATATTTATAGATGAGACATCCCGGCTTTAATTCAAATGAAGAAGAAAATATGGGATAAAATGGAAAGAGTGCTGGTTTGGGCCTTGGAGGACCTTCATTTGAACCCTAGCTCTGCCGCTTATTAGCTCAGGTATTATCACCTGAGGCCTTTGGGCCTCAGTTTCCTCATCTGTAAAATAAGGAGATTTGATTAGTTGACTTCTAAGAGCCTTTCTAGCTTTCTCTCTTCAGATAAGTGTACATATTACACATATTCCACTAGTAATGTAGTATATATATATATATATATATATATATATAAAATTGGATATAATCGGATATAATTGCTTGACCATGTAACTTTTGTCATACTTTATGTTTTAGTTTGTTATTTCTTGGTATGACAAGGTGAACCAAGGCATTTACTCCTTGAAAAAAAAAATTTAAGGGATAGTTGGGGATGTGGAGAATCTGGTGAGGAAAGAGAGGAGTAAAAAGATTTGGGAACTGTAGTTTCTAAGAGTGATCCTAATCAAAATTATGAGAGTATTGGCATTGGTTTTCAGTGGCCTCTCCCCCATCCCTTTTTCTGTTTCTTTACACCTTTAGAGAGGGGCCCCTATAGGTCCCACACCTTCATACTGCCATCAGACAGCTCAGACCCCCACCTCCCCCACCCCTGAGCTTCCCCAGCCAGCCGGCCCTACTAGACAGTTCTTATCTTTTCCCTCCTCCTCCCAACAGAACTCATCTCTGGTGTCTCTGGTCTCATTCCCACAGGGTCATGTAGTCTGGTTTACTAAACTCAATGGAAATCATTTGAGCTAAGGTTTTAATGTCCAGTAATAGCCTTAATGTGTTAGCTCTTCAGAGATTAATTATCGAGATTAAATTATAGGGAAATTTGAGCTTTTAGGCTTTCTTTATTGATGGCTGCTTTTAGACCACTAAAATTTACATTTACGTTTTAAAAGGGGTCTTCTGGAGTCTTAATGCAAAGGAATGTGGTAACCAAACTACTTGTGGCTGTGAAAGGAAAGAGTTAGGACATTTGGGATGTATCCCTACCCAACACACACATCTCTTTGAAAGAAAAAAAATCCCAGTAAAGTTAGGTAGTTCTTAGCATTTTAAATGGTTATGGACCATCTCTGTTACATTCAACAAAGTACTTTCAAAATGACTGGTTTAACCCAGTTGAGCTTTCCCTCATTCTTGTCTCCCACCCACAACAAAAGAGGAAGAAAAATCAGTTCTCGTGTTCATATAACCTTAGGGTCAAGCGATTTTGAAAATAGATGAGGGAACGAAAATGAGAAATCATATATTATTTGACTTAAAATGGACAGTAATCCAGTGACTTTCTCAGAGCCCAGGTATCTGTGGTTAGTAAGCCAGTTTCAACATCTGGTAGTCCCATTTACTGGGAAATGGGTTCTTCTTGGTGTGATGTGATATTCTCTTGCAGGTCAGAGATTCTATTAATGATTTATATACTTTATGGAAAAAACATCTCCTATTTGGCATTTTAGTTATATCAAAGGAGGGGGGCTGGTCGTGCAGTAAGACTGAAGGAAAACTAGTAGATGGGCAACTCGAGTGCTGCCCTACTAGCCACAAAATATGAAAAGGTCTGGAGGAAGGTGTCTGCCACATGGTGTGGACTCACTATAGGTATCTCAGGAAAGGCACCGATAACTGTCAGTTATACAGGAAGATAAGAAGGAGTGCACAGGGACTGGGATCTGCTCAGTGTACCAAGTGATCTTAGGGATATGTCAAAGTTCAAAGAAAAAAAGAGAAAAAGTTATTGTGGGAGGGTGGAAACAGCATGGATTTAGGAACAGAAAGCCAAGTTTTGATCCTGGAGAAATCACTATTTCTTTCTGAACCTCAGATTCCTCATCTATAAAATGTGGGTATTGAAGTGGGTGGTCTTTCAGGCCCCTTCCAGCTCTGTGTTCCATGATGCTGTGAGTTTACAGCAATGTCAACATGCAGTAGATTGGACTCTTATCTGACTTGACTAAGGACGTTTTAAAAAATAGGGACTTCTGCTGGACAAAAAACTGTTTTCCAGGTTAAATCCTCTGTCAGGGAGAAATCCACTAACCAAGGTCAACTGGGGAGAGGTAGGTACTTCATCAGCCAGATCTTGAGAAAGTTTTTATAGCAACAATCTCATCACTCACAGATGAGAGTAATGACAGAAAATTAGGACATGAAAAGTGAACCTTTTAGTCAACTCCTTTATGTGAGTCCATCTACTTGAGATCATAGTAATTTAATGTCATGTCATGATCATTATCATTTAAAATTATGAGAGGTAGGTACTATTATTAGTATTATAGTACTATATATATATATAGTACTATTGAGAGGGAAACAGGTATTGGAAAGGTTAAGTGACTTGCCCAGGATCACACAACTTGTAAATGTTTGAGGCTGGATTTGAACTCTTGACTTTATGACTCTGAATCCAAAGCTCCTAGAATTCCAAAAAAATAAGTGATTTCCCTAGAGAAGTATGAAGTTATAATAAGCAGAGTGTCTTTTCCCCAACTCTCATACTACTTCTCACCTATAGTATATGAGCTATCCTATGTTTTTGCTCATTCCAGCAGCTGCCAATATATGGCAGGGGTAGGAATTTAGCCCAGGTCTTCCTGACTTCAAGGTTCAGCTCTCTACCCACTATATCTGGCTGCCTTTTTAATTTATTTTTTTTCAATTTCTTTGAAGGTATCATCTAGGAACTCTGACAGGACCTACCTGATTCCAAACTACGTCAAACACTAACCAGGCATAACTGGAACATTTACATTCAAATTGAATTTTTTTTTAATAAGGTTAAGCCAGCTAAGGTTATGACTGAGATAAGGCAGAACAGAGTTCAACCAGTAAAGAAATGAATGCCTCTTCTTAATAAGCCGGTGAATATAGTTGTGCGCCATGTTGTTTCCCATTGTAATATCAGCTCCTATAACACCATTAGGCAATAGAAGCAGCCTGGGGTGGCCAAAAGGTCTTGGGTTTCTCAGCTGGCTCTTATGTGCACTAACCAGGTCTGGTAACCTCAGGTAGGTCCTTTCACTTTCTTCTCATCTCTAAAATGCAGGAAGATTCCCCAGAGATAATTGTAGTCTTCTGCAGAGACACAACTTGTTGCCCCTGCCATGGCAAACCTGATTCCCCCTCAACCTGTGATAATTAATTGAATAAGCTGCCCTTTCCTCAACCTTCACCTCTTTTAATCTTATGCTTGTCTTCTTCAGTCTCTAAGCTCTGCCCATTCCTATTGTGCCTGCTAGAGTTTCCTTTCCAGAACAAACAACCTCTCTGTGCTAAGTTCATCTTTATGGCATTACCAGCAAGAGATCTCGCTTATCTTAGGTGATTCTCCATCTCTAGCCACCTTCTCCAGCTGGCAACATTCTCATATCTCTCACCTTGGTCCCAAAGGGCGAATCAGAGTATTCTTTGCTCCCCACCGCCATATCCAGACTTTACCTTTGCCAATGTTCTTCCTTTGAATTCATCCTATCAAAGTTTATCTCCGAAGTCGGATAGCCACTGCTGTTGTCCATCCCAGGTATTTTACTGCCTTTTTCAAGAAGTGGAATAATGGTCTTCCTTTCCTTCCCAACTGGTGACCTTCCATTAGGGCACTCCAACATATATGTTAACGTTCTCCCAAAGGGCTTACCTCCCAGTTCCTCAGTCTCTTCAAATCCCGTGACCTACTCCTGCATTCCACTGCTGCCACACATCGCCACGATCATACCCCAGTTCTCATCACCAACCGTTCTATTTCTAAGTCTTCTATTTCAATAATCAAAAACTCATCGTCTTCCCTGCCAAACTCCTTTTTTCAGAATGCCTCTCTGGGTTAAAGGTGTCATCACGCTCTCAGACTCCCAGCTTGGCAGACTCAGGGCTATCTTTCCATTTTCAAATAAACCTGACTGTCATGACTGATCAGATTGGTCAAACCTCTTTTTTGTGTATGTATGTGTAAAGGATTCCATTATTCTCTTCCATAAATATAAGACCTTGTGCCTCATAATCATTATGTTTTGAAAACCTGGCAGGAAATGTCACTGTTTTCCTGTATTTGGAGACTGTTCCCAACCACCAAGTCTATTTGATTTTGCAATTTCATTGCAATTAATTCAGAAAGATCAACACGCTCAGAGTGTAACTTAGAGAATGATTTCAGTGGGAATCTATTTCCCTATTTCTGACATACTGCAAGTGATCGGCCTCTATACAAAGGGGAACCCAAGCTGGCGACCTTCGTATTGCCATTGCTTATGGACTTGGGCATGGAATTGCTCTTATTTTCCAAAGGAAGGTCTGCTGCACCTGGCATTCAATGTTGAGGACTGATCCCACCCCCTGTGGCCTAGAGGAGAAGTGAAGGGTGAGGGAACAGCACATTTGTAAAAATCAGACAGGTGTGAACAGCTGCCGATTTGAGGTTGATGGAGGTGCTGGTGAGGAGTATCGGGGAGGTAAGGGTTCCCCTCTAGGGAAGGGAAGTGTGCAGTTTTAATAAATGAAGTGTCTTTTACACAACCCTCACACTACTTCCCACCTACGGTCCAAGTACAAGCTGTCCTGTGTTTTTGCTCATTCTAGCAGCTGGCAATTCCTGAACAGGCTGAAAAGAAAAAGAGTGTGTGATATATGGCAATTCAGAAGCAGCTTAATGCGTTTTAAAAGCCTTTCAATGAATACCTCCTCTCCCACTCCCACCATCACTTTGTAAAGGAGAGCTGGACTTGGCAAAGTGGGAGAGAAGAGACAAAAGCCAAATCCCTCTAGCTGTCCTTCATCACTGGCAAAGAGATTTTTGACTATCCCTCATGTCTACTCACAATTTTTTCATAGGATAAGATTTTTTTTTTTTTTTGCTAAGAAAACTGTTAGGATTGCCTTCTTCCAGGATCAATTAAGCTGACAAGAAAATGAATATGGAAGGCAGGTGGTAGTGCTGAAAATGGAAATTTTTTCTCCCAGAATAAACTTGTTATTCTTTATGGAATAAAGAAGTTTGATAGCAAATAGTATATTTCATTTGAATGATATTTGGTGGCTTATAAAGCCCTTTTCATTTATTATCTTATTCAATTTTTCCAATCTTACTTTTCCCAACCATCATTATTCCCATTTTTAAGAAAGGGAAATTGAATCTCAGAGACATGAATTTGACCAAGGTCACACAATTCATAAATGGCACAGTCTGGGCCTTCTGCTTCCAAAGCCAAAGCTTTTCCCACTATGGTATTATTTGAAGACCTTATCTTGCACTAAGTAATTTGAAGGCACATAAGATCCCTAATAACTTCATGTCCTGGGAGGGAAGACAAATAATTTCCTTATGGGTAAAAGGAAGAAGTTGTGCAAGAAGACTCAGAAGGTTTCTTTTCCAGCTAAGTCCTGTAGTCTAGCATTATTATTGTAGGAGGCCATGCGTGCTGATTACTTTATAAGGATCTTGTTCTCTGAACTCTCGTCTAGGAAGGGGGAAGACGATTGCTTCTACCCTTGAAACCTGGGTAGAGGCAACTAGGTAGCTCTGGGGATAGAGGACTGGATTTGGAATCAGGAAAACCCAAGTTCAAATCCACCTTCAGGTACTTACTAACTATATGACCCTGGGCAAGGCACTTAACTTCTCTGCCTTAGTTTCCTTATTTGTAAAATGTGAATGGGAATAATGATAGCATCCACCTCTCAGGGTTGTTATGAAGATCAGTTGAGATAATTTTTATAAAGTGCCTGGAATACAGTAGATGTTATATAAATGTTAGCTTTTGTTATCATTATTGTTATTATTGGAAAAAAGGCAGAAGAGTAGAAATTGGCAGAGAACTATGGTATTCCAGACAAAGGGAAGAGCATGATCTAAGCCCCAAATGAGAGGATCACAAGTCCTATATGCACACATGATCCAACTCCACAAGTAATGGGGAAATCATTTCATTTGACTGGGATTTAGAGGTAAATGTAAAGAAAGCACAGAAGATAAGGCTAGAACAGATCATGGAGCACCTTCGATGTCAGTCTAAAAAGTATAGACTTTTCTTAGGGTACCAAAGAGCCACTGACATTTGGAAGCACAGGTGGTTCACTCCAGGACTGCCAAGACTACACCAAAGAGTGCAAAGTTGACATGCTACAGATTTGTCTGATGAGTTGTCTTATTTTGTTGTCAGACTGTGTCTCCCTATTGTGAGTATTTCTTTTTTGCCATGATATTGACTGAAAAGTCAGTTATCCTGATTGTCCTGAAATACCAGATCTAGAAAAAGTGACCCTTGGATGTTTAGCTAGAGAGGCTAGAGTGCAAAGGACTGGAGCAGGGAACTCTAGGAAAACCACTTCATCCTAACACAGATTTTTCTCTATCAGAACCCAAACTGTGGATCCCAGGAAGAGACATAGGATGAGGATTGTAGACTCCCTTGAGACATTTGGATGAGTGGGTTCTCTAAGATGGTCCAGCTCCTTAAGAAAACAAAAAGTCCTGGAGAACTTCATTTTGTAGCTAGCTGACTTGTGGTAACAGTGCAAGCCACCATTTTTTTTCCATTCAAATTGCCTCTCCTCTTATCTCTGCCTGCTTTTAGGAAGGTGAATCTACAACTTTCCTATTCATCTCTCATGCTCTGCTTTCTTTTCTTTCTCATAGTTTGTCTGATTCAGCTCAGATTCTCCTTTCTGGCTGGGCTTAGGTTTTCCCCGTTGAATCCCAAGAACAGTTAGCAAATTTATTTACTTAATAGTTAACAACCTTAGCCCCAGCTGACTCAAATTAATATAACAGAGCCATTCCACCTCAGCCAGGGCCCAGCATCCTTCTGCTCATCTCTTCAGCAGTTGCTGACCAGTTTGACCCTTCAGATTCCTACCTATTTTACCAATTAGGCTCTGATATGGAGATTGAAAGGATCAAAGAAATGCTACAGCAAGATTACTCTGTTGATGGTATGATATCATTTTAGAGCAATGAAAGTTGACTTGGCCTATTGGGGCTATCACAGGCAGTATGATACAGAGCTCCCCTGGAAACTTCCAAGGGGCATAGTGACTCAGCATTTGGGTATATCTGAGATGATGAACATCCTGGCTGCTTCTGGCCATGTGGTGGCTTGGAACTGGAGGACATGGGTGTTTTCAAATAATGAAGTGATGCCCTCATTTGCTGCTCAGCCAGAGGAGCCAGTGACTCAGTGGTTCTTTGGAAAAAGAGAGAGAGATTCTTGCTCATTTTTTCCTGATTTACTGTTTTTTTTCTATTCTTCCCCCTGATGGGAATGAGGAGATGGGCTGTGCTCTCCCCCCAATTCCTGCTGCTGTTCCACATGGAACAAAGATTCATCTAGTCCCAACCAGAACTAGTTCCCTGGGGGCCTCTTCCCAATTGGAATCACTTTTCTAGGTGACTGAACATTGCTGTTGAGGTGGATATGTCCAGACTTGAAGTTCATCTTGTGAATTTGAGATGCTTCAAGGTCCTGGGTCCAATAAGGAGAACTAACTGGCAGCAAGGACAGTTGCTCTCTCGGTGACAACAGCCACTAATAAAAGGGGTAGCCAGGCCTCGCTTATTAGAAGACATGAACTTTGAGGAAGACAGTGCAGAGCAAAGGTGAAATGTAAAGTGCCCAATTTTTGTTAGTGCTCAGTCGTCCAGTTGTGCCCACCTCTTCATGACCCTATGGACCAACGGTGTGCAACCTTTTTGGCCGTGAGAGCCATAAACGCCTGCAGAAGGAGGAGGATGGAGGCAGAAGGCGCTGGAATATGGGGTGGGGGCTAAAGGGCCCCCTAGGGCACATCCTGGGGCTCTGCCCGGACTACCCAGTTGGGAGGTGGAGCCAGATATGGCTCAAGAGCCATACGTTGCCGACCCCTGCTATGGACCATAATACTCCTGGGTCTTCTATCTTCCACTAGCTCCCAAAGTCTGTCCAAGCTTAATCTCATTGTTTCCATGACACTATCTGTCCATCTCCCCTTCTCCTTTTGCCTTCAATTTTCCCCCAACATTAGGTTCTTTCCCAATGAGACCTGTCCTTTTACTATGTGACCAAAGTATTCAGGCTTCAGTATTTGTCCTTCCAATGAGTAGTCTGAATGAATTTCTTTAATAATGAGGCAAACATTTAGCTGTTCTGAAGCAAGTGGCTTCTGGACTGGCATAACAGTAGTTAGCACTGTGGTTTGCTTAGTGTAAGTCTCGCTGTCAGTGAACACTTGAGAGTCTTTTGTGCTTAACATTCCTTTTTAAGGGGAGTAAATAAATTTCTCTCCCTTACTTGATTCATGTTGTGTCTGGTGCACCTTTCTACTCACTCCTCCACTTCCACATTTTTGGAAGAAAACTCTGGGCATGAGTCTAAGCCTAAGTTTTAAATACTTTATCTCTAGGGTACCAGGATGGAGTTTAATGGATAGAGCCAAGACTGTGAGAAAAGAAAACCCAAATGTCCTCATTAGAGACGAGGCTCCTTCTAGGGTTGAACCCAGATTGGACTTCAGACCTGCATGCAAAAAAGAGGGTCCCTCTAGCAAGAAGGAGTGGGTACAGTGCTCTAATTTCCTGGCTTGTCGGTGTTCGATTTGCAATTGGGACAGAAAGACATCAGCAGCCAAGAGTCCTGGGGCTCTGTGGATGACTCCTCAGAGATGAGTGACTACCAAAAAGAGATTAGCATCAGACCTAGGACAAGGAAAACCATCTCTCAGGTATCATTCAGTAAGTAACAGCAGCAGCTGCTGGCAGCCCTTCACAGTGGTGAAGTGGACATATCCAAGAATGAAGTCATTTCCTCCTTAGTGTACAGTGGCAGAGGGACTGGGGAGTGTTCCCTAACATAGATTGGCATAGGAAGGAGGTTATGCAACCCTTGTGATGACAGTCACACTGACTAGCAGAACACCCCGGCCCAGATGAAGCAACAGCTTATCTAGCCATCTGGGGGAGATGCTTCAAAATCTCTCAGCAGCATCACTAATTGGGAAGATAATTATATAACGGAGGTGTCAAAAACACACCCCAACACTCCCAAGTGCTTCATGAACCAGGCTAAAATGGAATTGGGGATATTTAACAGAGTAAATAAAAATATAAGAAAGCATAGATAGTATTACATTTTAAAACTAAGTCAATACAGAGCTGCAAGGAACTTTCTGTTCTTCTTAGTGGTCTCCTCATTTCTATTCGAGTTTGACACCGTTGGCCCATTCCCAAGGTCAAAGAGCCAGTATTTATCAGAGCCAGGGGGGCTTGGCCTCGGGTTGTCTAACTTTGAGGCTTTCTTTCTATCCACTACATCAGTGGAGTCGAACTCAAATAGAAATGGATCCCTACTGGCCATATGCTGGCTTGGAAAATCACAACTTGACATTATGCATGTTGTTTTGTATTTTCTATTTCTTTTATTAAATATTCTCCAAGTACATTTTAATCCAGTTCAAGCTGTGCTTGGGAATTTTGAGGGCCACGTTGGGGAGGCATTTCGGCACCTCTCTATTTTACCAAATAATATTATTTAAGGCTCTTTGCAAACCTTAAGGTCCAATATAGAAGTTAGCTATTGCTATTTTCTAAGTGGTTCGCTTTGAGGCAAGGAGGCATCCCTTGATACTCTGTTAACTAATATAAAATGCTCAGCAATAAAGAAACAACGAAGTAACTCTCCACATAGTTATCCTTGTATCTGTAGCTGCCTGCTTAGGCAATGTCTTAAAACAGAGTTTGTCAGTTCAGGCTATGTAGCAACACATCTCGTTAAAAGTAAAACATGAAGTCAATTTTTAAAAATTGGTATTTGGTCTACGTGATCCATCAACAAGAAGTATTACATACATACTTAGCCCCAGGCTATACTAACCATTTCTATACAAGGAAAAAGCAAAAACAAAAGTAGTTCCTGCCCCTGGGGAGCTTTTATTTTAATAGGAGAGAAATATATAAAAATCAGAAAATATTTCAAATCTGGCCTCAGATACTTCTTAGCTGTGTGACCTTGGGTAATTAAACAAGTCATTTAGCCTCAATTTCCTAACTCTTTGCTGCTTTTGTACTTTGGAACCCATATTTAGTATCAATTTTAGGACAGAGAGTAAGGGTTAAAAAATATCAGACATGTTAAAATTAGTAGAAATGCGAATATGCTATGGGGGAGGGGGAAATGGGGGGGTCAAGGGGAAAGTAAGAGCATGAATCATGTAACCATGTTAACTTTTCTAAAAAATAAAAATTATTAAATGAAAAAAAATATCAGAACATATAAGATAAGTTGAAACTGGAAGCTAACTAGAACTGGGGGTGGGGGTGGATGCCAGAAGAGAAATCCTGGAAGCTATAGCCCTTCAATTGAGAATCTTTGCAAACAACTGCTCTTAAATATTTTTTATTGAAGTGATGGTTGTTTTTGTTTTTGGTCTTTTTAAACAAAGGGCCAGAAAAAAAGGCAAGTCAATTAAATGGAAAAAAGTTAGTTGATTTCAACCAAATAAAAAAATCATTTTACTTTATTTTTTCTGAGTCAACTAATTGAAAAGACTAAACAACTCGTTCAAAATGGTCGTCATCTGTCTAATAGAGAGTATTATTAAGCCACTTGCTCTTCTCCCTGTATCTTACTTTCTTACTTTTAAAAATGATGATCTTTAATAGCTCACGTGTCCACTGAAATCCCACAATTTAAATCTTGAGTCTGAATCAAGATAATAGAAGTAATGTCCAAATGGACAGTTAGCTCCCCAGAAGTATGTCAACTGTGCTGGGTCTGTGTGAAGAAATGGAAAATGAATCAACTACAAGCCCCAGTGTAGCATGATAGAAATATTAGGGAAATTGCCCTCAAAGAGCAGATTCATTCCAATTCCTTAAATTCTATTAAGGACTCTGAAAGCACATTAGATTTTCTAATTTTAAAAAGTCGCATACTAAGTATCTTATCTTTTAAAATATTGCTAATTATGTTTCCAAACTATACTTTTTTTCCCTCTTAGGACTGATAGAACTACCTCCCAGAAATTTGGTATGTTAACTTATTGTTAACCTTATTTGTATGTTTATCAGTTGTTTCTATAATTTGTTCTTTGGCTTATTCATTATTTACAATGTAATTAGTCTCTATTTTGTATCTTCTGCTGGTATTCCTGGAATGAATTTGAAACCACACAAAAAAATTTACCCATTGAGTAGGCATGAATATTTGTTCAAAGTTCTCTAATTTAAAAAAGAATGCAATGGTTCTGCTCATCCCCTTTATATGTTGACATGTATATTACACATATGAATACATATATTAAAATATGTCTAGCTAGACTCTCTTGATGTGAAGAAACTTTTGAATTTAAACTCTATTTCCCCCCCAACACTAGGTTCATTATGGTAATTTAGGTTTCATGAATCACTGCCCATTTTTCTCTGTTCAGTTGATTTAGGCAATCTTTTTATACTTTTGAATAAGAATTTATAAATCATATGAGTTTTAGGCCTGACAGAAGCAAGGAAGCAAAAATTTTAAAGAATTAGCTATAAACATAGGGCTTTATTTGAAGTGGCATCTGGGAATTTGAATGGTATCACCTGCATAGGGTGATTTGGACTTACCTGCATCTCGGTCTCTGATACAATAGTCTGGAGAATTCTCAAAATAGACCAGGTCATTTTTGGTTGGCTTCTTAAATCTCTTGTTAGCCACAGTGAAACCAGTGCCATCTTGATTCATGACCACTTGGATAGCCCCATTGTACTTCTTCCAGAGATAATCTCCCGTCTTTCTAAAGTCAGCCATGGCCAGCCAACAGGTCCTCAGGGTGCAGGATCCACTCACCCCATGGCATTTGCACTCTTGTTTCAAGAACCGCTTTACAGCCTATTAGAAAAGGCAGTAAAATATCAGTAGAGATGAATGCACCCAAGAGGCATGTATTATACTATCTCTTCTCTTCCAAGAATACAGTCACGATGCCTGAGATCTCAGGAAAAATTTTTGAATGCTGCTTTAGAGTGAGGATTTAAAAGCTCAAATAGTGGGTGAGGATTTTAGTCAACACTCTTTATTTATTTAGGTAGATAGGTAGGTAGAGCTGTGGGCCATGTGATTTCACCTGCCTGCTAATGAAGATCTGCCACTGATCTGTAACTTATGGTCTTAACAAGTTCCATGAATACCAGAAAGTTAAATGATGTACCCAGGATCAAGTCCAGTTTATATGAGAAGCCAAACTTGAGTCTAGGACTTTGTGACTCTGAGCCTGGCACTCTACACACTTTGCCAGGTAGATTCTCTGTCCTAAAATCAGGGTAAGGGGGAAAGGGAAGAAAGGTGGAACCCTTTCCATTTGGATCACAGATCTAGAGTTGGAAGGAACCTCAGAGGCCATCTAATTCATCCTCTTCCTTTGATAGTTGAAGAAACTGAAGCCTAGAATTGTTAGATGATTTGCCCAGGATTACACAGATCAGAGGTGGGATTAGAACCTGGGTTCTGAGGCTAGAACCAATGTTCTTTCCACTGGGCCACATTGCTAATCACTCATGTGCTAAATCTTCACTACTACAGAGGGAGACCAATCTGAATTGGTGAAAAGGCTGAATTATAAAATCTTTCCTAAAGAAATAAAAGTTTTAACATTTGGAATACATATCAGTTATCACATAGATGTAGCTCGAATTTGGCTAACCAACCCATTGCCAAGCTGGGTTTCTCTAATGAATGATTCCTAATCAGCACATCTCTGGGAATATACCCCAACTCTGTAGTCACAGATTTCAAGATTGGGTCCCCAGGAGAGTGGCTACTCTAACCTCCAGATTCGATCTGATATACTCTGTGGTTCTGTACTCCTACAGTTCAAAACAATTAGCTCAAAGCAAAGCCATTTACTAAGGTAGCATAGTAAGAACAGTAGCTACAAAACATTGCCCCCATAAACCTGGGGTATACTTTCCCATAAATACACACAGCACCTATGGGAAGAGTGGGCACAAATTTAGAGTATAATGGTAATAAGGCACACATGTGGACAAGGCTTTGAAGCTCACACCTCTCGTGCTTCAGGACCCTTGTTAGTTTCTCTTCGCCTGGATTCCTCATTGGGTTCCCCTCTGGATATAGCATCTTGGTAGAGTGGCCTCCCTCCCTAGGCGTGCCTCTTTCTGCAGCTCAGTTCTCAACTGCCAGGATAATTCTCTACTGAATGCATGGGCAGTCTTTTTTCCCCCTCTGCTACTAGAAGCCTAAATCTTTGAAACTGCTTCTCTGTGCCTATATGGAGAACATGTCTGCTCTCTACCTCATAAGTTGGACTCTCTGAATTATTCCTTACTGGTGTCTCCTACTAGTCAAATAGTTCTTCACTATGGTGAGAAAGAAAAAAAAAAATCCCTGTCCCACTCTCTAGTTGCCCCCATAGAGGCACATGGGTCCACATTCTACAAAGTTATTCTCTGCTTTGGAACCTTTGAACTCTAGGACTGTTCAAAAGTCTCCAAGATGTGGCAAGATTAGCTTTATAAAGGCTTCCAGGGGTGGAGCCAATCTTTTCCTAATCAATGGCCAGCTGCCATTGAAATTGAACCAGAGAACACTTCATACAAGAATAGCAGGGAATATAGAGGCACTTGTACTTCATTAGCATTCATTACCTGTAATCTCCCCCTTATTTCCTATTATATATATTCTTTATATGCTTTGGACTCCCTTTATTTATATATTTATATATATTTGTGTACATATATGTATGTAATGTGGAACTGTCCTAGAGGGATGCTAGATATTACAACCCACCTAGGAACTCCCCAGGGCCAGTGAAGCATGAAACCTTTGGCTTATGGAAATAAAGTTTATTTTTAAAAGGGAATAAAGAAAACTGGTAGGTAGGACCCTAGCACTCTTCAAGCTAACTCCACCCAATTTCTAAGTCTCCTGAGTAAGGGGAGCCTTCTGTTTCTTTGTGGGTCCTGCTTACAGCTCCCTCTTCTACCTAACCCCCCCCCCCCATGCTATCTGACTCTATCCTAATCTTCCCACTAGTGATTACCAAAAGAAAGGGAATGGCCTGGGTTTGGCTGCACTAAGTAACCCAAAGTCCAGATGAAAAATCTTTGGATTACCTTAGGCCAAGAGGATTTCTGGCAGATGGACCACTGGCAACTGATCTTTGGACTCAGGGAAAATGGTTTCCTCCAAATAAATTCTCTACCTAGAAGTCTAAGATTTCTCCTTGAAATCTTGACTACCCAGGGAAAATCTCTCAGAGCAAAACCCCAACTTCAGTTTGGTGGAAATTCAGGCAGAGAGTCAAACCCTACTTCCAGCTTGGTGGAAATCCAAGAAGCAAGTAAGTTCAGTTATTTTCAGTTCAAACTCCCACAATTCCTTTTCCTTCCCAGAATTCCTCTCTCAGGGCTTATCTCAAAAAATTCCCTTCCTTTAACTAATCCTAGAAATCACTCTATTCCTAACCTATTCCTACATGTATATATGGAGAGAGAAAAAGAGAGAGAGTGTCCAAAGTCCTTTGCACACAGACAAGAATTTAATTGATAAGTCAATCCACAAACATTTATTATGTGCCAGACACTGTGCTACTGTGTTGTGGGGTGAAAATACAAAAATGAGAAAATTTCTGGTCTCAGAGATCTTACATTCTAATAACATCTTCACAGTAAAGGAATTATCTATCAGTTGTGTGTGTTTGTATGTGTGTGTGTGTGTATCTATACCCAGCTGTTGTGTAGTGCAGTGTTGAGATGGTTTAGAGCTCTTCCTGAATTCAAATCTGGCCCCAGACACTAGCTAGGTGACCTTGAGCAAGTCACTTAACCCTATTTGTCTTCGCTGCAAAATGAGCTGGAAAAGGAAATGGCAAACCATTCCAGTATCTTTGCAAAGAAAACCCCAAATGAGGTCATGAAGATTGGGAATGACTGAAAAACAACTGAACATATACATAGATATAATACATTCACGCAGACAGTTTAAAATTATAAAATGCTGTGATTGAGGGCACTAATAACTAGGAAAAATCAGGAAAAGTTTCTTAAAGAAGATAACATTTGAGCTGGGCCTTATAGGGAACTAGAGATTTCAAGAAACAGAGAAAAGGAGTTAGAGCAATCCAGGCATAAGGATCAGTCTCTGCTAAGGCACAGGGGCAGGAGATTGTTGCAGAAAGCTTTCCAAATGCTCCCCTTAACCTACATGAATTCACAGCCAAAATAATACCATACTACTTTTTGTTTTCCATGCATATGCAGAAAAAAATAGCAGTAAAGGGCCATTATCCCTAAACCCAAATTTTCAATTCTTTAGTATGATGCGTCTGTAGGGATTTCTATCTCTAATCTAATTTCACCCTTATTTTTCTTCCCAAATTGGCTTCATTGGCCAACGTGTGGTGGATAACACTATGTTCTACTATCTAGGTTTGCCCTCTCCAACTGATTCATAAAGGGAAGGGTCTAAGGACTCTAGAAGATCCCTCCTAGGGTGAAATCAAAAAGCCTTGGGTCTTAGAATAAAAGGAAAGAGAACAGAGGCTCTAGCATGGGAAGGTAAAAAGAAGGAATACAGTTGGTAAAGGAATGACAGAGAGCCCTCTGAGAATAATATGCTATCTGTTATTTTTTTCCCTACTTGTTTGATTGACACCTCCAATATCTTTGCCAAGAAAACCTAAATGAAGAGTCAGACACAACTGCAACAATTGAGCAATAAAAGAACTTAAGGACATTAGCTACGTATATGTAGTACAATTAATCAACTAGTAACTGGAGACAGAACTACAAATGTGAGACAATCCTTGTCCTCAAGGAATTTATATTCTAATGGGTGAAAAGGCTTAAATAGTTGTGCAGTAGTTAAGAAAGGAAGTTTTCGTTCAGGCTATTACAGGAATTATGAGTGGGAACTCCAGGACAGTAGAATATCACACCCTTTCCAGTAGCAGCCTTGGGATTTATTTGATTATTATTCCTAGAGCAAAAGGTCCAGTGGTGGGGATAGAGATGGAGAATGGGGATGGGGATGGGGATGAGGAGTGGAGGTGGAACAACATGTGCCACATCGAGTTAGATGGAAAGATGTCCTTGGTGGGTGGGCTCTGGAATTTGGGCTGATAACAAGATGGGATGAGAAGTCTGGATTGGGGCTGGCTAGATATGGTGGGTGGAGGTGAATTATCTCTCATTCACTCACCCACCCACCAATGAGGACAGCATGGCCCCAGGATGGAGCCTGAGCATCTTCCTGACCTTTCAACCTTTTCTCATCCTAATCCTCTCTCCACCCCTCCACACACACTGTGCTTTCCTGCCTCTGGGTTCCTGGCTTACATTTATCTATGCTAAGAACCTCTGCCCCCCTGTGCTTGTTGAAACCCTACCAACGGGATAAAATCCAACTCAAATCCATCTTCTCTAGGAAGCCAGCACATGCCAGAGGTAGGACACGAGCCCAGGTCTTCCTGGTCAGGAAACTGGCTCTTTATCCATTACTCCAAGCTTCCTTTCAGGCACTTAGTGCTTATTAAAGTGAAAAAAAAATTGTTCAGTTGTTTCAGTCCTGTTCAACTTTTAGTGACCCTATTTGGGTTTTCTTGGCAGATACTGGATTGGTTTTCTATTTCCATCTCCAGCTCTTTTTACAGAGGAACAAATTGAGGTCAACAAGGCTAAGTGACTTGCTCAGGTCACACAGCTAGTAAGTGTCTGAGGCTGGATTTGAACTCAGAAAGAGGAGTCTTCCTGACTCCAAGTCAGGCTCTCTATCCAATGTGCTCCCTGACTGCCCGTGAGTTCTAGGCTAAGGTTTTTAAATTTGACTCAGTAGGCAATAGGATATAATTGAGTGGCATGACTATATCCATGCATACGGAATATAGGTTAGGTTATTGCTCTTCAGTCGCTTTCAGGCATGTCTGACTGAGAGTCACACAGCTAGGAAGTGTCTAAGGCTGGATTTGAAATCAGGTCTTCCTGACTCCAGTCCAGGTGCTCTATCCACTGTGCCACTCACTGCCCTGCACAAAATAATAGGCATTCAAATGTTTGTTAGATGAATGAATCCAATTATCTGCCTTGAAGTCAGCCTTGTGAATCTGTTACTAAGAAGCAATAACTACTTACCCAATGAGACTAATTTAATAATAACAGCTAACAATGATAGAGTGCTTTAAGGTTTAAAAAGCATTTCACATATATATTATCTCCTTTGGTCCTTGAAATAACTGTGTGAAGTAGGTGCTATCATCATCTCCATTATACAGATGGGGAAACTGCAGTTGAGAAAGGGTCTAGGGCCACCCAGCAAGTATATTGGAAGAAAAGATTCTACATCCGAGTCTGGTGCTCTTTCCATTTCCTCATTGAGCTACTCTATTGGTTTAAACAAAGAGATGCAAGGATTCCATCTGGAAAGTGCCTCTGAGTTCTTGAAAGCTGTTGCAGACAAGTTCTAGTAGTTTCTACACTAAGCTGGACAGGTTTGAAACATGGCCTTGGAGAAAAACTAGGGCTGCTACTCAAGGACCAGCCTAGTTAAGTGCAAGGAAGCTCAGCATCAGAATCAGTCTCTGAGCAATGAACTGTTTAATTCAATAAGTATAATAAATACATTAAAATTAAATGGTAAAACAAATTATTAGACGAATTGTTAAATAAATTGATTAAATAAAATTATAAAATGGCCTCGGTGTAGTCCTTCTTCCTACCACCGTTAATAGCGGTGAAGCAGCAAAAGAGGACAGAGAGAGGGCATAAAGAATCATAGAACTGGGGGCTGCCAAGTGCTTCAGTGGATCTTGAGCGAGGTGCAGAGTCAGGAGATCCTAGATTCAAATGTGGCCTCAGACACTTCCTAGCTGTGTGACCTCAGTTTCTTCATCTGTAAATGGAGCTGGAGATGAAAATAGAAAACTTTTAAAAAAAAAATTCGGCCTAGCCCTTACTGCTCTTCTGCCTTAGAACCAGTATACAGTGTTAATTCTAAGATGGAAGATGAGTTTGGGGGGGGGGGTTGCCTTTTTAAAAAGAAATATAGCTAATCATCTAAACTCATTCACTTAATTGTTAGTATTTGAAAATGTGACTTTTGCTTGTTGACCAACCAGAGGGCTATAACACTGGAGCATATTCTCCATGTTGACGTCCTCTGGATAAAAGAAACCAGAGACCTAAAAACAAAACAAAACAACCTAACTCGAAATGCAAAGCCAGAACCGAGGCAGGGCAAATGGGGTCTTTCCTAGCAAAGAATATTTAGCAGGGTGCCACTTTCTCTCCCAATGGGTGACCACAGATAATTTCGCTGCTGACACCAGATGTACAAACATCCAGACCACCAAGGGTATCATCCTCCTGTTTTCTAAATCACTTGTCTAATTTGGGTGGGACTTCCTCTAGCTTGACCTGAACTTCTTCTGCCCTGAATGTCAGTAAGACTTTTCTTTCCTCTCCTAGTACATATTTTTTTTAATGGTGTTTATATACCAATTTCAAAACAAAGGTTTTTGGAGACAAAGTCTCAGCACATTTTAGTGATAGTGGTTTAATTCCATAAAGATTCTGCTCCAATGTTTACAGCTCTTTTCACCTTATTATCTGAGGCCTTTGCAAGGGAACTGAAGGGGCCTATCTAACATGGGGGGAGGGGAGAAAATAATTTCATTATTATTGAGTATTTAATAAATGCTTGCTTTTAAAAACAAAAATAAATAAAATTCTCTAAGTTTGTACCCTAATGAAATGTGTTGCTTAGGAATACAATTGCCACAGCAACCCAGGGGGGTTTCTTTTATTCTTGGAGCATTTTCTTAGAAGACCTTGAAAGTGGAGAAATCTTTTCTCCAGGCCTCTTACTTTTTTCTCCAGAAGAAAAACCAGCTCTTATTTCCTGCAAAGCAATTACTCTCTGAAGATCACAGTGAAATCTCTCTGGTCTTCCCTGTTTGCTGAAAGTGAGACCTTCAGGCCTGTTCTTAGAGCTAATTCTTATAGTGAAATGCTCCAGGCAGCTTCTAGCCTTCTCAACCAGTTCCCCAGGGACACAGCCATGAGGAGGGCTCGTGGGCCTTTCCTTAGGACCAGTACCTAGCTGGTAGAAACCCAACTTTGAGTCATTCTTCATATCTTTTCTCTGCTCATCAGGGATTTCAGAAACTTGATCAATAGTCAATAAGCCATCATTAATCACATACTATGTGCCAGCCACTCAGGGGATACAAATAAGAAAAATAATCTCTAATCTCTAGGAGTTTTACAGTCTAATGGAAGAAGACTTCCTTCCATAGAAAGAAACAGAAAAGAGAAGATGAGAGTAAGAACTGGAGGTTTAGATGTTCTGTGGGGTGGAAACCAAAGAGAGGTATCACTGCAGTAATTTTGGCACAGTGGTTGATAAGGGGGAATTGGGGTAGAAGAGGAAGGTAACATATAATAATTTTAAGCTGTTTACAAACTTTAACTTAGCTGTTAGCAAATACAAAAAATTTTTTGAAAAGAATAAAAAAGTAAGGTAGTGCCTGCCTTCAAGAAGCTTATAGTCTATGGGGGAAAAAGATGGACACACAAAAGAAAACTGAGAGGGGTGGAGGAGGAAGGAAGGAAAGGTATCTGGGGGTGGAGGGTGGAACGTGGTGAAATCAAAGAAATCCCAAATGAAAACAATCAGAAAAAAACAAAGAAGGAAACTGAGGAGAAGTTGGAGAAGATACTTTTCTTGTCTCCTCTCTTTAAATGGGGGTTGAAGAGTTCATTGGCTACACTCTCTAATCAGAAGGGCAGAGAGTACTGATGAGTTGTGAGTACCAAGTCTGATTAGATCTTGCAAGATGGTGAGATTTCCCAGAGTTTAATTGGATTGGACCTAACCAAATAAATGCAGAAGAAATTTGTGCTGTAGACAACACAATTTGAAAAGCACCCTGGGATTGATTTATGAGCTATCTTAAAAAGGGAAAGGTTTCAAAAATATGGAAAAGATCATGAATTATAACATTGATAAAAATAATTACTAAGGGGTTCTGTCAAGATGGCAGAAAGGTTATGAAAGAGTTTAGCTTCTTAATCACACTTATATGAATAAAAATGCCTTCAGATAAATAAATTTATTTTACAAAGAGGAAATATAGAAAATAAGGGGAAGACAAAAATTTTAAAAAGCATGTAGCCATTTCATTTCTCCTCCAAATAAATAAGAGAAGACAAGTGTAATAGGGAAACAGGAAAGCAGATTTATCCAGGCAGGCTGACAGGAGCTGTCATTCCAAATTTGGAATTCAGCAAGGGACATCACACAGAGGACTCTCTCTGGATGCAGCTGCTGACAGTTAGGTGCTTTTCCTTAGTTGTTGGAGGTGAAGAGCCCAGAAAGTATTGGTCTCCTGTAAAACCCCTCTACCCTGGGAAAGTTAAAGTGGAGCAGTGAAATCTGGTTTGGTTGGTGGACATATCAAACCAGTTCAGCTCCTTGGCTTTACTCTTTGGATTTACTAAGATACCTGGACATCTGAACATTGCTGGATCAATGGAAAGCCGTGCTGTGAGACAGCTAATCCCCTTGTCCTTACAGGCTGGCCCTGTCAGCCTGAAGTTAGGGTTTTAGTGCAGAAATTCATTTCCCTTGTTTCTGGTCCATAGTTAACCCTAGTTAAGGAAATACTTGTTTACCCATCTCCCTAACTTCTTTACTTTAATAAATTATTGTTTCCTGCTTCTTGTCTGTTCTCCTTAACCCTAGAAGTACCTTAATTAAGTCATATAAGGTTTTATTGTAATTCCCCAGCTGATTGAAGTCTGGCTCACTGCTTAACTGATTAAACTGCCATTCCTCCATATAGGTGTTACTCATTTTCCTAAGTCCTGTGTTTGTGGGTGTAAAGGTGATTCCCCATTGGTATTTGTTCTTAGTCAGTAATCCCTTGCCCAAGCAGTCTTCCTTCCCCCCTTTCTCTAAACCCCAGTGAACTCAGTGTTTAGTATTTACCCATAAAACAAGGAAATACACAAGCTATAATGATGAATTAATATTATCGATTTTTAAATTCTGAGAAATCAGCAAGTAGGAAAAATATCAACTTTTTAAAATTGCCTAATCAACAAACTGGACCTAGAAAAAATATATAAACTGGAAAATAAAGGCTTTTTCAAGAAATGGTATTGCTAATGAAAGCCTCTATAAAATAAGAATGTTGAACTAAATCCTATCCAGCTGTAAATCTATAGCCTTCTATCTATAATGAGATCCATCATTAGTTTAAAAAGGGAATAAAACAAATCAATAAGAAAAAGCAGCAACATGAGGAAAGCTTAAAAAAATCTGAATTATTATCAATGATAGATAAAGTTCATAGGCTCAAGATATATTGTCAAAACCAATAGAAACTAACCAAAACAACATCAAAGGACAATTCTACTGGGAAAAGACTTGAAAATTTATCAACAAAGATGAGGGAGTTTAAGGAGATAATTTAAGAATCATTGGATTACCTGAAAAAGAAAAGAGTTATGCCACCATTTTTTTTCAGGATATTGCCCAATAAATTTCTTCAGAACTAGTTAGATCAAAAAGGCAGATTATAAACAACAGAATTTATCCAGAGTCCTTAGAGACAAAAGTCAAATTTCACTTATCCAGACTGATTATCCTCAAATTCCAGGACTTCATCAATATAGAGGATTTTATAAGTGCCTAAGAAAAAGATTACTCATCAAGGAATCTCAATGTGAATCCCATAGGATTACTCATCATGAGAAAACAGAGAAAATGCTGGGAAATTATTTACAACATGTTAAAGGAGATCTGATTTGACTCCAGAATCCTTAGCCCAGTGAAACCAGGAATAAAATACAAAGATAAAAATATATATTCAATTTCCCGCAACATTTCTGGACATTCCCACAAGGAAAAATATGCTGCTTAAAGACTGTGGGAAGTAAATCAATCTAGGAACAAACTTCTAAGAGACCAAGATGGGTGAGAATTTTGGAGAGAAATTTAAGCAAATCAGAGGCAAATGACTGATTAGAGTGCTAAAAAAACAACAACCTCGAATAAAACACTGAGTGGAGCATTAAGATAAATGTTTTTACTCCGTTAGCAAGAGTGTAGAGGAATTTTTAAGATCTGAAAGTTTTTCATGAGGTAGGAGTGAGTGGGAGCCTGACCAGACTGGAGGGAGGCTGTTTATTCTTATTCATATTCAAAGTAATTAGAAAAAGAAATATTACAGTCTTGGGTAGTCTAAAGAGATGGGTGACACATTCAGTCAAGGACCTTACATAAATGTTGCAGAGAGAGAGAGAGAGAGAGAGAGACAGAGAGACAGAGAGAGACAGAGAGAGAGAGAGAGAAAGTAAAATAGTGATTTTGATGAAGTTGTTTTTAAAGGTGCAGGGCCAGACACAAGAAGCATCATAAAGAAGTATGACTGACACAAGGAAATGACAATGCCAAAAATACTTTGATTTGATTAACAAATGCCCTGCCAGAGTTGTTTTGATTCATAACTAAGGTCAGTGAAAGACAGAAGAAATCAATACATAAATATATGATGTTTACAAATTTAATAATCTACCCCAAAGGCATAGAGTGTATCATAGAGGTGACCCTGGGCATTCAAAAACTATGTTTGTGGAGCAGAAGCTCTGGCAGGTCCTATCCTGCTGGAAAATCTTTAGGGATGGTCAGTAGATTGAGTCTACTTTCCAAGGACCAGTCCTGATAAAAATGGAGAGGGTCATTACCAGTAGCCTGGCCACTTGGGCCAATAAAACAAAAATACAAACCGGTTCTCAGCTCTGTCTGTAACTGTTAATTACAGTCCTTCTATTGCTACAGTAATTTTGGCAAAGTAGTTGAAAAGGCAGGGTGGGAATGGGAGAGGAAGCTAACATACACACAATCTTTAATCTGTTTACAAACTTCAACTTAGTTGTTAGCACTCTGTTAGATTCTTGTTCAATGACCAAAGAATGGGCATACTATTGGAGGAACTAAATCATATCAATCTTGACATTGCCACTATAAACAAAACTAGCTAACTGAAAGGAGCTGCAGCTAAATGGAAGGATGGCTCACTGGTTATTCTTAGAGAGTTAAATCAAGGATTTGGCAGAGTGCAGTTTATCATATCCACAAAGGCAAAAAAACAAACAAATAAAACAAAACCAAGTAAATAACATTTCATGATATATTTGGAAATTTTATATTGCAATGATCCTGATTTGTATTTCCAAAAAGACCACCCTGAAAATAATTACAGCCTCTGTATCAACATGTGTTGTAGAATATGAAGTAGAAAAATTCTATGAAGAAGTCAGTAAAAGTCTCCAAGTTAAATCAGTACATACTTTTGTATTTAGTGATTCCAATACAAAAATGAGAAAAGGGAAGAATGGTGAAGAATATAAATATATATGGTGCAGCAAGGTGACGCAGGGGATTGATAGCCAGGTCTAGAAAATGGGAGGTCGTGGGCTCAAATCTGGCCTGAGACACTTCTTAGGAGTGTGACCCTGGGCAAGTCACTTAACCCCCATTGCCTAGCCCTTACTGTTCTTCTGCTTGGATTAATTCTAGGATGGAAGGTAAGGATATACACATATGTATATATGTTAAAATAGGAATGAGAGGAATAAGGAATGAGAGAGACCAAAACCATGTAGATGATGTGGAAGTCTCATACCTTATTTTAAATTAGAATCTTTCTTTGAAAAAATAATCAGAAGGCTGGATATAATGAGTATAGCTTAACATAAGAAAAAATAAATCGACTTTATTTTAAAAGACAACTTGCTATTGATGTGGGAGTCAGTATAGACTCGATTGTGTATAATAGGACTTCAGATTTGTTCAAGCAAAGATCAAAATTAATAATATTAGAAAATAAAGCAAGAATAAAGGGCTAAAATAAGGGAAAATGTGAGTGCTCTTGAAATAATTCTGACCAGATCTATTTAAAATAGTAATTTTTTAAAATGAGATATGGATGTAATAAAAGACATAGTCACCAACTGTAACAACCTGGAATTATTAATAATGTAGTAGTTTAACCAATGGAAATTGATTGATTTGAGACTAAAAGGTCTTGATAATCAAATGTTTGACTTACTTGCCAAATAGAAATGTATGATAGCCAAGGGCAGCACTATAGAGAACATAAATTCATTTCTAAAATTTCATGGAGGATGTCAGATGAGATAATGAGTATTTTCACTTCATGAAACAGAGAAAATCAGAGTAGGATTAAAGTTTAAATCTGGCAAGAGATCCAATCTAAGCAGTCATCTCAAGGTTAATGACAGGTTGAAACTGGAAAGAGTACAACAAACAGAAGAGAGATGAAAAAGATACACAAATATTTTTATAATAAACTTCTCACCATCAAGGATAATTAAACCTAAGTTATTACACTTGGACTCTACCATCAACGATACAGGGTATAATCAACTTCTAACCATCAAGGACAATTAAATCCAAGTTATTACACTCGGGATCTCCCATCAGAGGTATGGGGCAGTGAGTATGATCTGTAATTAGCTTACATGACAGCAAAGGAAAGTGGTGAATGTTGGAGGGGATGTGGCAAAATTGGGACATTAATGCATTGCTGATGGAGTTGTGAACTGATCTAGCCATTCTGGATGGCAATTTGGAACTATGCCCAAAGGGCTTTAAAAGACTATCTGCCTTTTGATCCAGCACTGCTTGGTTTATATCCCAAAGAGATAATAAGGAAAAAGACTTATGCTAAAATATTTATAGCCGCACTCTTTGTGGTGGCAAAAAATTAGAAAATAAGGGAATGCCCTTTGATTGGGGAATGGCTGAACAAATTGTGGTATCTGTTGGTGATGGAATACTATTGTGCCCAAAGGAATAATGAACTGGAGGAATTCCATGTGAACTGGAATGACCTCCAGGAATTGATGCAGAGTGAAAGGAGCAGATCCAGGTGAACATTGTACACAGAGACTGATACACTATGGCACAATTGAATGTAATGGACTTTTCTACTAGCAGCAATGCAAGGATCCAGAGCAAGGCTGAGGGACTTATGAGAAAGAAAACTAGCCACATTCAGGGGAAGAACTGTGGGAGGAGAAACACAGGGGAAAAACAACTGCTTGAACACATGGGCTGATGGGGATATTATTGGTGATGTAGACACTAAATGATAACTCTAGTCCACTATCAATAATATGGAAGTAGGTCTTAATCAATGATACATGTAAAACCCAGTGGAATTGTGAGTCAGCAACAGGGAGGTAGGGGGCTTGGGGAAGAGGAAAAGAACATGAAACATGTAACTACGGGAAAATATTCAAAAGAAAAAAATTTAAAAAGAAAAAAAGAAAAAGAAGTATGATCTGTAGATGTCATAGAATTTTATAGTTTCCAAAGAATTTAAAGTGAATATCATGTAGAAAGCAATGGAAAAATAGATTATAGGTATTAGTGGACTGTAACATGACCAATTAGGAACTGCAAAAAAGAACCATAATAAAGGATGTTATCAAAGAAATTGTAACTGAAGATAGGGGGGTTTTACAAAAGAAATAAGTAAAAATATTCATGTGTACTTCTATTACCTTCTTATGTTGAGATAAAGTGAGGAAGACTCCCGGTATGTTGGACAGACCCCTTGTGGTGAACTTATGGGAGGACTTGGACCAGAAAGTTTCTGAAGTTGGATAAACATGAATGAATTATGCATCATTTGAGGGAATGTTCATATTGATGGCATCACAGATACATTTAAGTATTTGTGCATACATTATATATTGTCAAAAATACAAAATAAAGTGACTAAGGATTGAAAAGAGAAATTCTGTCACTATAGGCATGAGAAATACTGAACAAATGAGAAGGTAACTGGTGGGGAGATGGGAGAGCAGGTAATCTTAAAGTAGATACTGCTATATAGGACAGAGGATGGAGCAAACACTAAATTTTAAATTAGAATATGAATGTGTGTATGTGCGTATACAATAGATATATAGATAAAATATCATGCATATGTTTGTGCATGCATATGAAAAATATGAGTATGTAATGAGAGAGACTATTTGTGTAAAGAAGGGAAGGAAAGAAAAGTAAAAATCCTAAAAGAATTCTGAGGGAATTGAACTGATCTAAAACGTGGAGTTGGTGCTATGGGTTAGGGCTGGAATGAATGTGCATTTCTAAATTCAATTTAGATCTGGAATTCAATCTGGAATTCAAACTATGTCTAAAGCCATGGGTGACTGTCAGGGAAAGAGCTTATATATATATATATATATATGTATATATATATATATATATATATATATATACACACATAAGCCTAGANATACACAGAAGTTAAGGGTTTAAAGAATTTTAAAAAAAAAAGAATGATTGGGTCAAAAATGTAAGAAATAACAAAATTATATTGATGATAACAATAATAATTCAATATATAATAAATTATGAGCTTCAACCAAAGAAATGCTTAGAGTCGAATGTATTTTGAAGGATGCTTATATTAACAATGCAATTCAATGATTACTTATGAAGCACTTTCACTGTATGAGGCACTAGGGATACAAAGACAAAAATGAAAATCTTTACATTTCACTAAACAAAGAGAATACTAATGAACTGAGTTTTCTCTGTGGGAGAGAGGAGAGAGAGAGAGAGAGAAAGGGAGAGAGAGAGAGAGAGAGAGAGAGAGAGAGAGAGAGAGAGAGAGAGAGAGAGAGAGAGGCAGAGAGAGAGAGAGAGTCATTTACAAAGTCATGGTAGATCAATATAATTAAGTGTAATAATAAAAATAATAATAAAAATGATAATAGCTAGCATTTATATAGTGCTTTAAGGGTCACAAAACACTTTGCAAATATTTCATTTTATTTCCCCAATAACTTGAGGAGGCTAGTGCTCTTAGTCTCTCCACTTACAGATAAGCAAACTGAAGCAGACAGTGATTAAATGATTGCTTAGGGTCACACAAGTTGTAAATATTGTTATAAGGAATTACTGAGACAATATAACTTATAACAAAATCAGAGGCTAGATTTGAACACAGATCTTCCTGATTCCAGGCCAGCACACTATCCACTCTGATAGCTATTTGCTTCATTTAAAAATAGAGACAGATTATGAAGATCAAGGATATTAGCTTTTTAAAATTCTAAAAATTGATTTAATAAAGAAAACCAACAATTATTTTTAAAAGATCAATAGTTGATAAACTATTAGCTAAATTAATTTTTTAAAAAAGAGAGGAAAACCAAAAAATCAAAACTTTTTTAAAATGGAAGAGCAAACGGGGGCAGCTGGGTAGCTCAGTGGATTGAGAGCCAGGCCTAGAGACGGGAGGTCCTAGGTTCAAATCCGGCCTCATACACTTCCCAGCTGTGTGACCCTGGGCAAGTCACTTGACCCCCTTTGCCTACCCTTACCACTCTTCCACCTATAAGTCAATACACAGAAGTTAAGGGTTTAAAATAAATAAAAAAATTAAAATTAAAATGGAAGAGCAAATCACAGCAAATAGTAAAAATGAAAAAGAAGTTGTTAGAAAATATCATATATTACATATTTATTAGAGTATATATTATATTATTTTTATATTTCTTATATAATGAAACTGAATATAAAAGAAGTGATTGAAAACCATTAAATACATAACATACCCAAGTTAACAAAAAAAGCTATTTTGGACAAGCTAATATTGAGGAAAAAGTTGAATAGGCCATCACTAGGAATAAATGGATTAAGTGAGTTTTATCAAATATTTAGATAAAAATAATTCTAATGCTATATAAATTGCTTTTGAAATTATAATATGCTACCCATTTTTCCATAAGCCAAATATGGTTTAAATATGCAAATCAAGGAAAGAAAGAACTATAGATCAGTATAATTAATGAATATTGATAAATAAATATTGAATAAAATATTAACAATATAATATTTCAAAAAATTGTTCCTCATGATATTGAAGAAGCCATGATTTGGAAGAAATTACAATAAAGAAATAATATGTAAAAATAAAACTTTTGTAGAAAAAAATCATGTTTTGAATTAGAAGAAAAAACTAGGAAAAAATTGTGTATCAAACCCTTCTGCTAAAAGTTTGACATCTAAAATTTGCAACGAATCAACTCAAATGAATAAAGAGTAATAGTCATTCTCCATAAGATGGGTGAACAAAGGATCTGAATGGCATTTACAAATTTTTTTTACAAAAGAAGAAAGTGAATTATCAATAACTACATATAAATGTTCATGTTGATAATCAGAAAAACGCAAACCAAAACCACATTGTTACTGTTTAACTTCCATCAAAGTAGAAAAGATAGTAAATAACAACATTCAGTGCTGGTATCATAATCTAAGCTGAGTTTAAAAATAGTTTTATGAAAAAAGGCATATTGTCCAAAAACATTGTTGATAATATTCATTTTTTGGTTTTCCTCTCCATGAGACAAATGTCCAATATAATAATTTTCTATCCAGGTGTCAGAGGTTGGTATTTACTGGGCTCACGAGGAGAAAAGTGAAGTTTTATGGTGAGGGAATGCTATATATTAGTCCTAGAATTAGATTCAAAATGTCTTGCAACAAGCAAAACATAATCAGATTTTTACCTTCTCATCCTTAATAGGTATAATAATGATGGTGTATATACTGGCAATGAGCATTAATACAGTAACGGTGCTGTGCATCATTATCTTAAGACAAAAGCTTGGGTTTGGAAAGTCTTGGTTCTTAAACTTACTAGCTGAGCTTTGGTATCTTTAGTTTTAAATTGGGGAAAATGACACCTAGAATATCTAGTTCACTGGTTCGCTATGAACAAAATGCTTTATAAACTGTAAAACATTAATAAAGATGAACTTTAATTGGTATTGCTATTCAGAATCTGGCCTAATTTCCACTGGGCTCTGTTCATAGTTTTATGAACATTGGTATTTTTGTTGACAGATTTTCCAATGCTTCTAAAGTAATCATTTTGACACCATATTTGGGTAACAACTATACCCAAAGTGCCCTGTGAAAAAATATAAATGGCATTGAAAGAAGATAAAGTTGGGGAACGGTGGCTGGACCAGAATGAATATACACAGGAAAAATTCATGGTGATGATTCTACAAGTTTGAAGTCGCTCAAGAGTCAGTCTTCAAGATATGACAAGGAGAAGATATGAAAAAAAGAAAAAGGAAAAAATCATGTAGAGTAACATTCCAAAGAGAGAGAGAGAGAGAGAGAGAGAGAGAGAGAGAGAGAGAGAGAGAGAGAGAGAGAGAGAGAGAGAGAGAGAGATTAACAAAACTACCTACTCGTATCCCTTCATATTCATTGCTCTGAAATCTTTATGAGAATCAAAGGTATACTTGATGAAAATATGTTAAAGAAACTGGCAGAGTTTCCCAGCTTATTTTTCTACAGCAGATCACATTTTCATAGCCACATAATTGAAGAGTGCAGAAAATATAAGATTCCACTTTGTTTATTGCTTGCTGATTTAAAAAAAAAAACACCAACAATAACAAACATTTAACTAGCTGGGTCAAAATGTAGCCTTCATGTCAACAAGATATCTCTTATGCTTATTCTAATATCATTTAAGATCCCTTGATCAGTCCAATCACAGACTAACATTGTTTAATGATACCCTGATTATACCAAACAAGGCATAAAACAGAAAGGCACAAATCCTCCAAAAGGTATTTTCCATGTGAATTGCTAGACCAATCTCTTTTGAGTAGCCATGATTAGTTTTGAGACATTCACATAGGAAAAACCAAGTGGAAGAATATCTCATCCTCATATTATGACATATAGGTAGGTGGGCACCTCATTGAGGAAAGTTAATTTATATATATTAGACAGATACCATGGAGGGACAAAGAGCTGAGCCAAGAATTTTATGGGAAAATTTCTCAAGCTACACCTTGATGTAAATGCCCATCTTTTTAATACCAATATTTCCTGCTGAGATTACATGACTGGAAATAATGAAACATTTTAATCTCCAAAGAATCAAAATTGTGGGTGCCCCATAGAGTAATGGAGAGATGTGGTAGGTGGAAGCAGGAAGCAGCATACCAGTGAAAGTGGTATAAAAACATTCATCAAGGAACTATATGATGGAGAAGTATGTCAGCTAGTTTTATATATATGTAATCAATTAATCAACTCATAAGCTCTCATTAACTGCCTACCATTGGCCAGGTCCTGGGGAAACAAAGGAAAAAAAAAAGATGAACACTAGGTTGGCACAAGTGCTTGAGTGGTATTCGGGAAATGTCAAATGATCTACAGGAAAACCTCCAGTGTGTTAGGAGAGGAAGGGAAGGAGGAATGGAAGGGAGGATGGTTATTTATGGAGGAAGATGGATAAGAACTGCACAGGATAGAACAATATAGACAATTCTTATTGATAAGATTGCAGACCTATCCAAAGTACCGGTTTAATCTAACACATTCATTATTTGCTTAAAAAGGTACTGAACTTCTACACTTTAAAAAAGTCTTCTATAATTTCCTCTGTCAAAATTTATGACTCCTACAAATAGATTCAACTCTTTCACTTTTTTTTGCCCTGGCTATTCAGTAAGTAGTATTTCTAGCCTTGTTTTTGTTCTTAGCTTAGGACTTCCCTCTTAGGCTGTCTCTAAGACATATCCACATGGACATATCATCTCAAAGTCAACACATAACAAATTCCCTAAACCTGTTCTTTTGACTTCACTATTTCTGCCAGTGACATTCCAGTTTATCCACGTTTTGATATTACAAATCTTGGTGTTATTGTTGGCATTTCCCTATTCAGCATTAAAAGCTATCAGGTGACTCAGTGGCTAGAGTGCTGGCATGGAGTCAGGAAGACCTGAGTTCAAATTCGGTCTCACTACCAATGTGACACTGGGCAAGTCATGTAACTGTGATCTGCCTCAGTTTCCCCAACTGTAAAATAGGAACCTTCCTCCTAGATTGTTGTGAGGATCAAAGCTAATATTTGTAAAGTGTTTACCATGGTACCTGGCACATAGTAGGAGCTATATAAATGCGAATTCACTCTCTTTTTCCCATCATCTCTCCCATTCAAGCAGTCACTACTATAACATCTCTCATATTTATCCCCCTTCTCTCCACTCATAGAGCTGTCATCTTTGCACCCTTTTTCGCTCCCTCTCAGACTACTGAAATAATCTTCCAACAGGTTTCTCCAGCCTCACTTTCTTCTCCTTTCAATTCATCCTTTGTACTGCTGCCAAACCCATCTTGCTTATGTGGAGAACTACACATATAATTCTTGTGGCCATAAATCTGAGACTTCCTATGGTTCAGAGAATAAAATTTGGACTCCTATCAGCATTCAGGACCCTCCACAATTTGGCAGCATGCTATCTATTTTTTTTAATAAAAATTTAAAATTGTGGACTTAGCAATCATTATCAAATACAAGTATTCCAATATACAAAATAGGATCTTATATGAAACTAGTGGTCTTCTTTTACATATGGTTTGCTTTTTAAGTCAATTTTAAATTTAACAAGGTAGTGACAAAGTGGACCTATTTGTGCCCCCTTCTGAAGCTTTTGTTCTCTTCAGTGTATTTACTGATCTTGATAGGTCTGGGCCATCTTATTTCCCTCCACAAGGATTGAATTCTAGTCCAAGTGTGCTATTCTCTGTCCTTTATACACAATGTGTAACCTACTACTCTGCCGTTGCTCACATTATTACCTATTCCTATTACTGAAATATTCTTTGTCCTTCTTCTCCTTTCTGAATTCCTACCCTTTCTTTGCAGTCCAAACAGATGACACCACTTATAAAATGACCCTTGTAAATAAGGCCCTTTCCTCTTGAAGTAGCCACAAGTGTTAGTTCTGAACTTCTCTAATATCATCAAGTATTAGAGATACATATTTATCGTGGCTTATGGAGAAATGTCATGATTTATGTGATGCTCTTATAGGCTGTAAGCTCCATATGATGATGTAGACTGTGCTTATTTATTTGTAAATTAAAAAATACCTATTTTGTGGGGACTAGGTCTCTTTATCTCACCCAGGCTGGAAATGCAAATGGCCACTCATGGAATCCCACTGTTGATCATCATGGAAGCACTGACCCCCTTCATTTCTTATCTAAACCAGTTTGTCCCACCTTAGGTTACCTAGTAGTTCCCTAATCATAGGAGCTCACCATATTGATGCCAGACTTAATATGGACACCAGATAGATTTTAGTCCTGCATAGCTTGGAACAGCTGAACTAAAAAAATCTGCCAGCCTCAACTACCCCAATAGCAGAGTCTCTAGGCATGTGCGCTACCATTCTCAGTAACCGTGTTTTATGCATTTATCTTTCCTAGCACCTAGCCCCATGTCCGTCATAAAGTAGGTGTTTAATAAATGCTTGACTGTGCTAACATCTCATAGTTTTCTGATATGTTATTAAGTCAAACTCTAAGAGTAGTAGAGGTAGGTCAGCTTTATCTATACTACTGCTTGCTTAATTTTTTTTTCTTTTTAAGAAAAGGAGAAATAGATGCTAATTTCTTTCCAAATGTTGAGAACATCAAATTTTCAAGGAATAGAATGCCAGGATGGAATTATTCACAGGATAACCAGATTCAATCAGAAGGGTAAGTTCAGAGTTGATTTAATTAGCTTGCTCCTGTTATAGGGATGTGGATAAGACCCCATAAATAGTGGGAACAGGAACTTTTAGTGCAAACTAGAAAAAAAAATCAACCCTGAAGATTCAATTCTTACTGGCTCTGGTGGACAAAGCTAAAATCTCTAAGCACAATTTATGCAAGAGAGTTAAATTTTAGTTTTGTAGAGTGGAAATCAAGAATAATGATATGATTAAGGAAATTTCCAGAATAACCGAAGGTCAGTCTTTGGGCATAGACATGAAATTGTTTAAAACAAGATCCCTTAAAAAAAGATAATAGGACCGAGATTATTTATTCTAGAGAATAGCAGGTTGGACAGTTATTTAAGAAAACATTTCTGATCTCATGAAAAGCTTTTAAATAGAGAATACTTGTCTATTATATTTTTGGTGCTAAAATTATACCTCAATTGTTATTAGATATAAGGAAGAAGTTTTCAGCAGAATGGCTTCCTAAGACATGGAAAAGAGTTTCTGAGTCAAGCTATGGAATTCTGATCTCTGGAAGTTTTAAAATAGGATTTCCCCCTCTCTTCCCCCAACTCCCATCGCACCACCTTTCAATCTTCATAGGACAATTTTACAACAGTATAATCATGTAGGACCACAACTTTAGACTTAGAAAAGACCTCAGAGGCTCTCTAGTCCAAATGATGTATGAGGGGACTGATTGTTCCCAAAGCCACGAATATAAATATCAGAGGTAGATATGAACCCAGGTATTCCTAGCTCCAAATCCAACACATACTCTACTGGATCATGCTACTTCTTCTTTCAAGAGGTAGAAAAATGGATCACAACAAGGACTATCAAACTTGTGGCTTTTAAAACAGTTATAGAGGGGGGAAACTTGTTACTAGTTGTATTGATGTTAGCATTAATTGGATCTTTATAAAGCCTTTGAAAATTTAAACTAACGTAAGCATATAAAACCAAATGAGGATTTTCTAACCAGCTGCTTTTCATAAATTACTTGGGTATTTATTTAAAATGTTGAAAAAGTGGTGGTTTTTTTTCAGTCTATCAGTCAATTAAATTCCTACCATGTGCCAGGCACTTTACTAGGTACTGGATATAGAAGGAAAGACAAAAAAAAACATTCCCTGCCTTCAAGGAGCTTGAAATTTAATAGGGAAGACAGGTAAATAAATCTGTACACACAGTCTGCATATACAATAAATTAGTGATTAAAAACAGAAGTAAGGCAGTAGAAGTAAGGGGGAATTGGGAAAGGCTTCCTGTGGAAGCTGGGATTTTAGCTGAACCTTGAAGGAAGTCAGGGAAGCCATATTGTTCGTGGTGTTGAACTATAACTCCCGGACTTGGTCAGATTGTCTAGAGGCAGTAGGGTGGATTGGATTTAAGAGTCAATGGTTTGGATTCTTGTTCTATCATCTTACTTCCTCTATGACTTTTAGATATGTCATTTAACTGTTAAGGACTTAGTTTTCTAATTGGTAAGTGTGGAGAGAATGATGTCCAAGGTCTTTTTCAGTCTTAAATCTATGATCTTTGATGACCTCTTAATGTCCCTTTAGACCTACAGTTCTATGCATTCATAGTTCCCAGGCTTGTTAAAGGCTTAGATTAATATTTTACTTTCTAATTTGCATAGCAAATATCAGATCAAGAGATTCTCCCAACAATTCCACTATTTTAAGAGAGAAGCAGAGGCTAAAAGCAGAGAGTAGAGTGATGTTTGTCTATCTTAATATATTTTTGGAAAAAAAAATTGTACTGGACCTATGGTATAGTAGTTTCCCAGTGAGGAGATTCTTTCTACCAACATAAATTGTTCCTTGCTCTCCAATTTATATAGTCATAGCCTGAAATACTAAGAATTGAGGTGACTTGCCCAAGGTCACAGAGCCAATATATATCTAGGGTGAGATTTGACCTAGATCTTTCTGTCTCCAAGGTTGGCTCTTCCTCCACTGTGCCATGTTTCCTTTCAGAACATTAACTCTTAAATTTCATACCTATTGACATTAGCCTAATTATTTGAAGAGTAACTTGTCCACTGTGAATTGAAACTACATTTTTAAAAAGTTTACTTAGATACAAAATATACAAGGGCAAATAACCTTAGCAATCTTGTGTTTGATAACCCCAAAGATCCTAGCTTTGGGGATAAAAACTCACTATTTGAAAAAACCTGTTGGGAAAATTGGAAAACAGTATGACAGAAACTACAGGTAGATCAATATTTCACACCTCATATAAAAGATTTAGATATAAAGGGTAATACAATGTAGGGGAATATAGAATAGTATAGCTGTCGGATCAATGGAGAAGTGGAGAATTTATGATAAAACAAGAAAAAGAGAATATTATAAGATGCCAAGTAAATAATTTTGCCTATATTAAATTTAAAAGATTTTGTATAAACAAACCAAAGTAACCAAGATTAGAAGAGAAACAACAAAACTGGGGGGGGGTAGGAAATTCCATAACAAATCTCTCTGATAAAGTTCTCATTTCTCAAATATATAAAGAATTAAGTCAATTTTACAAGAATCAAGCCATTCCTCAATTGAAAAATGGTCAAAGGATTTGAACAAGCAGTTTTCAGATGAAGAAATCAAAGCTATTAATAATCATGTGAAAAAATGTTCTCCCTCTTGATTGGCGAAATATAAATTAAAACAACTCTCAGATACCACCTCACACCTATCAGATTGACCAATGTGACAGTAAAAAAGTGATAAATGTTGGAGGGGATGCAGCAAAATTGGGACACTAATGCTTTATTGGTTGTGAACAGATCCAACCATTTTGAAGGGCAATTTGGAACTATGCCCAAAGGGCTGAAAAACTGTGCACACCCTTTGATTCAGTAATACCACTACCAGGTCTGTATGCCAAATTGATTTTAAAAAGAAGGCTGGGGTAGGATCTACTTGTAGAAAGATATTTATTAGCAGCTCTTTTGGGAGTGGCAAAGAATTGGAAATTGAGGGGATGCCCATCAATTGGGGAATGGTGATGGAATACTATTGTGCTATAAGAAATGGTAAATAGGATGATTTCTTTAAAAGCTGCATGAATTGATACAGAGTGAAATAAGCAGAACTAGGAGAACATTGGACACAATAACAATATTGTGGAATGATCAAATGTAAGAGACAGTTACTTTCAGCAGTACAATGATCTGGGACAATTCTAAAGGACATATGACAAAGAATGCTATTCACATCCAGAAAAAGGACTGTTGGAGCTGGAATGTAGATCAAAGTATACTATTTTCCCCTTTAGTTTGTGTTTTTCTTTTGGGATTTTGGTTTTATAAGGGCATTCTCTCACAACAATGAACAACATGGAAATTTGTTTTACATGACAACACATGTATAACCTAGATCAAATTGCTTATCATTTCCAGGAATGGGGGAGGAAAGGGAGGGAAGGAGACAAACTTGGATCTTATAACTTCAGAAAATGTATATGGAAAATTATTACTACATGTAATTGGGCAAATAAAATATCTTTTAATTTTTTTAAGTTTTCATGTAGATTTTTATTAAGATCAGAAGTTTTCTACTAATCATGAGTCTGCAGGGTGAGCAAGGCAAAAGCTGAATCCTAGCAGCTGTTCATCTCTGAAAGTAAGAAGCTTACGATCTCTGGCCCTCCACAACTTAAAATGACCACAGTGGATGATATACATTCATCAAAATTAAGATTTTTATTGCAGCAAGTCAGTTTCCTCTCTGACACATTTCCAGCTACGTTTCCTTTCAAACATTCAGTGGAGAACGTTTGTGTACATAGCTCAGAAGAAGTAAGCAGCACATCCCTTTCAAAAACACTGTATTTTACAACTTATATACTTAACTCTAAGAAAAGGTCAATGTGCATTTTTTCCATCCCATTGCACAACTAATAATTGCCTGTAGTTGTAGAATTGCGCAATGATAGTCTATATCTTTGGCAGTTGTCACCATATGTCCATAAATTAATAAAAATAAGAAAGGTACTATTTGTAAACAGTTCAGGTCACACTCATCTTATTTTTTTGTGCTGACCAAGGGTTTTTTCTTTCCAAGTTTCTCTAAATCAGACTTGCTTTTTCTATGGGCTTAGTAAAAGGTTTTTCATCCAAACAGATTTTTATCCTTCTCTATTTCTTTTTTCCATTAAAGTCCCACTGAGACCTTTTTATTTTTATGTCGACTTTTCTTATATATTTTTCCCAAGCACATTCTTAAGTTGTGTTGAAGAAAAGGCAAGGATTATGTCTGTGTCTACCTGCTTGGCAGTGAAACTCTTTACAGAACAGTTCTGACTAGAACAGTAGGTCAACCCAGTCAGTTGTGGCTTGTCTATACCATGGAATAAAGAGCAGAAATCCAATGACATAAATTGTTTCAATCATACTACCATGTAGATGTATGGGATTAATAGGAATGTTATAGATTATTTACATGTAGACATGACCTAAGAACCTCAAGGACCCAGTGTGCCACTTTGGACTTTTCTCATGCTTCTTGAGCCCATGCACCACTGTAAATCAAAAGTCAGATATTTTCTGTATTGGTAAGCTCTAGGTCTGGCAATGAGAAAAAAAACAACAAAACAATAAATGAGATGGAGACTACCATGCTATACAGGCATCATGACTTTTATGAGAGATACCCTAAAATCACTCTAAGTATGGATATCCCTGCCTCTTCAGAATTTATATGGGGTTCTAAATGACTGTAGAATAATTGTGGCAATTTTAGCATCTATACAAGGCTGAAAACAACTGGTGGATTTGGCCAGTGCAACAGAAGAAAAATAAAGTTAAAATGCTTAAGCCTGAATTGGACCATACAGCCTCTAAGGTCCCACCAGCCCAAAATCTATGACTCTATAAGAGGGAATACTAGAAAGTATGTTGGTGCTTGGTATAAACAACCAAGATTGACTGAAGTCTTTGCTTTTTTTGGCTGATTTTGATCATTTAGCTTAAACATTATCCAAGTTGTTCATGAGTCATTGTTTCTAGCCTATTCCTTTGATGGTGCTTATCTCTTTCCCTGTGTGAACCTATTCAATAAAGGAAAAACCGGGCTTAACATCTGCATTTTTAGGTAACTACTGAAGAAAATTCAGAGGCAGGTTTTCATGAAATTCTTTGTAAGCTGCAGTAGTCTATAAAATGTACAAGCATCACTGGTTGCCTACCTTCCTCCCAGCTCTGTTGTTGTGAAGGTTCATCAATGCTCGGGCATCTTTTCCTTTCCTTTCCTTGGCATCCACAAACGCTCGGGCAAATTTGATCCCATAGTCAATGTTATCACTGCATCCACCCCAGTCAAAAGTGCCTTTGCTGTCTTTGGCAGTTCCTTTCTTCTTAGGGTCACAGGAGCAAGATTTTAGTTCTCCCTGACTACAGGCTCTGGTGATGGCAAACACGACTCCAGCGGAGGAGATGGCATACACAAAGGCGGCTTCTCGACTACCTGTAATCAAAATGATCATCTTTAAAAGAGATCCAGCGGTCCTGTCTCTGGAGGACTTTAGCCCAATGTCCTGGTGCTCCCTGATGACCCACAATCTTCTGGAGGAGGTTTTCCCTTCCCAGATCATGTTTTTGGACCTCTCTTTATGGAAAAAAAGCATGTCCCTGTAAAGTTCTATGCATTTAAATTCAAATCAAATTTCATTATTAGGAGTTCCTGATTTCATAATAATAATGATGATGATTATTTAGTATTTATAAAATGCTTTAAGGCTGGCAAAGCATCTCACTAATGCTATGGAGGGATCTTTTCATAAAGAATCCTTTTTGTTTACCATCATCCCATTTGGGTAGTTTGTATCAAGATAAGTATATATTCATGAACTTTTTCTTAAAGCAAGGCAATATCACTACGAAGACCCTAAGAAAGTCAGGTAAAGGGGTTCGTTTCTGCTTTAGGACTAGTTTGGGATAATAGCGATATTTTAGTGCTTTAGGCAGCAAGGTGGCTCAGAGGATAGAATACTGAGCCTGAAGTTGGGAAGGATCGAGTTCAAATATGGACTCATTACTAATCATTGCAATTGTAACCTGGGCAAGCCATTTAACCTCTGTTTGCTTTAATCCACTGGAAAAGGAACTGGAAAGCCACTTCAGTATCCGTGCCAAGAGTACTCCATGGACAGGATGGTCCACAGGGTCACAAAGAGTCAGATATGACTGAACGACTGATCCACAACATCTATATCTTTCTATATAACAGGGAAAAAATGTGGGGATGGTAAAACTAGGCTTTATGCTCATTTCAAAGCCATGAGGCTGGCACATGGTTCTCTTATTAAGGACAGCTTTGATGGAACAGTGCCTGAAGGCAGGAAAGACTGAATTCAAATCTGGTTCAGACAAGCTGTCGCCCTGGACAAGTCTTTGAACCTTTGCTTACTTTAATGGGCTGGAGAAAGGAAAAAAGAAAACCACTCCAGGATCTTTGCCAAGAAAATCTCATGGACAGTATTGGAGTGTGGTGGTCCATGTGGTCACAAAGATGTAGATAAGACTGTATAAGAATAACCACAACAAAATGGCAAACGCAAATATATTTTGGTTTGAGGTCATCCCTAAATGTATTCAAAAGTGTACAAAACTGTTCCTTCTGCTGCAAAATGAGAGCTGAGGGTCTTCCATCTCTAAAAGTCCATTCTTAAGCCTTCCTCTGTAGCTACCTTCCAAAATATGCTTGGGTTTTTTTTGGGGGGGGGGGGGACTCACAGATAGGGAAACTGATTTGAATTGAAAACTTTGTGTTTAAAGTAAATGGCTGGGGAAAGGGGGGCATTAGAGCTTTGGATGAGAAGCCAAGAAAGAATCGCTCTCTTGCTTTAACACTGGGGAACTTTGTCTTCACATCGACTTTCACAAAGCAGTTTAGAGAAGGCAATATTGTTGGATTATTCACGATGACTAACTGGTAAGGTGAATCGGCCTAACTAGCTTGCACTAACCATGCTATTGGTCAGAAAAAGACAGTTGAGACATGTTGAGGTTTTTCAGGAAGAAAACAAATTTCCCACCTATGATTTGTCTTGTGCACGAGCCATTTGTTGTGCTTTCTTAGAATTGTTCTTTATTAGAGCAAAGTCGACTTTCACTTTACTGCCTAAAAGGCACATATTTCAGTGCAATAACTACATTAAATTATTTTAATAATCTGTAGTAACTCATAATACAGTGTTGTGGTTTAATGACAGATATAAGACTCTTTAGGGTCCCTGTGCACCTCATTTTTCAAATGGTGCTGTATTTCATTGTTATTAGCATGCTTTTTTATTAATGGTTGCCACAGTAAATATATTAACAACCAGAATAGAAGCTGAACAACCCAGTGCCAATTGAAGGCTGAAAACAGACAGCCATTAGGTGATCCAATAGGTACGCCAAGAAGAGTGTGACTTTTTGAACCATACATCTGGGAGAACAAACCACCATTTTGCATTGAAGCACTGCTCGTTCCCATTTGTCATTCAGGGCTAAAATTTATTGTTCATTCTTTATAATATTTGCTCTGCTAGCCTCATTATTAAAAATCAGAAAAACATATCCTCACCATATTAAATGACACTTACCTCAGCTTTTCAAAAACAATCCCCCAAACCCAACAACTCAAAAAAAAAATAGAACATTTCCTTGTATATATAAAAATAAGTTGTGTGAATATTTGCCATAAGTAGCAGTTTGCGCTCCCCAGAGAGGAATGTGATGATCAGATGTCATATTTAAAAAAAGGTATCCCAACCTATAATGTAAAACTCACAAAAGGCCTAAGTGAAATTCAGCCGTTTTGTAAAAGAAGTCAAGTAGAGACTAATATGTCTTGCTAAAAGATGGTGGTGTGGAGAAAAATAGCTTTTCTGGGGGAAGCCAGGTTGTACAGTGAATAGAGCATCAGGCTTGGAATCAGGATCTGGGTTCACCTCCATTCTCAGACACATCATTCCTGTGTGACCCTGGGCAAGTCACTTAACCCCAATTGCCTAGCCCTTGCCGCTCTTCTGTCCTAGAAATGATGCGAAGATATAAGGGAAGGGCTAAAGAAATGAAAATCGAAAATTAGTTTTTCCTCACTTGCTTAGTCTTGGTTCATAACACGATGGATTATACTTAGTCTTGCTATAAAATAAATTACAAGTTCATGCTGCTCTAAGAGACGTTATGGGTTAGTAGATAGAGAGCCAACTTAGAGGCAGGAAGACCTGGGTTTCTGCCACTGAAAGATATGGGCAAGTCACTGAATCCCTCAGTGCCCTAAGCCAGTGGTCTCCAACGCCCAGCAGAAAATAAATTAAAATGCAATTTCGAGGCATTGAGGTGGCTCAGTGGGTTCAGATCTGACCTCAGACACTTCTTAGCTGTGATAGCCTGGGCAAGTCACTTAATTCCCATTGTCTAGCCCTTTTTGCTCCCCTACCTTGGAACCAATAGCAAGTATTGATTCTAAGATGGAAGGTGAGGGTTATTTTTAAAAATGTAATCAGGAAATGTTTAACAAAACAAATAAAAGCCCAAACATTTTGTTGTCATTTAGTCCAGACCCCTTTGAGGTTTTCTTGGCTAAGAAACTGGAGTGGTTTGCCATTTCCTTCTTCACTTCATTTTACAGATGAAGAAACAGAGGTAAAAAGGGTTAAGTGACTTACCTAGGGTCACACAGCTAGTAGGTGTCTGAGGATAGATTTGAATTCAGGAAGAGGAGTCTTCCTTCCTTCAGGGTCACCATTCTATACTGCCTAGCTGCCCCAAGAATACAATGGAGATAATAGGAATTCCTGGTTTTCTAAGTCAGTATGTGGCCAGCAAGGATCCAGTTTCTACTCCAGTTTGATAAGGTCCAGAGAAAGGTGCTGATCTGCATTATTAGAGAGAATTTCCTCACTGGGGAGTTTCTATATCAATGAGATCACAGGTCCGGTTTTTATCCCTACTGCTCCTCTGTTGAAATGACAAGTCAATGGTAGACATTGGCAATCAATTCTAAAAAAAAACCCCAAACCCAAACCCAATGATAACTATGATGATGGCTCATGTTTGTGAAGGATGCTAGAGATTTTCCAAGCATGTTCATACACATTATTTCCCCACCTACAAAATAAAGGGACTGGAAAATGTCATTTCTAGGGTTCTTTCTAGCACAAAAATTCTATAATTGCTCCTGATCCTCTTAACAATAAAACTATTTTTTTCTGAATAGAAAGTAAATAAATATTAAGTGAATTCCTTAAGGTCACAGGATTAGTAAATCTGGGGAAAACCTAATCTAAGACTTCTGATTTGAACTTTAGGGAACTTAAGGATATGAAAGAAGGAATATTGGTGATAGTGGCTGTTTAAGAATGGGAACTCCTGAAAACTTAACCTCTTTGATATCACCACCAAATAACTTTTAATCCAAACATCTTATGAATAAATAAAAATACTTTGTGTGTATGAAAAGGATACTATGGAGGGAAGGAGAGAAGATGTTCTAAAAACTGCACCAAACTGGTCTTTTTTTTTTTTTTTAATGAGCAAGAGAATGTTTCTGCTGGCAGAAAAACTTAGTCTAGCGTGCAAATAACTTATGTTATTAGTTCAAATAATAGTTACATTAATTGTTGGCTGAAAGAAAAAATATTTTTGTAGAACTAAACTGACCCTCTCTCTCCCCTTAAGATTTCCAAAGATAATCACATTCTAAAGATGTCACTTCTTATCCATATACACATGCATTGTATCATCTCTATGACACATATCTAGAGGTATGTTTATTTAAACAAAACATTGAGAAGATGAATTGGATTTTTCACTTTCCTCTATGTATTTTCATGTCCTGTAGACACAGTCTTAAGATGTTTTGCTTTTCATGTCTTAAGTGAATCATTAAAATGCTATGAATTTTATGCACTTGATTTGTAACAATACAAAATTGGACTTCTGGTCTGCTTAGGAAAAAAAAAAACAACTCAAAAGGTATTCCATTCAAATCAATTTAAGTTATAACACTCAAGTGCTTTGAATGCTTAAATAGTAAAAATGTATTAATTCTAGATTAATTTCTGGATTTTTTCCTAATTTTAGATAATTATTCTACCAAAATCTAGTTGGAGAAGGTAAATCAAATATTCATTCAATTCATATAAGCATATTTCCTGGAATATGATCTGATTGAGAGTTTAAGAATAACCTGTAGGGCACAAGGGCTAAAAAGTTTTGACTGCCTATACTGGAATCTATGCTGTAAAAATAAGTTTCATTTTCAAACTTTGGGTTTTCTAGTAAGGATAATTCTGGCCATTGCTAGTTGGTTAGTCGTCACCTAAAATCCCCCAAACTATTTCTCTTACTGAATAGAGTACCTAGCAAAGAGTCATGTAAACATAAAGTAAGAAGAAAATAAAGGTTTGTGAAAGGAAGGAATTAAAGAAAAAAACAACCAAAATCCTCCTCACAAAATCCTTCTTAATCTCTGATTCTGTGGAGGCTCCCCTGTAAAGATGGAGTCTTCCCACATCTTGTGTGAGCCTCTCAAATATACAATTCCACCTCCTGCCTTTAATTTTTTTTTTTTTTATCAGGTGACAGCTGGTGACTGAGAGCATAGAGAGCCAGCCAGGGAGCTGGTCCTCAGTTTAAATTTGTTCTCAGACACTACTGGGCAAGTCACTGAACCTCTGTTTTTCTCAGTTTCCTCATCTGTCAAATGGGGATAATAAAAGCAACCATCTTTCAGGGCTGTTTTGAGAAAATGAGATTTGGAAAGCACTGTGCAAAAATGAAAGCGCCACATAAATGTGAGCTTTGATTACTGTAAAGAAAACTCTCAGACCACTTCACAGTTCTGAGATGGGAACTTCTCTTCAAACAATTAATTGTTAAAATCTTTGGATGGCTTCAATGGAATTTCATGATTATTTCCAGAATAAGCCTCTTCAGGCCAAATTCTGCCCTCCCATAATCAACACGAAATCCTCATTACTTGAATGGGAAGGAGGGTGAGTATATAAGGATGGAATCCAGCCTTCCGTGAAGAGAAGGAAGAAATATAGTCTCAAGTGAATATTCTATTTTTTGCGTGCTTTCATGTAATTAATTCAGCTTCATATGAAAAACCTGAAGCTATCAGAGTAAAAACAAAAATAATGTTAGGCCTTAGAATAGACTGAGCTATCAACCTCCTTGTCTCCTCACACCTTCTGGCTCCCCGTTGACTCTACAGCTCTCACTGAAATGAAAATATTGGCAAGATTTATTCAAATTTTTTTTAATTTTTGTGAATGAATCCTCTAGCTTATATAAATATATTATTGTTGGAAATCAATGACAGGAAATAGTACCTTTATTTTAGTTCTTTTTGTGGTCCGAACGTTTCCACACCTTGGAGATTTCTAAAAGTATTATCATAGACTCAACTTTGGAATTGGGAGAATCTGACAAATAACATGAATTGGTTCAATGGAAGGAGAATATTTATAAACACTTTGGATAAGAAAAAGCTCACTAGATCTTGAATTTAATTACCAACTTGAGGGCATTTGAATAATATAGCTCCCAATTTTTCATGCTGGCATCAGCATCTATAAACTGTTTTTCTTTTTTTTTTTTTTTTTTTTTTTTGTACAGGGACCAGAACTTTTATTGATTCATTGGTGAGCTAATCTAGGTGAAGCCTTGAAATGAATGCCATTCAACTGAAATTGCTGTTAACATTTAAAAAAATCTGCTACATCATATCGAAACTCCAAAAGGAATGCAGAAGGATATAGTTCTTACAATATTGCAGTACATTAGCTCCAGAGATGCACAAACAGTGAGCATATCGCTCCCTTGGGCGATTTTAGAGCCATTCAGCTATGCATTTGGCCCCATAAAACTTTAGGGGTATGATGAATACATGATAGAAACACCCTCTGTTATGTATTACAGAGTGGACAGCCTGGAGGATTTTCCTAGGCATGGGAGGGGAGGGGGTGGTGTGCATGGGGTGGGCAGGACACAGACAAGTGCAAAATTTCCTGTTTCTGATATTCAGATGTAGGATGCTTGGCATTCAGTCAGTTCAATTTCCAAATGGTGGCCTGCTGTAACATTTTGTGGAGAAACCCAAGTATTTTCATTTGAGCTGGGAAAGAGGTTTTAACAAGTTCAGAGGATCACGATCACTCTCCCCTTATTTCTAACTAGCAAGCTGGTCTTTCTTCTTAGCTACTTAAAACAAAAAACCAAAACCTAATTATATCATTAGATAATCCTCTGGGAAGGTCCCTTCTAAAATTCTATGACTTGATTTAGAGAAAGATTCATAGGTTGAGTAGCAGAAAGGAAAATCAAAGGTATTGAATGAGTGGGGATTAAAAAAACAACAGAATTTAAAGTGGGAGGGGGCTTTAAAGAGCCTAGAACACAATACTCCCATTTTTAGAGACAGGAAAAAAAAAATGAGTCTTACTCAAGCTAAGTAAGTGGCTTGCCCAAGATCCCACAGAGAGGTAGTCAATAAATCTTATATGGGAAAACAGATTTTTTTCATTCTAGATACAGTGATTTTTGCTTTGGCTTCCAAATTGTTGGATCACTCTGATTCTTTGCATCCCTGGTGCCTAGCCCAGGAGCACACAGTAGGCACTTAATGAATGCTTGGTTAATCAATTGGTGGTTTAGTTTCCTTGGGGGTGAAATGGGAGTGAGAACATAATCTTTTCCTGTAAACGATGACAGAGGGAGGAGCAACCCATGAAAATAAGCTCTAAAGTGTTTTTGGAACACTTGCCTTGGGAAAGGCAGCGTGGCAAAATCGGACCAAACCCTCCAGCACTGGTCTCGGCGTTAGATCTTAGTTCAAATCCCAGCTTGGTCGCTTACCAGGTGTATCACTCCCAGCCAATCATTTAGTCTCTCCGCCCGCTTCCTAATCTATATAATGGGCCTAAGACCACTGGGGGGTGGGGGTGGGGGTGGCTCACGGAGTTTTTAAGAGGAAAGTACTTTGTCAACTGTAAACCGCTAAATCAACACGAGATAGTATTACAATAATAACAACAGCATGAACTCCAAAATGGGCACCTCTACATGCCAGTGCACCTGAGCCATCCTGAGCCTTTGCTCGCCTCTCCCTTTGGGAGACCAAAGCCGGAGAAAGAAGAGGCAAGAAATCCAACTGGAATGCTATCGTATTGTCCATCCTGAGGACGGAGGAGAAAGCATCGGACGGTGCAATGGGTAGAGCATAGGGGTGGGCGTCAGGAGGCTTAGACACCATCACTAGCCAGTTGGGCAAGTCACCTCACGGTCTGAAACCTCAGTTTCCTCTTCTGTCAAATGAAAGGAAAATGAAATCAAATCTGTGTGTGCTCGGAAAAGTGTCATCGAAGCACGACGCTAACGCAAGCAAGAACGTATGGAATTGATGTCCTTTGCGCGCGCGCGCGCGGAGGAATACTTACTTCGCGGAGGAATACTTACTTCGCAGCAGAACTTTGCCGAATAGATTGTGGTCCCTGTCCAGGGTGTGGCAATTCCAGCGGTGCTGGCGAAACTGGTGCTGACACTCCGCGGTCCACTCCGCCACGCCCAGGCCGATGGAGCGCATCACCTCCGGGTGCCGGTGGCACAGCTGACGCTGGCGGCTGACCAAGCCTGGCACGTTGTCACACATGACCCTTGAGGAGCCCACAGCTCTCATGTACCTGCAGGCAGCAAACACACGGAAGAGAGCAACTAGGGAACAAGCGGCCATGATGGGCGTCTCAGTATAGAAGGGAGGTGGCCGACACGCAGGCCGAGGCAGCCCCATTCCCAAGGTGAAGTCGGGACAGGATTCAAATGCAATTTGGAAGTATTTAACAAATAAAAATGCAGCAGAATGAAGATGATGTTAATTGGTGGTTTTTAAAAGTCAATGCAGGGGGCAGCTGGGTAGCTCAGTGGAATGAGAACCAGGCGAGCCAGGCGTAGAGACTGGAGGTTCTAGGTTCAAATCTGGCCTCGGACACTTCCTAGCTGTGTGACCCTGGGCAAGTCACTTAACCCCCATTGCCCACCCTTACCACTCTTCTGCCTGTGACTCCAAGACGGAAGGTAAGGGTTTAAATTAAAAAAAAAAAAAAAAAAAAGTCAATGCAGGCTATCGGCATACCAGTTATTGACACTGGGAGGACACCAGAGCTCTGAGGAAGGGGGACTAGTTACCAGGCAAGGAGTCAACCCAAAGGGAAGAAAGACTTAAGGATGCCTGCAGAAATCAAAAGGGGAAGTTTCCACTAAGTGATTTTTTTAAAAAAGTATTTAAAAAATAATTGTTACTCTGCCTCAAAAGAGCTCAAAGCACTTTTCAAATACACATTTCTTGCAAACTTGCAAATGCCTGTGTGGTGTCATGAAATGGACATTAGAGAGGAGTCGAGAAATCTGAGTTTTAGTTGAAGCTCTATCATTAGATAGCGGTGTGAACTTGAATAAATTATGAGGAAGCCTCAGTTTCCTTCTCTGTAAATCAAGGGGGTTGGACTCTGGTGCCCCTTCTTAGTCCAATGTAGCCCTGGATATAAAGTGGAGACCTGAGTTTATTTAAACTCTTTTTCTGTTTACTTGTGGCCTCAAGTCAAATCTCTTAGTCACTCTCACTCAATCAGTCTATAAAATTGGAATGATAATAACACCTAACCTTCGTATGGTGCTTACTATGCACCAGGTACTGTGCTAAGCACTTTCCAATGATCTCATCTGATAATAATAATAATTACTTGTCTTATCTGGACCTCCAAGGTTGTTGTGAGCAAAGTGCTTCATAGCAAGTCCTAAAGTGTTTTATCATTCATTATCCACTGAATAACCTGAGGCATAATGAAATAATATGCTTCCCCCCAAATCCAGGACATAAGAGCATGAACAGTGGGAAGCCTGTTGGATTTGGAGTCCGGGAACTTAGGTTCAAAATAAACTCTTCCTTGGGTGAATTGCCTAACCTTTTTGGGCCTTATTTTCTTCCTCTGTAAAATGAGAGGTTGAATTAATTGACTGCTGAGTTTCCTTCTAGCCTTGAATCTATGATGCTGTGAACTCTGCCTTTTCTTCAGAAAATGACTTGAATATTGACTATGAAGGAAAATGTTTTAGATGGGGTAGAGAAGGATAAAGGATAAAGAAGACACATCATTTACTCATGGGAGAAAGCTTAGGAGAGATTCTCAATAAAGAAGCCTCAGGGGGAAAATCTGCCTTTGAGAATGACTTCTTCATCCTGACTAAGATTAATCAAATATTTTAGAAATTTGTATATGGGTTGCCTTGGAAAAATCCATCTATATTAACTGACATAACATCATTAGGATTATAGACATATTCTTCTATTGCTGCTGAAGACTCAGTTTTAAATTTCCATGCTGCAACTTATTTGCTTTCTTTAAAAGACAATCTTCAGGGAACCGCCACCCCCAAAAACAAACAAACTTGTTCTATTGTTTTTAAGGACATTAAATGTTTGGGAGAATCAAACTGAGTGTTATAGCTTGGGTAAAGGACTTTTGAAAAGAAACTTTAACAAAAATTAAATTACATCATCATCTGTACCCAGATGTTCTCTATTAGTAGTGAACTGTTTAGAAAGGTACCTTTCATATAACCCAAGCTGCCATAGGTGTCTTTTGAAGCGATCAAACAGGAAAAATGTCTTTTTCTTGTATTTTCATTATTTTATATGATCATAAAATCGTTAAAGCTGTGACTTCCAAAAATATATGTTTAAGTGACAGCTAAGAGACAATGTGACAAAAAGCTATAGCAATAAATAATGTTTATACACCCATGGAAACAGAAATAGTCATTTTATTGAAAAATGGTCAGTCTGATAAATCAATCTTTGATCCTATGTCAGCAATGTCAAGGCTAAATGCTTTTCCCATTCTAAGTGGTTTTAAGCCGGAATTGAACTCCTCTTCCCATCAACAGCTTGGCCTTGTTGGTTTGAAGATCTCCAGTCATCTCCCTACTCTATTCCTTTATTGGTTTTGAGAAAAGCTAGATTTGTCCCAGCCTTTTTAAAGAGCAGGAGATAACAGGTCTTTCTGAACCTTCCCATCTCTTTTCTTAAACTTATTAGTTGCAGGCTTGTAAAAGGGTTTTCAACTGTATAGTCTCTAAATAGCAGAGGGCTGGGGCAGGAAGGAGTTCCTCCCTCTGGAACAGCTGCCTAGGGATCTGAAGACCTGTTGCCATTAAACATCAATTTCACTTTTTTTCAAGAGGGTCGAAGACTGACTTTTCAAAGCTCAGAACCAAAGTTCTTTGTGTTATGGCTTTGCAAAATGTTGCCTTGATTAAAAAAAAATAAAATAAAAAAGACCATTGGCTGACGCTGGAATGAGGGTCGACACCTCTCTATCTCGAGGCAACAAAAACAAATCGTTTCTGCCCAGTTAAGGCAAGGACATTAGGAATTTGGAAGAACACAAAGGATGCAGAAGCATTCATTGATTGCTCCTGGGGCTAAAAAATGAAACCCTACCTCAATCGGCCCTTCAGCTTTTTTTGGAGGTTAATAACCATGGCTGTACTCACACAGAGAGACGCACACAGATACACACGTATGTGCCAGAGATTCGGCTAGTCTTTCTCCCCACAGGATGTGAATTTGACTCATTTTGCTGCCTTTATCCTGGATCCAAATAAACCAACATCCGATCACTCTTTCGAGCAAGAATTTGGCTTTTTCCAGGTTGTCAAAGCCGGAATGATCTGTCGGGGAAGAGCGAAGGGGCGCAGGCTGGGGACGTGTCGTGGGAAAAAAGGGGACTCTGAGGCTGGACTGCAGCTGGGAGGGGTAAGGTGGGGGACGAGCGGGGAATTTGAGGTTCGACATCAGTCATTCTCTGAACGGGAGAAAGCCCCAAGAAAGAGGGTCTCCCTGGCCCAGGACTGTGCCAGCTCCCCTCTTCCAAAAATCACATCGAGCAAAGGAAGTCCTTGTCAAGTGCTGAACTTACCACCATGAAGAGCTGACTTGTGGGGTTACCCAGGATAAGATCAGAGGAACAGAAAGCCAGATTCCAAAGAGAGAAGAGGAGTTCATATTAAACACCCTTCAGTCCGCATCAGGTCAGACACAACGTGTGTGCGGGGTCCATCCCATGGAACAGAAATAACGGGGACAAGAAACCCTCAGCGGCGGCCGCGGGGAGAGCGTCTCCAGTCCCGTCCCGTCCCGTCACGGCAGCCTACTTCCCCCCCGCCCCCTTCTCTCGTCTGCGAGTGGCGAGACTCACTGATAAGTTTCACACGGAGAGCGGGGGAGCGAGCTCAAGGTCAGGGATGACCTCCAGCCCCTGAGCTAGAGCCTCACCCCGAAGCAAATTCCCAGGCTGAGGGGAGGAAGGATTGCGCGAGGAAGGCACGTCTTCTTTCCTCCGCAGCCCCTGTTTCCATTCTTCCTTTCTCTACAGCCTGAGCGCAGGCACGACTGTGGAGATGAGGAGGGTTCTGCTTACACACTGGGTGGGTGGCTTTTTTTTTTTTTTTTTTTTAAAGCTCTGATGGATGAAATGATGTCAAGAGACGTTCAGGGTAGGGGGTGGGGGTGGGGGGACAAGGAGGGAAGGAAGGGGGAAACACCTCTGACTAGGCTTGGAAAACCCGAGGAGGCCAGCCGTCACCTTGCAGTCACGTTACAGAGAACAACCCAAGCAGCTTCAGCCTCCCGTTTTGGTGTAAGGCTGGCTGGAATGCTCAGGTTGAGGAATGGAGACAACCTTTGCAAACAGAAATCTCTCTGGGCATGATCTACACTGACTGGGGGTTAGAGGGTGGAGTAGGTGGCGAAGGAGGATCCTCACAAACACTGGTCGTAGAGGTGGGGAAGAGATCGACAGACAAAAAGCCAAGCAAACAGGTAGATGTACAGAGACAGGCTGGCATATAGACAAGCAAACAGGCAGATATATTGATAGGAAGGCCGAGGCAGTCATTCAGTGAATTTTTATCTTTGTGCATTCATCTCCTTAAAGCTGAAAGCTAGAGACTATTTTCTTTTTGTTTGCATTCTCCATGGCTAACGTAAATGTTTGGCAAACAATAGGTGCTTAATAAATGTTCCTAGAACCAAAGAATAAAGAAGAGATAGGAATGAATAATTTTGGAACCTGTATATCTAGCCTAAAAGCTTGGCAAACAATAGGCGCCTAATAAATGTTCTTGGAATGGAAGAATAATGATCCAGGGGATGGGAATGAATGGTCCTGGAATCTGTATACTTAAAATAGTTTAGGGATTGGGAACGAAGGAAGCCAGTGTGGACTCAGCCTTCAGCAACACCTTTAATAAGGACCCAGAAGTTTCCAGCAATGCTCGTATTATCCCGATCTCCCGACCTTTTTGACCTCCTCCCAACTTTCTCCCATCCATAATTCTTGGCCAACTACATTCTTCACACCAAAGTGTGATTATCTTTTTAAGACAATTATTGGCAAGCCAGGAGAAAAAGCCTCTAGCAGTAAGGGGAGCCCGGGCTCACCTCGAGCTCCTTGCTCCCCCTAGCCCCCTGAATAGACGGAAAGAGTATGTGGGGTGGGGTGGGTGGTGGTGCCCTCCTCCTCTCTGATGAGGTCAGGTGAAGAAAATCAATCCCCGAGACTTGGTTTATGCCTTGGTGAAACCGATAGGTCGGGTTGGGGGTGGGGTGGGCACTTCCAATTTCAACTGACCATCTTGAAGAAGTGTCATTAGTCATCGTCAGGAAAGGAAGGTGAACTACTCTCCTCGTTTGGGAAAGAGTTGGGTGTTTCAGCAACCTTTCTCTGAAGATTCACTGAGCTTTTCCTGTGGTTTGTGTGTGGAGGGAGCCGGGTAAGGAGACCCTTCCCGGGCCCTTCCCGAGCGAGCTCTCAAGTAAGGGGAGGGGGCGGCTGGGGATGGGGGGAGAGCTGCAATTTTATCTCCTATGGTTCCCAGGGCGTGGGGACTTCGAGATAGAAAGACAATAGGAAAAGCTCGCTCTCCGCCCCGCAGGCACCCGGGTCCCTCCCGTGGAGTTCGGTCGGGATGCACTGGAGCGTCATTTCTCCCCGGGAGGCCTGCCCCTGGAAGAGCTGAAGAGGGTGAGGATAATAGGAGGAGGATGGGCTGAGACCTCTCGGGCTGGGGGCGTGAAACATGAAGATGCCAAAAACCTGGAAGATGCTGTCAACGCCATTCGAGCTTCCCCCCCACCTCCCGGCCCGGGTCAGGTTCCGGCCCCTCCCAGGCTGACCCAGATACATCCACGTTTGGGTCCGGAAAGGGAGGGGAGGAAAACGAGGACCGCGCCACCCACGACTCTGGGAAGAGCAGGGCTCCGCGCCAGGGCCGCTCCGTATCACTCGGGCGAGACCCAGGGGAAGTGCTGGTCGGTATGTGCCGGCTGGAGAGGGCGGAGGAAATGCAGCCGGGCTCGCTCCAGAGGAAACAAGCCGCTGGGGGTTGGGGGACGGGGGTCGGAAGCGGGGGAGCCGCCGCCGCCACCATCCTAAACAGCCTCTGCAGTAGAAGCAGAGGGTTTTCGAGGCTCCCCCGACTCCGCCTCGGGTGCCAGAATTGCAGATGCCCCTAGAGCTTCATCCCCAGCTGCAAATTAGGGGTGCAGTAGCATCACCCAGCCACTCTTACGTTCCAAAAAAAGGCTGGACGACCCAAAGGAAGCTGGGGCGGGGGGAGGAAAGAAAAAGCACTGCCCCCGCCCCTGGGACTTTGGTCCCCCGTAACCTGGAAGAAAGGGAAACTGGGGGACAGTTTGGGGCGATGGACATATACTAGAAGGGCACGTGCCACGTGACAATCTTTTCCTTAATTATTCTAATTCTCCGTTGTGTGAAGAGGGAAGGAACTTCTTTACGAAGACAAACCTCCCTCCCGCCTGCATTTCTGCCCTCACAGCCACGGGGAATCGAAAATGATGGGGCGTTTAACAATCTGTTTAAAAGCCCTTCCCCTCCGCCTGAGATTACTGAATGACCAGGGGACTTGCCCTCCTTCAGTTACTGGTGCGGCTCAGCGGAATGACCTAAACCTGAAACAGACCTCCTGGAAAAGGAATTCTTTAACTGATTAAATCCACTCCCGATTGCATCCTAGGGGCAGGAGGAGAGGTTGCCACGTGTCAGGGAGGGCTCCAATCGGGCTTGGTGAAAAGTGTAAGGTTGAACTGGCTGGAGAGGAAGGCAAGCTCCAGATGTGGGGAAAGGTTCACCCCCAACACCCCTTCCTGACCTGTCTCGAGCGCCTCACTCAGATCTCTGCGCCTTCCTCATCTAAAGAATTCCACCTCTCAGCCTCGTTACTCACCCCCAAATCCAACTATTTAAACCCACGTTGCCTTCCATTTAGGCCAGGAGATCTGTTTTCCCCCAATCTCATGTCCACTCTGTCTGACCAATCGTCTTTTCCAATACTTTGACAGCAAATGGAAGACAGCCTGGAGCAATCTGGAATACGAGGCTTAACCCTTCAGCCAGAAGAGAAGGCCACACTTCTTTTGTGACAGGGCAGTGGTGGCTGGACAGGGCACCACAGTACACAAAACTAGTGCTGGAGTGAATGCACTTTGCCAACACCACATGGAAGAAATCCCATACAGTGTACCAGATGTGGGCAGCCAACCATTTTGTACTCTGGATTTCCAACAAGATCCCTGGCATGTATCCCAAAGTCTTGACATTCTAATAGGAAAGAATGGAATATGCTGCATGTCCATCCCTAAAACCTTGTGGTTGGTTTGGTTCCCTGTAGATGACTAGATAGAGAAGGAAAGGGGATTTCCAGGAAGTGTTGAGGCAGCACGTCTCCATCAGTCACAAACCAAACACAAACCCAATGACAAACTGTAGTGGCTACTGTGTCAGCTCATTTACAGTACATGGAAACCAGCTCTTTTCTGGAGATTTCTATTAATTTTCATCACCAGTATAGCATCCCGGCAAGATGAATCAGATCTCTTTTGTGAGAGCCATTTTTTGCTTAGTCTTTCCGGACAAAGGGAGATGTGCCAATTCACCACCAGAACGCTCCCCTCCTTTAACAAATCAAATTTGCTCTTCCCAATTCTCTTTGGCATCTTGAACTGTGACTACTAATTCATCTGATTCCAAAACCCAGTATCTCCAACTTCGAGGACTCTTAAGAACACTGTCCATGCTATCGCACTAGCCAAAGGGAGTTGAAAATACCCCCCACCCTTATTTTCTAATGCTGTTTGTAGGATTATGGGTTTGAACTAGTGGCATTGGCACAATGCCATTATGGCACCAATTACCAGCAAATGTGCACATTTAGGAAAAATTCATCCTCTAAATCTTCCATTTTTTCCTAAAGCCCACATAATCCCATAGACTTCACTTATTAGTGGAATGGACTTTAGAAAGTCACTTGGTCTAGTCCTTTCAACTTAGAGGAATAGGCAAAGCTTCTCCATATAAACAAGCTGTCTTCCAGAATCTGGTGGTGTTACCTTTAGCACATAGAATTCTAATATTTTTTAAATCTACTAAATTCAGGTTAACTTTAAGAGAATCTTTGAGTAGTCCTATAGCAATTATTATGGGATCCTTAACCTGTTTTTATTGTGTTTACAAGTTCTTTAGAATTATCAATCACACACACACACATACATATACAGATATAAGCTATAAACTTAGGCTAGATATCGAACACACAGAAAATCTAATTTATGAAATTAATTTTTAAAAAATTTATAAGAAACATTAGTAGCTGACAACTACATAAAAGTTAAATTATGCTGAGACTAGGTCTTCTTAGTGGAGGGATTGATGACCTGGACTCAGGAGGATGGGTTCAAACTCCACTTTTGATAGTGTGACCATGGTCAAATCACTTGACCTCCTTAGGAAACTTGAAGTTATAGACAAGTAGAGTATTAAAATTAAGTGGCTTGCCTAAGGTCACAATGCTAAGTGGCAGAAGTGGGGTACAAATGACCACTAAAACTCAGATGGTCATAGGATTCATAGAAAAAAGGAGATTTAAATTCAGACCATCTAGTCATACAACCCCTTTTTTGTACAAAAGGATGATCCTGGGAAACTCAGAGGTTAAGGGAATTGTCCATAGGTACTAAGAACCTCAAACTTGAATTCAGGTCCGCTGATCCTAAGTCTGATGTTCCTTCTAGTTTACAAAATTGCTTATGATCGACTAATCTGAAATTCACATCTAAAGGAATAGTATCCAAAAAAAAAATCCCTTCATACATACATGCCACCAATTAACTTATTTAAAAAAATAACCTTTACCTTCCATATTAGAATCAATAGGAGGTATTGGCTCTAAGCAGAAGAGCAGTAAGGACTAGGCAATGGGTGTTAAGTGACTTGCCCAGGGTCACACAGCTAGGAAGTATACCTAGGACCTCCCATCTCTGGGACTGGCTCTCCATACATTTAGCCACTTAGCTGCTCCCCTGCCCCCGCATTAGCTTTAAAAAATATGATAAAAAAGATGCAGCTAGAAATTAAGCAGTAATTCAACAGTTTTTCAGGGCTCCAGGCAGGGAAGGAATAGTACAGTGCCTGGTGCTTAACATTTGTTAACTGATTGATGCCTTAAATCTAATCATCAATGATAAAAGGTAAATGAGGTGGAAAGAACTTGTTTAGCAGCTCTTGAATTCTAGGACTGCTCTCAAGGGAAATGATAAACTAAAATTTGTAAACTGGAGAGTTTATAATGGATCAAGAGGTTGTATCCATACCAAACATCCTCTTCCCCTGCTATGACCAAAGAAACCCCTTTGGATAACTGTTGTTTGAACCTACAAGTGCCTCTTTTCATTTCAATACTGAACCTAAAATACCCCAGGACCTGAGTCAAGTCTAGCCCATAGCAATAACAAATACAAGCTTAATTAACGTGAAAATTAGAGATTTCATTTATATATTTACACAAACACACACTAAAATAACTGAGGTTAGTGAAGAAAAAGCATAACGCTACTATTTGAGTAATGTGTTCATGGATATATCAAAATAATAGTTAAAAACCTCACACATTTGTGAAAAACTCCTAAAAAAGGTTATCATTTAACTATAGATTTCTCTCATAGGATGCATAAAATTTTTATAACAGTAAACTATTTAGTAACTGGCTAAAAATTAGCAATTGTTTTTGATGAGCTGTCTTTGTTAGATTAGCACCCACCCATTAAATGTGCCTCAACTTCTCCTTGCAGCATTTGGTGATCAGCTCCTGTATGTAGAATTGTCATTTCAAAGTAGATGACTTATAAATTTCATTCTAAAGATCAGGAACTCCAGGCTCAGATAACTAAATGTCTACTGTCCTGTACGTGGATACTCTCCAAGTATCTCAAAATCTGATCTTGAGCAAGTCACTAAATTTCTGGGCCTCCGTTTCCTCCTCCTCTGTAAAATAACAGGATTGAATGATCTCTAAAGTCTCCTCTAAAAGAAACTCCGATTATCTGCTCTCTTCTCTGAACCCATCCATCCCTCTTCTCAACTCCCCTGTTTCTGTTGAGGGCATCATCCTTCTAGTTATCTGGATTCCAATGTCATGTCGATTCTTCACTTTCCCAAGACTCTTACGTTCACTAAAGGCCACCTTGTATTTATTGTCACAACAGCCGAGCCAGTACCCTTCTCTGCAATCAGAATTGCTACACTATTCAAGTCCTTGCCGTGTCAGCTGTACTATTTCAATAGTTGTATTTGTCTCCCTTTTTCCAGTCTCTTTTAAAAACAAAACAAGACATATCTTAAAGCAGTAAATATTCCTAAAACATTAGTTTAACTTGTGTCTAATAAAAAATCTCTACCACCTCTACTTTTCAGTATTTAGCCTTCTTCAAGGCTGAATTTAGAAGCCAGATTTTACATCTTTCCTTTATTCTAATAGAATTCTCTCCCTCCCAAAGTTAACTTCTTTTACTTGCTTATACATGTTGTATGATTTCTTAATAGAAGCTCCTTAAAGGGCAAGGATTGGCATCTCTATTTCTCTATACCTATTTAAGCAGAAGACGCAAGAAGATTTAAGACTGAAGGGGGTGGAGAATTTCCACTCAATGAAGAGAAAGGTTGGGTGGCCTTCCTTTTGCCCTGCCTTAGACCAGGACTCCTCGGCTGGCATGGCTGTTGAGACCACAGAAGGATGTCTGAGTAACCAATGGTGACACGGAGGACTCCTCAGCCTTGCCAGCTGCTGCCGCTACACCTTTTAGACTCGTGGCATGGACCAGTTCGTTCATTCTAGAGCATCTTCAATAGCGTTATCTGCTCTGTAGCTCAACTCTTTTATACTGCTTGCCTCCCTTCCCTTCCCCCCGACTGTTAGTGTGAGCTCCTTGAGCACAGGGTCTCTCTCACTGCCATTTATATCCCTAGTGCAAAGCACAGTCCTTGGCCTCGTAAATGCTGAATAAATGCTTTCCATTCACTCACTCACTCCATAATGCTAACTATTACGGGTCTTAACCCTATGAGTAAAATTCATTAAGCTTAGAGATAGCCACGAAGACTTCTGTGTTTTGTACTCCAAGGCACTCTGTCACTGCTCAATAAATAATAATTTGTAGCACTGTGGGGGTGGAAAGAGGGTGGGGATTTTTTTTGGCATGTCCACTGGTGAGTAATGCATTTATCTCAAATGCCAATAAAAATTTTATACTGCATTACATGACACATTTGTTACTTATTTGAAAAACTACTTTTGAATCATTTGAATATTGTCTAAGTGTAGTTCTTTCCCCACCTGTAAATCAGGTTAATTTATTAACATTTTCAGGCCAAGGCATATCAGAAAAAGAAAAAAAAAATAAACTTCTAATCCTCAAAATAAAAGGACAAACTCAAACACATTTTCTTAATAGAGGATTCTATTCACCTTTTCCTTCTATCGTATTCAACCAAATCATTTTCCAAATGTACTTTTCTCCCTCTAAAAAACTTTCTATCACTTTAGTCTTTTTCTTTTTTCCCACTTGTTAGCTTGAGTCTTTTGTATTCTCTATTGCATCTTGCTTATTACCCCCTTGAGAAAAATCAACCCAAATTTTCATCATGAGAAAATGAAAATACATTGACAATCTGAGATTGTGGGCTTGGGACAATGAACACTCGATCACATTACATTGATGGAGTTTACCAGTAATATGAAGTACTTCAGACTCTGACTTGAGAAAGCTCCCACATTCTCCATTACAAAAGCGATTTGTGGGCTATCAGCTTAAGGATTTAAGCAGAAGAGAAACAAAATGTTTTGGGAAAATGTTTCACAGGGAAGGGTGTGGTGGAGCTTTGGACAAACTCTGCAGTTGAGAATATTGTGGTGGATGTAATTATTTTTCCTTGTAAAAAATTAGCATAAACGCCAAATAAAAAATATTTGATATGTGGAAAGTAGAAAAGCATACACAATGAAAATGCTACAAAGAACATTTGAGTAATAACTTATCTACAATGATTTCAATAAATTTAAATGAATACTACATAATGCAAAATTCAGAGTTTATGGTCAATCCAATTTTTTAGAGTATCTTTATCAAGTAGTAGAAAACGATTAGGTTATTTTTCTTACTTGCATGTAAGGTAAAGTATTAAAATAAACATCTGGAACTTATTTAAGACATTAACTTTCTTTTCACTATATCACATAAATTAGTTTAACATGAGATCCAACAATTACTCTTGAAAATCCATTTTATAACAAATCCTCACATTAAACACCTTCATCAGTTAATCTACTAGTTTATATGCAAGAATTTGCATTTGAAATGGAATTAGCTTTTTTAAATGTTTTGCTTACTATTTGCTGTATTGCTTTTCTCACACTATCCTCATTTGTTTCAATTAGAAGTTTGGACCCAATGTCTATGGGCTCTCCTGAGTGAACAGTTGAATTGATTGATCCCTGAAGGAAAATCCCTAAACTAGAAATGTTTGAGTGGCAGCTACATGCCTCAGTGGACAAATGAGCCAGGAGGTTCTGTGTTCAAATCTATCTTCAGATACTATCTAGCCGTGTGACTGTGGGCAAGTCACTTAACTCCAATTATCTAGCCCTAGGAACCAATATTTAGTACTGACTCTGGAGAGAAGGTAAGGTTTTTTTTTTTTTTAAAGAAATATACTTGAACTACCATAAATCTTTAACCTATAACCCTACTACCAACCAGTGTCAAAAGTTCAAAGTGATGACTTTAGGTAAACAAAATGAACCTACTCAGAGAAATGAAACTATAAGATCTTTAAACAAAATCTTGTCTTAATTTATAGACAGACTAAGTATAATGTTGCAAAAATCCGGAAGAAGTTATTTTTAAAATTTTGCTTGATAAGTACAAATTGGGCCAGGGACTAGTAAAATCTTGAAACTCAATGGAGCAAATAATCAGGCTGAAGTAATCAGGTTTGTAGTAATGACTAAAGACAACTCTAGTTAATCATGGAGAACCTCTTCTCCAGCCTAAACTTGAGCACCGAAGGACAACTCAAAGCTATCTTTTAAGAGGCAGACTATATTCTGTGTCTGTAGAAAGGGCTACACTCTATGATGTAATAATCTTTTAAAATTACTAATGTAATTTCTAATGTGGGAAACTTACTTGATCCAAAAGATTCAGATGTTGATGTGTGAGTACAGATTCCAAGTAGTTTCTAAGCCCTGGATTCTTATCTAGGATTTCTGGGTGTCAGTTGTTCGGTATTTTTTTATGAATACAAACACCCTTCAAACTTCAAAGTATAAATATTAGCTATTATTACTTGGTGCCAATTAATAGAGGCACAGTAGTGAAATAACTCAATAGCTAACAAAGTATTGTCTGATAATACAAGTTTTGGCTTTAATGATTATCTTTCAAATACTTTATAATGAATATTCTTATTCTATATACTAGATTGAATGCCCTGCTAAGGTTTAATTGGGATGGAAAAGTGGTAAAATAAACTTAAAAAAAAATTAAGTAGTTATCAAGTCTTTTGTATTATCCAACTAATAATGAACTACATAATGCTGCTACATTGCTTGTACATAAATAGGTATTTAAAATGCTTAGTTAATTTCTTAGAAAGGCAAATATCCCCTTTGAGGATCTTATTTCAACTGCTGATTGCTTGGAATACTGCATTATTTTTGGAAAAGGAAATTTCAACCTAGCTTCTGCCTGACGTCATTACCAGGCTTCAAATTGAAAAGCCTTCAAAAAATTGAAGGCCAGATTAATAAAATCTTATGAAACTTGTAGTAACTTTAGATATATTGTTGCATTTAAGTAAAATGTACCACAAAACAGTATTTTGGTTTAAACTAGGATTGGAAAGAATTGTTCCTGGTAATCTGTTTTTCACTAATACTTGAACCCAAACTTCAAACAGGAAACTACCAAATATTTCTTAGTCCCTTATTGTTTTTAGATAGGTGTGTGTGTGTGTGTGTGTGTGTGTGTGTGTGTGTGTGTGTATACATATATAATCCCAATTTAAACAGTAGAAAATAGCAACAATAGCAATAGCTATGGTACCTACTGCTATAAAATAAATGGACTCTTCTTGACACTGCTATGCTCCTGGGGATATATATTGGTTAGGGAAGCGGTGCCCTTTGTATTCCTCTAGGTTGCTGGGAACACCCACTCAGTCACCTTAGTTTGATGGTATAAGTCCTTTTCTAAAAAGAACAGTGCCTAGGTAGGATCCTTATGGGTTTGTGGAAGGTCCAACCTGGGGTTGGATTAATTAATTATTATTGGGCTCTTTTAGCCTTGGATAACATTTTCATCTGACTGCATTGCTCCTTCCCTAAGGGCTGTGATTCAATGACCACTCAGGAAGGTACTTAAGCAAACTTTATCTATAGATGTTAAATAGGGAAAGGAATAATCGGGAATGTATTGGGGATAGGAGACCTTGTCACTATAGCTGTGATCAATAATCCCTCAGAACTGTAGGCTGTTATTTTAGTAAGCTGGAGCTTTTGTTCTTCCCCTCTGGTTCAGCTTGGCCATGGCCAAACCAGAGAGTAATCTGCAGGTGTATGGATGGTTTCTCTCATCTTCCTTCCTCTGAGTTCGTAGTGTCAGCCTTATAGCCTTCAGGAAATACCTCCCTCTGCTTCTCCTTCCCTCCTCTGGGTTACCACCTAAATATCTAATGATGATCAAATGCCTAAATATCTAGGGAGATTCAGAGCAATGTTCAAAGATCAAAGATTCAAACTCCAAGATCCAAGCTCCAAGACCAAAGCCCTCCCCCAGATCACTGTGAGGGCTATTTATATCCTCAGGCCAACCGACTTTCCCCTCTCCTAACCGCCTCTGCCAACATTCCGAGATCTCCAACCGTCTTCCCCTGTGAATCAAGGTGAAACAAACCAACTCTCAGAGCTTGAATATAACACTACTGTGTGCTAGGTATTGTGCTAAGTTCTTTACAATTATTATCTCATTTGATCCTCATGTCAATTTGGCAAAGTATCTATCATTATTTCCATCTTATAAAGTGCTATCATTATCCCCATTTTATACATGAAAAGCCTGGCAAAGAAGTTAAATGACTTGCTCAGGCTTACAAAGCTATTAATAATCTGAGTCAGTCTGAATTTGAACTCAAGTCTTTCTGACTTCCAGGTCTGGGACTTTATCCATTACATGACCTAGTTGCTGAATTATATGAATTTCTTAAGATTAGTTTTAGATATATAAATAACATTAGATGTCAATCATCCTTTTGCCATAATTTATATTTCCCTTTAGAAAGTAATTGCTCCCACTGTTGTCTCATTGTGAGCTTTTAAAATTAATTCCATACACAAGAGCAGAAGAATCAAATTTAGCATGTTCAGGTCTCCAAAGCTATATTTGCTTTTTCAGTAGTTCCACTTTGTTGAGATAAGGGTACACACAGATTGTGTGAGGCTACCGTCTTTTCAACATGCCTGGAGTCATAATTCATCTTTGAAACTCCCAAATATTAAATGTGGTTTCAACAAAAGAATGGACTAGCAAATTCTGATCCCTTCTCCACGTGTGAGGAACTCTCTATGCATGGGCTCCTATTCCTCAGGTTACAGGAGCTCCCTGGAACTTTTGTATTCTGTCTTGAGCCTTCCTGGGCTAAAGGAATTAAAAATAATTTACATTGAAATTTACTTAAATAATATACTCAAAATATAATTTATCCACTTTTGTTATTTTTATCTTCCTGAGGTATTTTTCTTATTAAATTCAAATCTGAATCACAAATATTACATACAAACTATTGGATTAAAATCTGGTAAAAATTCAAGGGCATGGAAAACCATGTTGCCAAATTTAAATAACTCAATTGTTAATTCTATAAATATATTTCGGATTACCCACCCCACAGACAACAAAAGTAAGGTCATGTGGGTAAAACTTCCAAGCACTGCCCCCATAAGAACCATTTTCTCTCTTTTTAAAACCTCTCTTATCTAAAAAAGTTTCCTATCACACTGGCATTGCTGTCTTGCTTCTAGACAGTTTTCCTTGATACTAATATTCTTTTTTTTTTTTTTTAAGGGCTAGGCAATGGGGGTTAAGTGACTTGCCTAGGGTCACACAGCTTGGAAGTGTCTGAGGCCAGATTTGAACCTAGGACTTCCTGTCTCTAGGCCTGGCTCTCCATCCACTGAGTCACCCAGCTACCCCAGATACTAATATTCTTGGAAATTCTGCCATCTACTTGACTACTCACCCTTATATCATCAGCTTGTAGCTATTTTCCCTTTGAGTGTGTAAAATTCTATGATCCATTTAGGAGAGGGACTTGTGTTAGTAGGCTTTTCTGGGATGGATAAAAAGTACCCTGGAAAGAATAATTTGGGATTAAGGTACTGAAATCCCTGCAACTGTAAGAAAAAAAGTTGTAAGAAGAAAGGAAGACAGAAATTGAGGGTTTTGAAAAAGTCTAAGAAGTCTTATTCTAACCTAGGAAAGACTTAGAAAAATTAGATTATTTGTAGTTAGAAATTACTAGTCTTCAAGAAAATATCAGTATGGTACTAGATGTGACTGATTAAGGCAGTTAAGTATTGAAAAAGAGCCTAAGAAGTATAAAAGTGGATAAGGACACAGATAAGAGCACAGACATAGCAGTTGAATTTCTATCGATAATAGGGAGGTAACATTTTTTGGTAGGCTAGTGAACTATTTTTTATCAAGACACATTTATTAAAAGCCAAAATACATATAATGCTTAATACTTCCACCTTACACAGATAAGGTAGTTCAGAATGTACATCAATATTTCTCTATTCAATGATAACAGAGGAGAAAACTTTAAGTTAATATTGTTGAGTATTGTCAAAAAAATTAGGTTTTATTACTTTCAAAGTACAAAAAGCTAACTTAAACTAGGCTAACAAAATTCAAAGAAAATGCTGGATTGGCTGGTCTTAGAGAGACTTGTTTTTAATAAACTGAAAATAACTGATATGTAGTACATCATTTTTAGGCTTACAGATATCTTTGAAGGAAATGAGATTATTTTTCTTAAATGTTTTAATCATACAGCTAATCACAAAGCCAGAAAGGAAGTAGTACTTATTAGTATAATTATTATTTTATCTAATTTAATCTAAGTATTTGAGAAAAGATTTAACAATCATTTCAGAAGCATCATTATCCTGAACTTTTCTTAACATTATTAATTTAGCCTCTGAATAAATATGTTAATGCAAAATTAAATTTCAACTCATTTCCTGATCTATATTGATAAAGCATGTATTATTATAAGTGTAAGATTTTACTCTATCTATATTGTTGCTATTTAAAAGATACATATGTTTCTCATTTTGGGGGATAACTGTGTTCCTGAAATGTTTTAAGTAGAGATTAAGCATCTTAAGCAGAGATCTTTATCTTAAGCTGTCTAATGATGAATACATTTCTGTAAAGTAAGTTACCTCAATGCTTGCTTACCTTGGGATAGAACTCTAGCCTGGTTTTTGTTTTAAATGATAAACATAAACACTTTTTGGGGTGGGGGAAGGAAACTATTTACATTTCTCCAAGTAGCTTTCTGATCTTTGTTAATTTCCACACATTTTCAAATAAGTTGTAATAACTGAGTTTAAGCTATTTAAATTTATTTTTTAAAGCCAGAAGAAGAATATAGCTAATGAAAGAGATGCTTATCTATAAGATACATAGTAGAAAAGGAAAATGATTCAGAGTAATGAGAAAACTTCTTTTTTATTAACCTTCTTATCCTCACTATAACAATTGGAAAAATTATAGCCTGTATCTATGTACAATGAAGATTTCATTTCCCTTAAAAGAGTATTAGGACAATGGGGTAGTGGAAAGAGAAATGGATATGAAGTCAGAGGGCCTGAGTTTTCTTGGCTCTGCCAGAAGACCACCTTGGGCATTTCATTTACTGTCTCTGAAGATCAGTTTTTAGCTCTGGAAAAATGAGAGAGCTGAATTAAATTATTTATAAGGTTGCTTCTAGTTTTAAATTCTATGACAATCTGCTACTAATAAATGATCATTATTTTTAGTCTAAATTTTGTTTTCCTATCTTAAATCCAATCTGGTTTCCAAACCACCCGAGTCTAAATCATTTTATGAGGAAGATGTGCCTCATTTTGATAAATAGCAAATGAGAAACAGTTAAAATCTTGCCTCAGACACTGATTCACGGTGTGATCATTACTTTGACATGGTTGAACATATTTTCAGAAACAGAATGATTAATCTGACTATTGTTTCTGTGGAACTAACAGACAGAAATCACTACTCATCATATCTTCTCACACTCTTGTTTCTTGCTACAATTTCTTCCTCTCTCTTGTTTACCTTTCAAGCAGTTGCAGATCAACCACATCTGTTGTAAGCATGGCACTTAGCCAAGGAAAGAAAATTAACTCCTATATCCACAGTTATTAGTCCTTTTCTTTTCCTTTTTGCTTGCCCACATCTCTTCTCCCCATTCCTGACCTCAAATATGAGAGAAACCAAAATGGATACTGTACTAGTTTTCAGTAAATTGACACCAGAGAAATCTATTTAACATTCACGTTCAATATAAATCTAAAATAAAACCTTTAAAAAACATGTTAAGCCATCATAAAATCACCTAATTATATTTACAGTTTGGCAATATTTCATATTTTACTAGCTACTCCTTAATTATGTAATTTTAGTATCAATTCTTCATGCTTTCCCATGTTTTGTTTCAAAATTCTAAAAATGTTACATTTAGCTGGTACTTTTGTTAACACTGAATGGAATATCTCAAAACCATCATATTTTGCAAATTTTATAAATGAAAAAATTTTTCTTAATACCCAATAAAAAATTCCAAAGGAAAATCTTACAAATGGAAAGATAGATTATAGACTAGCAGAAAGCACTTTATACTTCTCTGAGACATAAGCACCTTAAATATTTTCCAAATTATAGAAAAAAAATGTATTCCATACGGCATCTTTCATTTCTGTGTAAAACACACACATTAGTATGATAGATCAAAGACAAACTAGGTAAAACTTTATTTGAAGGTGATCAATAGTCATATAAAGATATTCATTTGAATTAAGGAATCATAGAATTACCTTTTATATCTTGATCAAAATGAACAAATTAGATTTATAAATCTGACAGAAAAAAATCTGTGAAGAAATATATGCAACCTTGTTTCTGAAATGTTTCTACAAAGTGTTTGAGAGTATAAAACACTATAAATGGTTGTTTTCAGCTCTCTTCCAAAGGTTTGACTGTACACATTGCTCAAAACAAGAATCAACATCAGCTTTTCTGAAAAGTTAGCTTGCAAATGAAGAGGAGAAACCCAAATCCGCATACTGTGAATGTTGCTCTCTTCAAAAATTTGCTGTTCCAAGTAGAAAATGTTTCTATGGGTGGTACACGGCAGGGATCATTTTTCTGGTCATTTTGCAACTAATATTTGATATGAAAAAATAAAAAGAAATTAGTGCACTAACTACAGAACCTAAATAGATAAAGACAATTGATATTAAGTACCTCAAGGGAAAGTTCAGCTCTTTAACACAAAGGCTTCTTCAAAAGGTGCTGTTGTTTTTTAATTGAAAGTGGCATTATAGTAATAGAGTCTTCCAAATAAATACAAGTAACTAGGAAAGCCCTGCTATTCTTAATCAAGTTTCTCAAGGGAAGACTTCAAAATAAATGCCTTTAGAAATATCCTAAATGACTAACTTTCAATAATACCCCATTTTGATAAAAATGCATCAATATTATATTAGAGATGAAAGGTTTCATATATAAATGTATCTTAAGTTTCATTTGAAATTTGTTAGAAATTTGAGGTATGGCTTAAAATGTTACATATTAAGAAAGCTGACTGGTAGATATCTCCTTCCCTTTAATTAATATCAATGATAAATAGAATATACCATTATAAAACATTCCTAGAGAGATTTTTTCTTCTGAAATTTATCTAAGAATGATTGAAATTAGATATTTAAATTCTGTTTTAATTTTTTAAAAAATCTAATGGCAGCTAACACCTCTTTAGAAAGAAACTTACTTTGCCCAACTTTGATATACAAATCCTATGTTCAGGATCCCACATTAACAAACAAAACATAAAATTAAAGATCTTTAAAAGACAAAAGTCAGGCACTTTTATAGAGTGAAATTTGTTGGAAACATCCTGTGCTGGGTTGGTGCTATAAATACTTTCAACATTAGCAGAAATAACTACTTCTAAAATCTATAATGTAAATATTTAAGAAAAGAAGTCTAAAAAATTAATTTAAGTTACAGTTGAATAAAGGACTTCAATGCCAATCTCATTAATACTATATTCTTAGCCTAACTTCCACATGGCTTCATTCAGCAACAGATTCCTTTTTGACACTGATGCTCCATTTACTGAATCCTGGGATGGTCATTCCTTTTACTAACCAATTACTTAAAATGACTCTTTCTGACAAGAACCTGTCATTGTGTTGGTTTGAAAGTGAATGATGTGGTGTTAACGTCTAGCCTTGACCTCTCCCCTACCCTCTTTCTCTGTCCTCTGTACACTTATCTCTGATAACTCATACTTTCTGAAAAAAAGTACTCACCAGTCATTATTGGTATCTTTTGCTCTTTAACAGCCACAGTGGCACAGTCCCCAAATCTTGTAGCCCTAACACTCCTCTGAATGAAAATCTCATCATGACTACTTGTTTTGAGAAAAGCCCAGATACATTTCTAGATAATGAACCAACAGGTTGACTCTTTAATTTACTTTCCTGCTCCTCAGAGCATCATATGGAGCCATAAAATATATGTCCATTTCTTGGACATAAATGTATTAAAATTGGTATTTTAAAAAATAGAACCCTAACCAAACCAGGGAAAACATAATTTTTCTGACTAAGAATTAAAAAAATTAATATTAAAGTTCTTAATTGTATTATAATTACTGTGTTTGGGAGTCTTAGTTCCTTAAGAAATGGTTCAAAATTTATATATATATATATATATATATATATATACATATATATATATATATTTTAATCTAGCAATTACATTCCCCTCACTCCAAAGTGCCAAAAATTTTCAGGGTGAGGGGGTGGGGGTTCGGGGTGGGGAAATCAGCTTCCATTTTAGTTGGAATTACCACCCAAATATAAGAAAACCTCTACAGTTTTGATTTTTTCATGTCAATTATTTGAAGCTGATGTTACAGATAAGGGAGTAAGGAGTATAGGAACTTAAGAGATTTAGGAATCAGAAGACAGTAGTTCCACAGATACATGGTCTCTCAGGTCCCTTCCAGCTTTAGTTCTGTGACCTTTCATATAATTCAAAGTTCAAAAATGGCACCACCCAATTATGTGTTTGGTGGTTTATATGAAAAGGTTCTACTAATCAAAATTTCTAATTATTTACTAATATGATAATTAAATTTCTTTTAGATCCTAATTTGAAAAATATATCTTTAAAATAAATTCAACACCAGAAAGTCTTTGCTTCTATATAGCTGAAGAGACTTGATTAGCACTATAAATTTTGATTATGGTGACAATAAGCTTAAGCTAGTTCCATGAATAACTGAAAGATGGTATTTCCTTTTCTTAGGTTGTCCCTTGCCTCCTCCCCCTACTAGGAAAGTAAAGTTTTTTGTATGTTATTTGTAGCATATGGATCGACTAGTCCTTTGTTATTTTTTTTCAGGGAAAGGGTTGTTTTGTACAAAATCTGTTGGCATTTAATTATATAAAGAAGTTATTACTATGCCCTCTGGAGTCCTTCTCCCAAACATTTTTTAAGCATTGAGAGAAATCAGAGTTATCAAAAATTTATGTCTTAAATTCTACCATGCTGGAAAGCTTTTAGTATTGTATTAAGAATTTGGGGGATAGGCCTAGCTAAATTTGGAGAGGCTCATTACCAGAAGGTTGGCCACATGGTGATTACTCTTTGGCCAAGGCAATTCATAAAATGTTCTAAATTACTCTTTGTTAGAGAAATGCAAATTAAAACAACCCTTAGGTACCACCTCATACCTATCAGATTGAATAATATGACAGAAAAGGAAAATACTAGATGCTGGAGGGAATGAGGGAAAATTGAGATACTAATACACTGCTGGTGGAATTGTGAAGTGATCCAACCATTCTGGAGGGTGATTTGCAATTATGATCAAAGGGCTTTAAAACTATATCTATACTTTGATCTAACAATACAACTACTAGATCTATATCCCAAAGAGTTTTTTTTTAATGTTCCAAACTGCCTTTGACCTCTAGCAGTATCTTATTTTCTTTTAATTTTTTTAAGTTCACTAATTTCATTAATTAATTAAGAATATTTTTCTATGGTTGCATGATTCATGTTCTTTCTCTCCCCTCCTCACACCCCCCCTCCTGTAGCCAATGAGCAAATTTCACTGTCCCAAAGAGTTTTAAAAAAAGGAAAAGGATATGTTTGTACAAAAATATTAATGATAGCCCTTTTTTGTGGTGTCAAAGAATTAAAAACTAAGGGAATGATAGACATCCATCCATAAACTGGTGAATAGCTGAACAAGTTGTGGCATATGAATATAATGAAATACTTCTGTACTTTAAGAAAAGATGAAAAGAACGATTTAAGAAAAGGCTAGAAAGACGTACATGAACTGATGCAAAGTAAAGTGAACAGAACCAGGAGAATATTGTAAACAGGAACAGCAATATTATATGGTGAACATTTACAAGAATAACTTGTCTGAATGAAGATCAAGATATTTATTTCTTCACTTTTCTTTGTGTGAGTTCTCTTTCACAAAATAATATGGAAAGATATTTTTCATGATTACAAATGTAAAGTCTGTATCAGACTGCTTCTGTCTCAGGGCATGGGGAAAGGATGAGAATTTGGCTCCAACTTAAAAAGAAAAATTAAATTTTTTTTTAATGTAACAGGAAAAATATTATTAAAAATGCTAATGGTTCTTTCAAAAATTATGTCAAATATAATTTTAGAAATTAGAGAAAAATACAAAGTGGCCTTCACTTCCATGTGGGCCCCTTCTAGCAAAATGATAGGAAAGCAGACATTGGGTTCTAGAATCATGGTTTCTGGACCTTTTATAGACAACTGCTGGTACCTCAAATGTGAGATCTTTGTCCAATGACAAAGGGACTTAACTGACATCATTTTTTAGTTTCTTGCAAATAATTCCACCTAGTTCTCCAGATTGTTATGAAGAATAATTGTGATAAAATATGTAAAATCCTTTGCAGATCTTAAAATGCTAGCTATTATTATTATTATTATTATTGCTATAAATCAAACAGGAGCTTGAAAACACATCACGATCCTCTAAAGAGAAAAGTAAAGGAGTCAGTGGAATTGGTTTGAGGATGTCCTTAAAGGGAGCAAGAAATATCATTTCATGGGATAGTTGTATTATTCTGCAGTGTTCAAGATGAATATTTGTGAATCAGATAAATTTTCTTCCCCAAACCATCGTGATAACTAACTTATGGCAATAAGCTTGTAGGTTATGAGAAGGTAAATTCTAGGGAGAATATAATAAGACAATCTAAATTAGCCTGACATGTACTTTAATGCAAAGGTGGGCATAAAGAATGATAGCAAAAATTATGTTGGAAAATATGGGTCATGAGAAAAAAATGAGAGGTTAGAGGTTTGGAGATTATACAGTAATTTTCCACCTCTAATCATGAATACTTTCTTCATAAATAAAGGAGGCACTAAGTATGGTGAACACTAAATAATACTTCTCCCAAATTAAAGTAATTGCACCCTAATATACAAGAAATGACTGGTTAGAGATGTAGGAGTCAATTTTTGTCTGTGCACAGTTAGATTCTAACTCTGTTGCAGGCAGACAGTAAAATTAACACAAAATTATAAATAATGATGAGTAGATGTGGCATTCAGTTCAGGCAACACCAACCTAACCTATGTGAAAAATAAAAATCAACAATTAACATTTTCCAAAGAAGTTTAAATGATATAAAGCGACTGATCCATTAAGGAGAACAAAAGAGTAGAACCTGCTTCATGTTAACTTTTTTGCCAGGAAGAGAAAGCCAAGGAAAATACTAGTGTAGAAAACAAACTTATTTGTAAAATCTTATGGAGGATGGTGGAAGCTAATGAGCAATATCATCTTGTAAAAATAGAAATAGTGGGAGGAAAAACAAGTTTATATAGGAAGCTTGGTGAGAGACCTAAAAAAAAAAAAAAGAAGAATCATCCTGAGTGCATTTAAGAATGAAATTAGAAGGGCAAAAAAAAAAACAAAAAAAAAAAACCTGATAAAAGTTTTAAATTATCTATAAAGATTTTTATAAGAAACTCTTTACTAGCAATACAATGGCTCCATTATATTTGAACTCTAATACAATAAGCTCAGATCTTAAGTAGGAAGTAAGGAGAAGCCTCTTATCATTCTAGCACTGGAATTCACACATTCAAAATACCCTCTATTATCCAGCAGCCTCTCTCTCTGACTAATGGATCCTCTCAGATACTCCATTTAAAGAGGGTGCTCAGGCCTCATTCTTTTTCCAGGTTGCATTCCAGACTTTCTCTTACTATGGCTCTGCACTGGGTACCTTGTTTCTAACCCTTTTACAGCCTCCTTTTTTTAGTTGTCCTCCCCGACTGGAACGTAAGTCCTGTGAAGGTAAAGACTCTCTGCTTGTATTTGTAACTCTAGTGCTTAGCACAGTGCCTGGCATGTAAGAAGCACTTAACAAAAGCTCACTCAATGACTACTTTGGGTTAATTGCAAATTGGGATGTGAAAAAAAATGGTAAGGAGTTACTATGGGCTATTAATATTTCAGGATAATGAACTTTATGGAAACTACATACATTAAAGGTTATCTTAAGATTATTTTTGTCTAAATTCCATGTAAAATGCAGGTGTCTTTTACTATATAAAGCAAATGTATTCCTGAAAATGTATATGTATATCAAATCTATATAATAATCACTAAAAATTGATAATTTATCCCAATAATGAGTTAAGGGAAAAATCCTTCTATAATACAGATGATCATTTACTCAATTTGCCCTCTTCTAAGAAACTAAGTTTTCATACATCTATTCTTAAGCAGAACACATACATACCTGTATTCAGAGAAGTCTAAACTGTTATTTTACAATGCAGATACATACCTTCTGAATTAAGTCTTTAAGTTTACAGACTTCTTCACCCAGATCTTCAACATTACCAACTAAATTTTCACAAACTGATGTAAACCTTTGGGAAGATCCCCATTCTAGTACTATCTGTTAAAATGGCCAAAATTGAAATTTTAGGGAATAGAAAACAATTGCTGCCAACTATACATATACAAATAAACACATTTCTCAAAATAAACAATGTATTTATTATAGGAGTAAGGGCAGGAGCTAGACTTATAATTTCACTGGTATAGGGAACCTCTGAATGAGGACTCTATCAACACTGGCCAATACCTTCTTTGCAACTTGGACTAATAGAATTGTCAAACTCTGCAAAACAGTGCTACTTGAATCAGATTAGAAAGTAATTGGGAAACATTTAATAAAATAAAAATACAATAAAACATAGAAAATGATAATTTGTGATTGTCTATATCAGTAGAAAACAAGACCTTCTGAGGTCTTGACACTACTGGGCTACAGTACTGAAAAGTTAGGTGACTCTCAGTTGGTTTTTTAATAATGAACAGCAACAATGAAATTTAATCAAGTTATAGGAAAATAAATTAATTTTAAAATACAGAGCCAAAAGAGTCTTCTGAATTTACTAAGTGCATATTACATATGGGTTTATAAGCGGTTTATAAGCGTGCCTCTACTTAGGTGCACATTCTCATCAAATCATCCTATGGAAACAAATGAAATCTGCAAGCTTCTCATACTAGAATTACACACACAATAGAAAATCCAAAGGGAAGCCCTGACATTTTAAATTGGACAGACACACACAAAAAATGGCAGAAACTATTTAGTAGATGAACTGCTAATCTTTGTAATGGGTCCCTGAATAGTTTCCTATTTTAAAATTGTGATTGTTTCTAAATATAGTTTTTCTCCAAAATTTCTAATGAAACAGATTATTCATAACACTAAACATGATGGTTTGTGTTAACTTGCACTTGAACTTTGCGTTTTAAGCAATTAGATTCCCAATCAGGAAAAAAAAAGTTTCACTCATTAATCACTTTGTACACAAATTAGTCTAGGTAATTAGCTTTTAAAAAAATGCCTGGAACATATGGGTATTTTAGGTTGGTTAGTAGAGCAGAATAGAAAAATTTCACACATTTATTTAGTATATGTATCATATAATTATGGGAATTTATGCAATTTCATCAAATCAATCATTTTTCATTTATAATTATTTTATTTTAAGTACTGCTGACCATTTGTTTTCATTTAATGACATCTTTTGTTGATTACCTTATGAGAATTTACTGGTAACTGGTTAATTATGTTCTGCACTGCTGTAGTTAAATGACCACACTGTTTGTTTAATTTCAGTAGGAAATTGAGGAACTCATCACCGCTAAATAGGGGGAAAATAGACCAAAATAAGAACTTCTTGAAATGTTAAGTTATTTTGTTTGTCAGTTCTTCAATTCAATACATTATAAGTAACCAATGAGTACAGTTCATTTTCTTGATCCCTGTAGAAGTAACAAATTGTAAGACAAGATGATTTACTTCATGGAACTCCAAGAAATTAATTTTTCAATACAGAGCTAAAATAGCCTTCTCAATTTACTAAGTGTATATTACATATGGGTTTATAAGCATACCTATATATAGGTGTACATTCTCATCAAATCATCCTATGAAAACAAACAAAATCTGCAAGTTTCTCATATAGAAATTACATATGATATAGAAAAATTCTAGGGAAGCCCTGACATTTTAAATTGTAACATCAAATATTACAGAAGAAAAGAGCTGAGGAAGGACCATTGGACAAGGCTATAAGTATATAACTGCTGAAATATGAAAGTACCTTTAATAGAACAGTGAGGATGGGAGAGAAGTCATAGAGCACTGAGGAAATTAAACCACATGATATAAACTACAATTTATTAAGTCTGGTCATGAAAAGAAGGAGAAAGCTAGGTTGGTACCTATATAGGCCAGAAAGGTCAAGGGCAGATTTTAGAGGATTAGGGATATCTAATATTAGAAGGAGCCAGTAGTAAAAAAGTTATTGCACATGTATGAGAGAGTCAACAGATGACTGACTATTACAGCAAGATTATATGGGAGGTGTGAATGGGAAAAAGAGAACAAAAAGAGGGCATTAGTAAGTTCTCTTCTCAGTAATAAGAGCCATCTTTTCCTCAGTATAGAGAGGGAAGAAAAAATTGGTAAAGAAATTTTAAGGACAGAACAGGAACCCTGAGGAAACTCCTGTTGCAAGTTTCAATCTTCTCAGTTTAGTAGTAGGCTAGGACATTTGTTTATTTTGGAGAATGGAGATCTAAAGAAACTGGGAGGCTTGACAAAAGAGAAAAGTATAGAAGGTTCTTGAGCAGCAGGTAGGATATAGCTAAGGTATGTCTTATGTAGCATAAATTTATAGTAGATTAAAGTGGGATTTCATAACTTTTTTAAAAATTTGAGTTCTACTGATAATATATTGAACATTTTTCCTTGAGATACCTATGGATTTAATATGAAGTTGATACAAAAATTACATTAGGATTCTATAGAAGATTCTATAGGATATTAAAATTCTGCAGAAAACTTACAAAGGCAATAACGCTTAAAAAAGGGAAAATGGTTCCAGGTTAAGAGGGCTGCAGAGTAGAAGCAGTGTGCTTAATCTCTCCTAATCCACCTACACATGACTCCTCAAAAGGACACAAAACAAAATCCAGATGAACAAAGGGACCCATATAGGCATTTCCATGCTATAAGGGGGTGAAATAGCTCTCATTAAAACACATGCTGATCAACTCCACACACACACACACACACACACACACACACACACACACACACACACACACACACACCCCACCTACAGTGCCAAAGCCAGTGCACAAGAGTTAGAGCAACTTTGAGGCATTCATTAAGTTCTTGGCAGCTACCTGGGATTAGGCCTGCTCCTGAGAACAGCAAGACTTAAGACCCCAAGAGGCTAAGGAACGTGGACTTTGAATGCAGATCTTGAGTTCAGACCCTGGGCCCAGACCTTGGGTGGGAACTAGTACAGAGGGGTGCATGACTGTGGAAGCAGCACCCTGAGACTCTTAAAGGAGCCTCAGGCAGAGGAGCAAGCAAGGGGACCACAAGAAAGCTTGATCCTAAGAACAACTTAGACCATGGGCGCAAGGATAAAGCTGAGAAGGTGGCACTGTGAGGTGACTCAGGCAAAAACTGTTCCAAGTTCAATAGGCAGAGAGCCTGCCTGCCTCACCCAGACTTCTGATTGAGAAAGAAAAAGAAAGCATAATAATAATGGCAAATCATGCATAAGAACCTCCAAAAAGAAAGATCAAGAAGAAAGCTTTAACACTCGATAACTTTTACACAGAAAAAATCCAGACAACAGAGGAGGACAAAAAAGTAATCACATCTAAATCTTCCCAAAAAAGTGAAAATTGGTCACAAACCCTTAAAGAATTAAAATCTGAGATCATGAGAAAGATGGAAGAGATTTGGCAAGAAAAGTGGGAAATAGCTCAAAAGGAAATTAACAGTTTAAAAGACAAAAACTCCCAATTGGGGAAAGATGCCCCAAAATAAAAAGAATTGATAACCAAATTGCAGACCAAAATTAAACAGCTGGAAAACAGGATAAATCAAACCAAAAGGGAAAATCAAAAGATTATAGCAGAAAACCAGTCTCTAAAGACCAGAACTGGGCAAGTAGAAGCCAATGATCTAGCAAGACAGCAAGAACTAATAAAGCAAAGTATAAAGACTGACAAAATAGAAGGAAAGATGAAATATCTCACTGAGAGGATGACAAATCAAGAAAACAGCTTTAGAAAAGACAATTTGAGAATCACTGGTCTTCCTGAAAAAGCAAGAAATTAATAGAAATTTGGACACCATACTACAAAAAATTATCCAAGAAAACTGTCCTGATGTTCTTCAACAAGAGAGCAAAATAGACATTGAAAGGATCCATAGATCACCCTCTAAACTAAACCCTCAAAAGACAACACCCAGGAATATAATAGCCAAATCCAAGAGCTTCCAAGTAAAAGAAAATATTTTACAAGAAGCCAGAAAGAGACAATTCAGATATCAAGGAGCACCAATCAGGATCACACAGGATCTGGCAGCCTCCACACTAAGAGAACGCAAGGCTTGGAATATGATATTCAGATAGATAAGAGAACTAGGTCTAAAACCAAGGATCACCTACCCATCAAAACTGACTATATACTTCCAGGGGAAAGTATGGGGATTCAACAAGATAAAAGGTTTCCAAGTATTTACACAGAAAAGACCAGGACTAAATGGAAAGTTCGATATCCAACCACAAAAACCAAGAGAAACATGAAAAGGTAAATAAGAAACGGAGGGGAAAGAAAGAAAACTCTTATGTTTAAATTTGTTTCTTTAAGGGCTTCAATAAGATCAAATTATCTGTATTCCTATATGGAGAAATGTTATGTGTAATTTTCAAAAACTGTATTCACTATTATAGTAATTAGAAGAATTATTCATAGGGAGAAGGTGGAGTACTAAATGGTCTAAGATGATATGGGGGAAAAAGAGGGGTGGGAATAATAGATGGCTCTAAGAGAAACTTGAATGAATAAGAAAAATAGGATATTCTATACCACAGAAAGAGTGCATGGAAAGGGGAGGTGATGAATACTATTATAAGAAGGTGAGGAAGAGAGCATCAATAGGTAATATTTAAACCTTACTCTCAGAGGAATTAATCCTGAGAGGGAAGAGTAGCAAGATCCATTGGGATACAGAATTCTATCTAACCCTATGGAGGAAGTCAGAAGGGAAAAACCAAGAGGAGCAGGGGAGTGGGGAGGTCAAAAAAAGAAGGGGAGGAGAGACAGGAGGTAATTCATGAGGCCTTAAAAATGAAAAGAGGGGAAAAATAAAGGAGGGGGTGGAAAGGGAAGTAAACCAAGGGAGGGGACAAGGGGGACTGATTTAAAACAAACCACTGGTTTAAAAGGAAATGGTTTAAGAAGAAAGGGTAGAACTAGGAGAGGATACCAAAATGTTGTGGAATACACAGCTGATAATTATAACTCTGAATGTGAATGGGATGAACTTGCCCATAAAACAGAAGCAAATAGCAGAGTGGATTAGAAACCAAAATCCTACCATATGTTGTCTACAAGAAACACATATGAGGCAGGTAGACATACACAGGGTTAAGGTAAATGGCTGGAACAAAATCTATTGGGCTTCAACTGAGAAAAAGAAGGCAGGAGTGGTGATCATAATTTCTGACAAAGCCAAAGTAAAATTAGATCTGATTAAAAGAGATAGGGAAGGTAATTACATCCTGACAGAAGGCAGTATAGACAATGAGGAAATAACAGCACTCAACATGTACACACCAAATGGTACAGCATCCAAATTTCTAAAGGAGAAACTGGCAGAGCTCAAGGAGGAAATAGATAGTAAAACTATACTAGTAGGAGATCTAAATATTCCTCTTTCAGATCTAGATAAATCAAGCCAAAAAATAAATAAGAGATAAGAGAGTTGAATGAAATCCTAGAAAAATTAGATTTATTAGATATGTGGAGAAAAATAAATAGGGACAAAAAGGAATACACCTTCTTTTCAGCTGCATATGGTACATTCAACAAAGATTGACCATGTACTAGGGCATAGAACCATGGCAAACAAATGCAAAAGAGCAGAAATAACAAATGTAATCTTTTCAGATCATAATGCAATAAAAATAACAATTAGTAAGGGCACATGGACAGGCAAATCAAAAACCAACTGGAAATAAATAATATGATTCTCCAAAACCAGTTAGTTAAAGAACAAATCATAGAAACAATTAACAATTTCGTTGAAGAGAATGACAATGATGAAACATCCTACCAAATTCTGTGGGATGCAGATAAAGTAGTACTCAGGGGGAAATTTATATCCTTGAGTGCATATATTAACAAATTAGAGAGGGCAATCAATGAACTGGGCATGCAAATCAAAAAACTAGAAAGGGAACAAATTAAAAATCCTCAGACAAAAACTAAATTAGAGATTATAAAAATTAAAGGAGAAATCAATAAAATTGGAAGTAAAAAAACTATTAAATTAATAAATAAGACTAGAAGCTGGTACTTTGAAAAAAGAAATAAAATTGACAAAGTACTGGTCAATCTAATTAAAAAAAGGAAAGAAGAAAACCAAATTATCACTATCAAAGATGAAAAGGGAGACCTCACCTCTAATGAAGAGGAAATCAAAGCAATCATTAAAAACTATTTTGCCCAATTATATGGCAATAAATATAGCAATCTAGGTAATATGGATGAATATTTACAAAAATATAAATGGTTTAGATTGACAGCAGAAGAAGTAGAATACTTAAATAATCCCATCTCAGAGAAAGAAACTGAACAAGCCATCAAAGAACTCCCTAAGAAAAAATCCCCAGGACCAGATGGATTCACAAGTGAATTCTATCAAACCTTCAAAGAACGAATAATCCTAATACTATACAAACTATTTGACATAATAAGCAAAGGAGTTCTACCAAACTCCTTCTATGACACAAATATGGTACTCATCCCAAAGCCAGGTAGATCAAAAACAGAGAAAGAAAACTACACACCGATCTCCTAAATGAACATAGATGTAAAAATCTTAAACAGAATACTAGCAAAATCACTCCAGCAAGTGATCACAAGAGTTATTCATCATGATCAGGTGGGATTTATATCAGGAATGTAAGGATAGTTCAACATCAGGAAAACCATTCACATACTTGAACATATCAACAAGCAAACCAACAAAAATCACATGATTATCTCAATAGATGCAGAAAAAGCCTTTGACAAAATATAACACCCATTCCTACTGAAAACACTAGAAAGTATAGGAATAGAAGGGCCTTTCCTAAAAATAATAAATGATATATAACTAAAACCATCAACAAACATCATCTGCAATGGAGATAAATTAGAAGCCTTCCCAATAAGATTAGGTGTGAAACAAGGATGCCCATTGTCACCTCTATTATTTAACATTGTACTGGAAACACTAGCAGTAGCAATTAGAGAAAAAAAGAAATTGAAGGTATCAAAATAGGCAATGAGGAGACTAAGCTATCACTCTTTGCAGATGATATGACAGTCTACTTAATAAATCCTAGAGAATAGACTAAAAAGTTAGTGGAAATAATCAAAAACTTTAGCAAAGTTGCAGGACACAAAATAAACGCATATAAATCATCAGCATTTCTATATATTTCCAACACATCTCAGTAGGAAGAGTTAAAAAGAGAAATTCCATTTAAAATCATCCTAGACAATATAAAATACTTGGGAATCTATCTGCCAAGACAAACACAGGAATTATAGGAACACAACTACAAAACCCTTTCCACACAATTAAAAGCAGATCTAAACAACTGGAAAAACATTGACTGCTTGTGGGTATGATGAGCTAACATAATAAAAATGACCATCCTATCCAAATTAATTTACTTATTTAGTGCTATACCCATCAAACTACCAAGAAACTTTTTTACTGAATTAGAAAAAACTATAACAAAGTTCATTTGGAAGAACAAAAAAGCAAGAATATCAAGGCAAATAATGAAAAAAAATAAGGAAGTTGGCCTAACAGTACCAGATCTTAAACTGTACTATAAAGCAGTAGTCATCAAAACAATATGGTACTGGCAAAGAGACAGAAGGGAGGATCAGTGGAATAGACTAGGGGTAAGCGAACCTCAGCAATACAGTGTATGATAAACCCAAAGAACCCAGCTTTTGGGGAAAAACCCAGTATTGACAAAAACCGCTGGGAAAATTGGAAAACTATATGGGAGAGATTGGGTCTAGATCAACATCTCACAACCTATGCTAAGATAAACTCAGAACGGGTGAATGACTTGAATGTAAAGAAGGAAACTATAAGTAAATTAGGTGAGCACAGAATAATATACCTGTCAGATCTCTGGGAAAGGAAAGATTTTAAAACCAAGCAAGAGCTAGAAAAAAATTACAAAATGTAAAATAAATAATTCTGACTACATTAAACTAAAAAGTTTTTGTACAGACAAAACCAATGCTACCAAAATTAGAAGGGAAGCAACAAATTGGGAAAAATATTTAAAATAAAAAACTCAGACAAAGGTCTACTCAAATATACAAGAAGCTAAATCAATTGTACAAAAAATCAAGCCATCCCCCAATGGTAAATGGACAAGGGACATGAATAGGCAATTCTCAGATAAAGAAATCAAACTATCAATAAGTACATGAGAAAGTGTTCTAAATCTCTAATAATTAGAGAAATGCAAATCAAAACAACTCTGAGGTATCACCTCACACCTAGCAAATGGGCTAAAATGACAGCAGGGGAGAGTAATGAATGTTGGAGGGGTTGTGGCAAAATTGGGACATTAATGCATTGCCGGTGGAGTTGTGAACTGATCCAGCCATTCTGGATGGCAATTTGGAACTATGCCAAAAGGGCTTTAAAAGACCATCTGCCTTTTGATCCAGCCATGGCACTGCTTGGTTTATACCCCAAAGAGATAATAAGGAAAAAGGATTGTACAAAAATATTTATAGCCGTGCTCATTGTGGTGGTAAAAAATTGGAAAATGACAGAATGTCCTTTGATTGGGGAATGGCTGAACAAATTGTGGTATCTGTTGGTAATGGAATACTATTGTGCTTAAAGGAATAAAGAACTAGAGGAATTCCATGTGAACTGGAATGACTTCCAGGAATTGATGCAGAGTGAAAGGAACAGATCCAGAAGAACATTGTACACCGAGACTGATACACTATGGCACAACTGAACATAAGGGACTTCTCTACTAGCAGCAACGCAAGAATCCAGAGCAAGGCTGAGGGACTTATGAGAAAGAAAACTAGCCACATTCAGAGGAAGAACTGTGGGAGGAGAAATACAGAAGAAAAACAACTGCTTGAACACATAGGCTGATGGAGATATTATTGGGTATGTAGACACTAAAGGATAACTCTAGTCCACCTATCAATAGTGTGGAATTAGGTCTTAACGATACATGTAAAACCCAGTGGAACTGTGTCGGCTAAGGGGGGTTAGTGGGGTTTGGGGGAGAGGGAAAGAACATGAAACATGTAACTATGGGAAAATAGCCAAATTTTTTAAAAAAAAGGGAATAAATCTTTTAAGAGTAAAAAAAAAAATAGGGAAATGTCTATTCCCAGCTTATATATTTTAAGACCTCAAATAAAAGAAGATGAACATGATGGAATATATGTTGGCATGTTTATATAGATAGCCTCCATAAAAGCTATGTTAGAGTGGAATGTAGGTGACATAAGTTCTCAAAGGTTATGACAATGGAGCTCAAGCTCTGACAGGCTTTGAGTACAATTACTGAGAAGAGATTATTTCTGTGGTCTAAAGATCAACCAAGCAAAATACCAGAAGATTATTAACTAGATGTTGAATTGGTTTGGGAGGAGACAATATATCTTGTAAAACACATTACAATATAAAACAGTTCTCAGCCCCATTAGTTCATTTTTGACATGCTTGTAGAAGAAAAGGAGAGAAAATAATCACAAGGTTCTTAAGACAATTAATTTATTAAGTGATTTAACTGATTAATTTCCATCATGCAATCTTTGTTCAATGACTGTGAAAGGATAAAATATTGAAAAGAAAACGCAAAGGTGCTTCTAAAAGAAGTAAATAAAGGAAATGCTGGAGCGAGTTTTACCTTACTGATGAAGTCAATAAGAATAATATAATTTTATAGGGTATTTGGTCATCTTACCTTGCAATGCACATGGATTATCATACACATGGATTATCAATAAAAGAATGAAAGCTTATTACCAATATCTTAGAAAAGATGAAGAAATAAAGACATTTTATGAATAGCTAGACAAAATCCTTTTAACTTAGTTAATGTCTTACTCAGTTACTTCAAAGTAAAAGTTACTATGGAAAGAAAGAGTGAAAATGAAAACTAAGCAGAAAACAGGAAGTTCCAGATAAAGAAATATCAGTACCAAAGTCTCTGATGCACCATAAGTACTTTACTCACCTACAAATCACAATTCATGAAAATATTTTATAAATGCATCTATATCTAACTGATAGAAAACAAGTAATTACTCACAAAGCAAATATTTAAGGATCATCTGGGTGCAGACATTTTAAAAGGTTAAAATCACAGGTTTATTGATGTAGAATTAGAAAGGACCTTAGAAATCACCTTAGCCCCCCTAATTTTACAAATAGTACTGGGATCATACAATTTTTCATTTTAGCTTAGTTGGGTTTTTATTTTGGGTTTTCTATTTTATAAGAGTATTCTTCTAAAACAATGAATAATATGGAAATATTTTGCATGATCATACATTTATAGCCCAGATCAAATTGCTTACCATCTCTGGGAATGGGGAGAGAAGGGAAAGGGAGACAATTTGGATCTTATAACTTCAGAAAAATTATGTGGAAAATTATTATCTGCAATTGGTAAAATAATATATCTTTACCAAGAAAATGTACTGATATCCAGAGGCAACCTAATTTGCTCCAGGTCACATAGTTCTATCATTTGCTAGAGCCAAGATAGAAACAGAGTTCCTCTGATTCCAAATTCAGTACTCTTCATTAGTTCATGTTTCTAAATGTCAAATTAGAAGAAAGGATAAAAATGGGAAGTCATGTAAATTTAGAGATGCTACAGCCTTTTTTAAACAAGTTAATATATTAAAAAATGGTTACAACCTCATAGTAAAGATAGTATTTTATCAACGATACTTAGAAAAGTTTTATCTGGTATATGATGAATCACAGGAAACTAAAAGCTGAGAAAACTGCTCTACTAGCAAAAACTAGATTTCCTTAACCAAAGGTAACATGAATTTAGATAAGTTCATTCAGAAAATGGTATAAGAGGAACAAAGAAGTATAGAAGAAATATTGACTCACCAAGAGACACTGCCCCACCAACAAAGCAATTGTGAATAAGGAGTATATTTATCAAAAATTGTCCTAAGGCCCTGCTAAGTCAGATCATCTTGAGAACATTTGTAGACAAAACTGGAAAGGTGGTGACAAATAGAGGTAAAATGAAAAAAAAAATTATGGCCTATTCTTATCAGTGACAAGAAAGCAAGACCATATTTGGATTCCAGTACCTCTATGCCCAAAATACTATGTGATGAAATGCTATTATACTTATGAAGATAAAGTTGGGATGAACAGCTGGGCCTTCCAAACACATATGGAAGAAATCTGTGTTGGAAATGACAGTATCAAAGGCCTTTGGTGATTGATTTTTTGAGAAATTTCAAAGAGGGAAAGGCCCCCAAAGAATGGAAAAGATCACTGACGGTACTTTAAAAAAATGTAACCAAGAAAAAATAGCAACTACTCATCCAAAGGGCTTCCTCATGTAGGCAGCAAGAGTAGCCTTAATGAAAATGTAAAATGAGAAACAGACAAGCTTTTGGAGATTATTTTCTACAACATATCACATTTTCAGTGATACTATTAATGAAAAAGTAAAGAAAATGTAAAATACTGCTGTGTCTATTATTGGTCGATAGTAAAACCAACTTTTGCTGTCTTAAAGGCTCAACTCAAACAAGGGGCTTTTCATACATGTATTAAAATTACTTAAGATTCTGTGAGAGATTGTAGCAAAAATAGGACATCTGTGCTTAGTAATAGTATTTGCCAATGCCAAGGAAGATGTCCTGTGTAGTTTAAATAAAAGAGATTTCTTATCTATAGTGATGTCCTTTAAATAATTCTTTGCACAGATGCCATTTTGTTCACTAGATTAAACTACAAAATCTTCTCAGTGAGTCAAATGAAATAAAATGACCTAATCATCTACAACAAACATTTCAAGTATGGAGGATAATAACCAATGCAAAGGCAAAGAGAGAGAAAGAAGATGACCAGTATGGATGTTATAGGGAATAAGTCAGGAAAAGTAATGCACAATAAGCATGTAAGCTGCTGCTGCATTTCTAAAGGGATTTAAATGACAGAGAAGTTTCTATTTCATTTATTGAGGTGACAGGGAGCAACTAAAGATGCTTGGAAATGATACAGTTGGACTTTTAGAGTATCAATTTAGCAACTGTGTGAAGTATGGATGAGAGAAGGGAGAGAATAGAGGTAAAAGGCCAATTAGAAAGTTATTATTATAGTCTGGATAAGAGGTGATAAAAAGCCTGATTGTGAATGTTAAGAAAATAGATAGATTAGGAGAGTTATAGATAAAGGCTGAATCAACAACATTGAACTGTAAAAATGATACAATAAGCCAAAAACAGAAATATTATTCTGTGGGTGTTATTTGTCCTCTGTACTCAAAGACAACCAATGACATCATGATGTTGGAGTGACTGGTGACATCTTGACTTGCTCCTGAATTGGATTTTAGTGAGGCAGAGTTGAGAAGTCATCTGGCAAAATGAAAGTCAGGACAAATGAAGATGAAGAGGATGATCTTGGCATCTTCAATGTCTGATCAAGCTCCCCAGAGCCTCCTGCCACTGCCTTTACTGATGGGTATTCCCATCAGTAAATCAGTTACCTTCAACTTGGTTTAGCTCATCTGCCCAGATGTGCCTACTCTACATGCCACAGTTTCTTGGAGCCACAGGTAAGAGTATAAAGGTATGAACCTGGTGACCAGAAAAGGATGGCAGCTCTATTAATAAGCACTTTAAGGGCAGAACACAGATGACAATCTGAGTAGCAATATCTGTGTGCATGTGTGTAATATTAGGCCTGGATATACAGATCTAAGTGTTATATTTACAGAGACAGTAGATAAACACATGGGAGCTGATGAGATCGTTGAGAAAAATTATAAAGAAAAGCATTCAGGACACAACTTTGGGCTCGCCTTTACTTTAAGGGCAGAACACAGATGACAATCTGAGTAGCAATATCTAGACATGTTCAGAAGGAAACCAATATTAAAAAAATCCAAGAATGTGAGAATTTCCAAGAAGGGAAAGGGGCAGTGGCAAATGCTATAGAGAGACTGAGGATAAGGATTAGGAAAGGGTCATTACATTACATTAAACCAATACAGGATAATTAGAAACTTTGAAGTGAATGAAGAGTTGTTTTAGTTGAATGATAGTCAGAAGACAAACTGCAACAGGATGAAAACTAAGCAAGAACACAGAAGGCTGAGACTATGAAAAAGAAGAGTCAAAACAATAGCTTAATGGTTAAGTCAAATGAAATTTTTTAAATATGGAAAACATCTGGATATATTTTTAGGTACCATGGGAAGAGTCAGGAGTTAAGGAGAGATCAAAGATTAGAGAAAGAAACGGGAAGAGTATAGGGACAATATGTCAAAGGAGATTGGTGAAGAGAGATGAGAGTAAAAGGACAGTTCTTAATAAGAAAGGTTGAGAGAAAGAAAAAAAATTGTAAATAATAAAAAGACAGATAAAAAGAGGAGAGAAGAAAGAACTAACTCAGTAACAACTGGATTCTATTTCTGCCAAGTTAAGTTTGAGATGCAATCATCTTTTGAGAAGGAGCAAGGAGGCTTGAAGAAAGGCTTGTAAGTTGTAGTGAATGAGGTGTGTGTCATAGAAAAAAGTAAAAAGATTATCTAGCAGTAATTTGAGACCCATTGAAAATAAATAATAAATTTGTAGTTGGCCCTCCAAATTATTTGTGACTTTCTCTAGCACAACTGAGCAGCATACAAATAACAACAGAGAGAACTGTGGAGGCAAACCAGAGCTTGAGTTTGGTGAGGCTCGATTAGGGATTCAAGTGCAAAAGATAGCAAACAGTCTACATGGTGAATTACATGGTTGAGACTGAGAAGGAAAGAAAGTGAAGTGGTCAGGGCAGCAATCCAGCTTCCTTGTCCTGGGTATCAATTTTCCTAACATAGTTTAAGACAACATTAGCTTTTTTTGGCTGTCATAATTAATGTTGACTTCAATTTAATAAACATTTATTGGGCATCTACTTATTTATGTGCTAATAAGTAGCATGCTAGATGTTATAGAAACAAAGATAAAAATAAAAGAGCTGATCCCTTTTGGAATATTAAAAATTTGACCAGATTTAGTCTAAAAAGGATTTATAAAACAACAGAATTTTAGTTTGCTTCTCACTTTACTTCCGAAAGAAATGCATAAACTTATTACATATTTAGGTACTATATTTTCTACAATGAAATGGTCATTAGACAATTAGAATAACTACTTTTAAAGAAGCACCTAAACTATACCTAAAGAAGCAGCAGAAACTCCATTTGTAGGGGATAGCTGATTGCCACAGAAAGATGAAAAATATGAACTATATATCCTAAGCTAAACTGAACTTGTTAAAAATATCTCCAGAGACTAACAGAATGGGTGAAAATTTTACATTTCAAAATTGTAAAATCAGTGTAGTAAATGCATTGTACAATAATGCTATGTCCACATGTCAAATTTCTGTACCTGAAGCATGATGATACTGAATAAACCATAAATTTAACAACTAGTAAAAAATTATACTAAAATAATTAGCTTAATTGTTCAAGTAACATCACTAGGAGTTTATAATTAATCAGTTCAAGTTTTCTCCCTCTGTTAGTTTTTATATGACTTAATGACTAATTTTCTTCCTTAAAAATGACTGAACAAATGAGAAGTAAAACCTCCTCCATAACAGCATGTAAACACAACCTGTGATTTAATAACAAGGTCAAATTCTTGGGATATACATGTCTAAGTTTTATTTAAAAAACTCCAACACTTCTAAGCATTGAAACATTTGGGGTTCTTCACATATTTGAACTAACATTCACAAAATTTATTTTTTAGGAAAGTTTTCACAACTGACCAGAGGGATTTATGTTAATTTTTTAAAATTATTTGGCACTTGGAATACTTTTTCTGTACAATGGGGACAACAGTAAAGAAAAGATGAACAAGAGAATTAGGATTTTAAAAAATTTTCCTTTGAAAGTATATTCATGCCTTATTGTTTCTCTTAAAGAAAATATTAAGAAATATTTCTTCAGCCTTAAGTCCTTTCCAGACTTACTTGAAAAACTTTATCAGTTTTTAATCAAACTTCCAAGAAAATAATGTCCTATACTAGATCCTTTTTCCTTTTTTCAAAGGCCCAATCCCTTTCTATGAAGAGATTGGGTCAAGGTTTAACAAAAGTGGCAACCAGACTTAAAGGAGAAACATTGGGGTCATATCTCTACTGCATAAACTAAAAGGCTGGAGGAGATAGGAGACTTCCTCAGACCTAAGCAAAACACTAACCTTTATTTTACAATTTGCTGTCAGTAAAATGGGGATAATACTAGCACCTTATTATGTCTAGTAACTTCCCTGCTACTACTGAAAACACTACAGTCGTCCCAGTCACCTAGAATTGCAACACAGGTATCATTTTTGACTGCTCACTCTCTCTCAACCCCATAATCAATCTGTTACCAAGTTCTGTTGATTCTACCTTTAAAACATCACTCTATGCCCTATTCTCTCCTCTGACAGAACCACCAATCTAGTGCAGGCCTTCATTAGCCCATACCTATACTACTGTAATAGCCTTATGACTGGTTTCCCTACCATAAATCTTTCCTTATTCCAGTTCATGCTCTATCCAGCTGTCAAACTGATCTTCCTAAAGCAGAGGTCTTATCATATTACTTCTTATTCACTAAATTCCAGTGAAGTCCTATTACCTTCAGAATCAAATATAAAATCCTATTTAGTTTTTAAATCCCTTCAATCTATGTCTCTTTATGCTAACCTGGGCTGAAAAAATTACTGTTTTGTAGAAGGCGGGATTTTAGTTGAGGCTTTAAGGAAGCTAGGGAAGTCTGAAGGCACAGAAAAGGAGGGCTAACATATTCTGGGTGTAGGACACAGTCATTTAAAAAGATTAAGGAGAAATAATTTAAGAATCCTTCTTCTACCAGAGAGCTATGACCAAAAAAACCAAAACCAAAACCTATAGATCACATTTAAGAAATCATAAAGGAAACTACCCAAATCTCTAAGAACCAGAGTGCATAGTTGAAAAAAAGAATCCATAATAAAAACCCCAAATAAAAACTCCCAGAACAGTAGAGCCAAAATCCAGAACTTCAAGTAAGAACAAAAGAAAACAAAACTCTTCAACCTTCCAGAGAATTCAAGTACAGAGGATCCACACAAGACTTAGAAATCACCATTAAAAAGGAAAGAAGTGCATGGAACATACAATTCAATTTCAAAAGGAAAATTAATATTGTATGTTCATAACCAAGAATAACATATTTGGCAAAACTAAGCATAATTCTATAGAGAAAAAAATGGAACTTTAATGACATACAGAAGTACCCAGCCTGAGGAAAATACCAGAACTACATAGAAACTTTGAAATATAAACACAGTAGGTCAAGAGAAATATAAAAGAGATAAATATAAACAAGCAGTCATAAAGGACTAAACAAGAATCAAATGTTTATGGTATAATATAGGGAGATGATACATTTATCCCCTTAATACACTATTATCATCAGGGGTCATAGAAGTAATCTACTAAGAAAGAGAGCTTGGAAATATTTTTGTTTTAATGATCTTGCAAGAAGAAAAGAAGGGGAAAAAGGATGGAGGGGGCAGGAAGAAGAAAGATGAGGGAAATTATCTCATAAGTGGGGTGTGTAAGTAGAAGATTGTATATACAAGGAATAAGGGGCGGGGGGTTTGTGAGCAATGTATCAACCTGATAAATTTGAGCTGGTAAAAGAAGGGAAGAAGAAACTCAGAATTGGTCACAAAATTATATTTCACTCAGTAGCTGAATAGGAGATAAAGTGGGGCAGCTGGGTGGCTCAATGGATTGAGAGTCAGGCCTAGAGATGGGAAGTCACAGATTCAAATCTGTCCTCAGACATTTCCTAGCTGTGTGACCCTGGGCAAGTCACTTAACTCCATTGCCTACCCCTTACCACTCTTCTGCCTTAGAACCAATACATAGTTCTGATTCTAAGACAGAAGGTAAGGGTTTAAGAAAAACAAAAACCTGTGATTGAGCTTAGAGAAAGGGAAGGAGAAAAGGAGTGAAGGCACTGAAGCTGAGAGCATCTAAGCTAGAGACCATATGCTCAACAAACACCTCTCATCCCTGTTTACTTTATAAAAAAAAGAGGTGAGAAGCAAATAAATGGAAAAGTAAAAGAAAATAGGAATGGATGGATGCCAGCGGGAAACTCTTCATCCTGAGAGATCACGTCAACCTTGATGCTTATACCTCATCAGCATCCTCTAACTTTGGCACTTCTCTGATTGGAGGGAAGAAGAGAGCTCTTTTCCATGAGTGTGCCTACCATGCCACAAAACCTCCAATATTAAACTGTTAGTATCTTTTGTCATCTTTGTGAATTTGCAAGGTATGAAGTAAAATCTCAAGGTTGTTTTAATTTGCATTTCTATAATTATTAATGATTTGGACAATCACTTCATATAGTTGTTCTTCCTTTAGTTTATATATTTGACCTCTTATATCAGTAGCAAAATGGAATAATTTCCCTTATTTATCCATCATCCCTTTCATTTCTTTTTTTCTCTTATTGTTAATATTTCCAAAATTATAGCAAATAATTATGGAGAGAGTATTTATTAGGAAAGCTTATTGTGTATTCCAGTTGCATATGATCCTTGCTTTGGTTACAGATTCTTTTTATAACATTAAGGTAACTCCATACCTCTACTTTTAAAGGATTTAAAAAAAAATGGTCATTGTACTTTGTCAAAGGCTTTTCCCATATTTATTGAAATAATCATGTGGGTTTAGATGTTTTTGGTTCCAATATGATGACCACATTGTTTTCTTTATGTTGAACTATTTTTACATGCTTATTATAAATCTAACTTGGTCACAGTGAATGATTTCTTGCATGAATTTTTAACCCTTAATTTTGGTGTATTGTCTTATAGGTGGAAGAGTGGTAAGGGTGGGCAATGGGGGTCAAGTGACTTGCCCAGGGTCACACAGCTAGGAAATATCTGAGACCGGGTTTGAACCTAGGACCTCCTGTCTCTAGGCCTGACTCTCACTCCACTGAGCTACCCCAGCTGCCCCCGCAGTTGAGATTTTTAAAAAAAATTGTTAACTGATACTTATTAGTGATAGTGGGTCTTTCTGATAGGAGTCAACAAACTAACCTATAGACAAAATGTGGCCTGATGCCTGTTTTTGTATGGCCTCTGAACTAAAAATAAATTTTGCATTTTTAAATGGTTGGAAAAATTAAAAATAACATTTAAAACAATTGAGGATTTCAAATGTTAATATCTACAAAATTTTGGAACATAGTGATGATAGTCACTCTTGACTGCTTTCATGCTACAATTGCAATTGAATAGTTGTAACAGACCATGTGGTGCTCTCATAACTTCTTACTTCTGAGAGGCACATTAAAAATCACAGTGATGCAGTTGTAATTTAGCATCATTTCAAGTACCAAGTACATCACTATATGACATTTTAAAAAATTACAGTAAAGATCCATGATGTCAAAACAAAAAGAGAAAAAAGTTCTATTATCATTTTTTGAGCAAAGAGGAGAGGGTAAAATTTTTCTGAAGAATCATCTTTAGGAACCAAAATTATTGACCTTGAATGGCTTTGGAATTTTTTTTGCTATATAATTAGTAATGTTTCTTAATGAATTCAACCTAAAATTACAAGGAAAAACAGCTTTACAGGCATAACTTATTATTGAAGTAAAGTCATTTTAAAAACTAATATTGCTTGAGTACATGTAAGCTAAAGCAAGAAGTTATATCTCCATTCTCACACAAATTTGTAGAGGATATATTTTCTAAGCTCAAACTACAGTTTCAACATCATATTTTTGGACCTCAATACAAATGTAAAATAAATGTCCTAATTTCAAAATCCATTCAGCTGTGCAAGTGAGGAGAGCCTTACCTTGCATTCAAATGAAAGTGATTAAAATGTAATCTAATGACATGCTAAAAGAGAAGAATTTAACAGAATTCTATAAATGCCATGTTCAAGTCAAATTAGTATTTGGTAGTACCTATCCATGTGAAAAGATATTTTCAAAGACCAAATAGAGATCTCAAATAAACTGATATAAGAAAAAGTAATAGAAATATCAGATTATTTAAGATCTCTATTTAGTCTATTAGTTCAGATATAATACATTTTTTGAAAGCATTCCTTTTTTCTGTTTTATTGGCATATAGCTGCATAGTAAGTTGTTATTCTTTTTTTTATTTCTGGTTTTGTTGGAATTTTACTTTGTTCATTCACTATTTTGTGGATCTGATTTTCTGCCCTTTTGTTTTAATAAGCCTGGATATAAAGATATTCCAATTTTGTTGGTCTTTTAAAAGAATAGCTGCTGGTTTTATTTATAATTTTTGCAGTTTTTGTGATTTCTGATCAATCTACTTATCCTTTGATTATCTTCTGCTTTGTACTTGTTTTAGGTTTATTGGTTGTATGGTTCTAAAAATGTATATTTTCCTCACTAATCTTCTCTCTATTTTGTTAATATATGTTTGCAAAGAAATAATTTTTCCCCTGAGGAGTGCTTTAGCTGTATCCCAGAATTTTGGTATGCTGCTTCAACATTATTTCACAAAATTATGCTTTCTTTGATTAGTTCTTTGATCCATTCATTATTTAGGATTTCGCTCTTAAGCCTCCATTTGGCCTATGTTTTTTGTCTGTGCTTCACAAACTAATTATTATTCCATAAATATGATACATAAAGGATATGTTTAATATTTTTTCTTCTAACATGTTTGCAATGCCTTAACATATAATCAATTTTTGCAAAAGTTCCATGTGTTACTCAGAAACTTATTCACTTAAATAGTACTATTTAGAAGACACTACACATATTTTAGCTCTAGTTTCTCCAGCAATTTTTTCAATTCTAGTTTCCTTTTTATCTTTTTTTGTTAGATTTGTCAAGAACTCTGAGACATTACAGTCTCCTGCAATTATTACATTACTTTTTGTAATTTTTCATTTTTTTTAGGAATATAAATGCAAAGGTACTTGAGGTATAAAAATTTTTAAATGATATTGGTTTGTTATCTATGGTTCTTTTAGCATAACAATTTTTTCTCTGTTTATATTCTTCTTATGTTTTAAATGTTTTGTTTTCTCTGGTTGTACTTCTCTGGTTGTACGACTATAGCTCTTGCCTTTTTGGATTAACTTGGAGAGTTGTAAATTTTGTTCTATCCCTCATTTCTGTTTTATGTAATCTTTGAGGTCCATTTCTTGTAAGCAAGATTGTAGAATTCTGTTTTCTTATTTAATCTAGTCATTCTTTTTCATTTGATTGGATTATTTATTCCATTCACATTTAAAATTATGAAAATTAGCTTTAAATTTTTCTCCATTTATTTCTGATACTGGTTTTATTCATGAATTGGAATTTTCTCCTCCTTTCCTCTCAAAAGACTTTAGCTTTTTAAATTTAATTTATTTTAAATCAACAGTATTCCCATAGGCTCTTTCTCCCCAAATTTCAAGTCCCTATCCCTTTCTCTGCCTTTCTATTTCACAATATCTATTCAGATATCCAGAATTATTTAGCTTACCTGGAGACCAGTAATTCCCTCTGTTAAAAATACTTTCCCTATTGGTTCATCTGTTTATTATCAAGGTTATTAACTAAGTTTTTTTCTTCTAAGATCTTTGGTAATTATTTTCCCATATCAATTACATTTTCTCTCCTTATAATCATCACGTTAGCAGTTGTGACAAAAATGGAAAAATGGCCAATGTTGGAAGGGTTGTGAAAAAATAGGTACATTAATGTACTGTTGATATAACTATAAACTAGTCCAGCCATTCTGGAAAGTAATTTGGAACCAAGACCTAAGTCACTAAACTGTATATATCCCATGACCAAGCAATGCCACCACTAGGTTTATATTCAAAAGAGATCAAAAGAGAGGAAAAGGATTCCATGTACAAAAATATTTGCAGCAAATTTTTTTGTGATGGCAAAGAGATGGAACCTAAAGAGGTACTCAACACTTGGGAGAATGGCTGAAAAAAAATTATGATTTGAATGTGAAGGAATCCTCTACGAAATAGAGAAAGGTATGGTTTTAGAGAAAACTGAAAGACATGAATGATGCAAAAGTGAGAAGAATCAAGAATTTTTTCCTATAGTAGTGTATTATTACTATAGTATTATATAGTACTATCCTGTAATATAGTATTATAAAGACAAGCAACTTTGAAAAACTTGAGAATTCAGATTAATATATTAATCAACCACAATTCCAGAGCATTTATGACAAAACATGCTACCCATACCTCCTGACAGAGAGGTGACTGCAGACTGAAATACACAGTCGATGTGGGAATTAATTTTGTTTCCTATGTACATTTATAATAAAGCTCTTCTTTTCAACAGGATAGGGAGGTTGGAGAGAGAAATGATTTTTATTTATTAGAAAAAATGAAGTTTTATCACAAAATACACATTTATTTGAACAGGTAGTTGGGCCCATATGATAGAATGCCAACATTCTAAAAGGAGGAGAAGAAAAGTATTCTTTCTGGACTTTAATATCTTCAAAGGTTATTTAAGGGAGTTAAATAAGAAGAACACAGGACAGGACTCGGGGCTAGATTGCTTCAGTTATCAGGGTTTTAATAGGAAAGGAGAAAAGAAAGAAAAAGTTTGAATGCATTATTGTACAAATGAGTCTGATGGGAATGGAACTGGCTATCTCTCGTGATTGGGACACATGAGAAGAAAAGAATATAAAATGGAGGAAGGGATAGCTCAGATGAACCCTGCTCTTATTTGAAATGGGCAAAACAAAGTTGAATACACAGAATTTGGTGTAGAAATATATTAAACTCAAGGGTGAAACAAGAAAAAATGAGAAATGGGTTTAAAAAGGAAGATAATAAAAAGGAAGATAAAATAATAAATGGATTTAAAAAGGAGGAAAATACTTGAAGCAAAATAAACTTCCTGATCCAAAAGGGGGAATTAGAAGAGGAAAAAAAGTAAATAAAAAACCTAGAAATCTAATGGGGAGGGTCCACAAATGGAAAATGGTTAAATAAATTATAATATGTGGATGTAAGAGATAACAAAAATGAATTATATATTAATGTACTATAAAAATATTAAAAATAAATGTTTACAGAGAATTCTGGATAGTATGAACTGATATGAAGTGAATATAATTAGAAGGAAAATGTATACAAGGACAAGACTGTAAAGCAAAATAACTTAAGAACTCTGACTGATGCTATGCCCAACTATATCTCCAGAAGACATGTTACAGTCCTAACAGAGAAGTGATGGCCAGAATGTGGACTCAATTTGTTTGAGTATGTTTATTTGACAAAGATTTTTTTCCTGCTTCTTTCTTCAGTATTTAATTAAGGAGGCTAAGGGGTGATATTAAGGGAGAGGGAGGAGATTAGTAGTGATTACCCAAAAAAAGGCTACCTTTAAATCATTTAAAAATGCACAGAAGAGAAAAGAAGAAAGGTTAGAAAGAAACATGGACAAATAGAACGGTTATAAAAGTTAGAAATGAAACTTATGTATCTTTAAAAAACAAAAAGTAGAACTAAAAAGGAAATTCATGGTTACATATATAACATGATTTTGTATTCTTTGTATATGAAAATGCTTTTGTTTGGTCTTGAGTTAACAGGAACAACAACAACAGTGTAACACTGACAGGACAAACCCATGTAGATGAATCCTCAGTAAGGAATTTGAATTCATAAGACATAATAAGGGAACAGGAAGAGATATCGCTCTCTATATGAAAGCTATGTTCAGACCATAACTTCATCTTAGTTCTTCAATTTAATCATGATGAAATTAATTCTCTGATTTTTAGATGATCAGAGAGAAGAACTGAATAAATTTGTGGATCTAAAGACTGGCATTGCTCAGACACAATACTGCTCAATAGCAGCATTAATGAATATACAAGTTTGAACAAAGAATTAGGGGAAAAAGTAAGCTTATTTTTCCAAAGTGATCATATATATATATATAGATATAGATATAGATATAGTTGGAGAGAGAGAGAGAGAGAGAGAGAGAGAGAGAGAGACAGAGAGAGAGAGAGAGAGAGAGAGAGAAAGAGAGAGAGAGAGTTTTAATTGGATTTGTGAAGTTTTAATATTAATTTTCCAATCACTAATATTTGGTATATCTGATAGACTTTGTAATTTTAACATGAATTTTTTTTTAAAACCCTTAACTTCTGTGTATTGGCTCCTAGGCGGAAGAGTGGTAAGGGTTGGCAATAGGGGTCAAGTGACTTGCCCAGGGTCACACAGCTGGGAAGTGTCTGAGGACAGATTTGAACCTAGGACCTCACGTCTCTAGGCCTGACTCTCAATCCACTGAGCTACCCGCTGCCCCGTAAATTTTCTTGATATGAGTAGTTTTAAGTTTTTGACAGGAAAATCTTGGAATTAGAGAGTCGCATGAACTAGCCTCAGGACTGTTGATTTCAAAGACATATGTGTTGTCTCACACTCCAACCAAAGTCAAGTAAATGAGCACTAATTAATCAAACACTGAAGTATCAAAATGAATGATAGAATGAGAAAAGCAAAGAAACAAGGGCAATAGTAAGAAAAGTGAGTCATCACTTATGTACTTGCTTATAACAAGATATTACAAGAAAATAAGGCAAAGGAGAATCAAGTTAGTTCATAAGGCTGTGTATTATTTGGCTTATTTGTAGTATGCTTTTAAAAATCGATGTGAAAAACTAAAATTTATAGGACAGAGAATTTTAGAGTTAGAGGTCATATAATCTACCTCCCTACTTCATACATTAATCTTCTCTACAAAATTCTTTGAAAAACTATTTTTTAAACAAATAGTATTTGCCTAGCAAAATTTTTTAAGGTCTTCCTAAAAAATATCATAATTTTTTAAATTTATTGAATTAAAAAAATTCAATGATCAGAATCTTCAGCATCAAATTAAAAATAACACTTAGTTTTGAAAAAAAATTACACCTCTGTTCTGTTCCACATAAATTTGGTCAACATACATTTATCTTACCTGATTTCCAAGTTTATCACTTCAGTCAACTCTCCAAATTTTATCTCCTCTACCTGTAATTCTTTAACAGCATCCAGAATTTTTTGTTGGTCTCTAATATTAGTAATTCCATTCTAAATTAAAATAATTTCAATGTATAATGATTAGGAGAGTTACGTCCAAAAGGTAATATTCAAGAAAGCTAGTTACTAGATGAATTACATATTGAAATAAATCAGGATAGTAAATGGATCTGTCATACAGGAAACTCTAAACTGAGGAAACTTCCTCTACTAATGCAGGCCAATAACTTCTTTACAATTTATATTCTTAAAGAGTTGTCTAGCAGTGATGGGCAAACTTTTTAAAGAGGGGGCCAAAGGAAAGGAAATGCTCATTTGTCAGTCTGTTTCTAAGGCAACTCTTTCAAAGTTTCATTGTATTGTATCCCACTCATGGTATTCGTCAGATTAGGAATAATGTCCTATGGCCAGATAGAACATTTCAGGGGGCCACATCTGGCCCGCAGGCCATAGTTTGCCCATCACTGGTCTAGAGCTGTGAGAGAGTATTTCATTTTCCTTTGCTCTCTTCATTATCTCCAACTTACCATGTAAACAGCTTCTTTATACACAGTTATTCTCAAGTGTCCACTCCCTGATTAGGCTGTGAACTCTTTCAGGGTAGGTACGGTCCTTTGCCTCTATATCCCTGTCCCTTAGCACAGTGCCTGGCACACAGGAAGTACCTAATAAATACTTACTGACTTATAAAGTTAATATGTATCAGAAGTAGAATGCAATTGAATGAAGACTGGCTCCTATGCCACCTTTATCTCTTTATTATAATTTGATATTGCAAAATATAATTGATAAACTTCTGAAATAACATAATTCCACATCAGTTAATTTTTAGCACATATCTTTATGCTTTCATTTTAGGGACTGACTTATTTTACTATGTTCTTATTTAGTGACATTTATTTACAATGAATCTATTTAATCTAAAAATAAGCAATACTAAAAACTTCAATACGCAAATAAATCAAACAAATACAATAGAATTCTTTTAAAAAATAGGAATCAAAGGAATATATAGATTATGACAGTCCCCTTCTTTCCTTTTTCAGACTTTTTCTATTTTTCATTCAAACCTTTAAGAAGTATTTATATGCCAGAAATTGTGTTAGTATCTAGAGGTTTAGTAATAAAAACAAAACCTCAAAAACCTTAAATTATAATCTTAAGTGTAATAATTTTTATGTGGATCTTCTTTATATAACTTAATTAGGAAGTAGTTGCTCATTAAAACCACTAGATGGCAAGACAATCATACAGTTTTTGCAAAGAAACTATCCAGTAGTGGAAGTGTCTTGGAGAGTCCAACTCAATAATAGCCTAATGGTTTATAAATGTATTTTACATTTAGAATATTGCCCTATATTACTCTAAATGAGACATCTTTACAGTCCAAATAAAGAACATATTAACAGTAGTATTATAACTAAATTTTGAAAAACCAAATAATGATGCTAATAAAGTGAAGGAATTGGCAAAAACTTTATCATTAGTAGAAACCCTATTAAATTATTTAACAATTAGAAATAATTCAGACAAAATACAGCAATGCAAAAAAAATACAATGAAAAGTTGTCAGAAATACTAGCCTCTGTAAAGTCTTCCTTTCTCATTGTCAGAAGCTGCCGTAAGGTGATCTCTCTTTCCTGAGGAGAAAAAAAAAGTTTGTCAATTAATTCAGTCCAAAGAGTAGAAGGAAAAAACTTTTTATATTATTGTTTTTTATGGGGGAAAATTTGGCAAATGATCATTTCTCAAAATTTACATAAATTAAAGTATAACATACAATATAAAATATCATATACATTTTGGCTAAATTTTGGTTTATAACTTAATTCTAAATATTTGCCCTCGAAAATAATTTTATTAAATTGTACAAAAGTTTTATTTCAAGAACACTTAATTTTTAATGTTTTTTGATATTTGGTATTTTCCCCTAATTATATATAAAAACAATTTTAACATTTGGTTTTTAAAAATTGTTTCAAATTCTCTCTCCTCTTCCTTCCCACCCTCTGTGAGAAGATAAAGAATTTGATATATGTAATATATTTGCAGTCATGAAAAAATTTTCTTGTTAATCATGTTGTAAAAGAAAACACAACCTCCCAAAAAGAAAAAAATTTAAAAGTATGCTTCAATCTACATTCAGACTCCATCAGTTTTTTTCCTTTGGAGGTGGGCGGGATTTTTCATAAGTCCTTCAGAATTGTTTTCTATTGTTGAAAATAATCAAGTCATTCACAGCTGTCAATTCTATAATATTGCTATTACTATGTACAATGTTCTCATGGTTCTGCTCATTTCGCTTTGTATCATTTCATGTAAATCTTCCTAGGTTTTTCTGAGAACATCTTGTTCCTCATTTCTTATAGCACAATTCCAATACAATTATATACCATAACTTGTTCATCCATCCCTCTCAATTTACATTGCTTTGCCACCATCAAACAGGCTACTATAAATATATTTGGACATAGAGGTCCTTTAACTTCTTGCTTTTTTAATCTCTTTGGGATACAGACCTAGTAGTGGTATTTCCAGGTCAAAGGATATGCATTGCTTGGTAGCCCTTTGGGCACGGTTCAATATTATTCTTTAGAATGATCGGATTACTTCACAAAATCCACCACGTAGTGCATTAGTGTCTCAATTTTCCCTCATCCCCTCCAACATGTCATTTTCCTTTTCTCTTTTGTTAGCAAACTTGATGGGAGTAAGGTGGTACCTTCATTATTTTCATTTACATTTTTCTAGTCAATAGTGATGAAGAGCATTTTTTTCTTGTGACAATAGATAGCTTTAATTACTTCATCTAAAAACTATCTGTTCATATCCTTTGACCATTTATCAGTTGGAGAAGGCCTTTTATTCTTATTTGTCTCAGGTCTCTATAGCTGAGAAATGAAGTCTTTTTCAGAGAAACTTGCTGTAATTTTTTTTTAGTAATGATTATTGTATATTTCCCTCCATCCTATTTTCCCTCATCATCCTCTCATCCTGTCCATTTTTTTGAAATTCTTTTTTTTATTTTGAATATTTCCTCCTAGTTACATATTTCATGTTCTTTCCCTCTCCCCTAATCCCCCTTAGCCAATGCACAATTCCACTGTGACCCTGTCCATTTTCAAGTGCTTTGCTTCTGACATACTGCCTCCACCAATTGCCTTTCTATCAGCTCCCTGTCCCCTTTTCTTAACTCTTTCTTTTCCTCCTTTCCTGTAGACTAAGATAGATTTCTATACTCAACTGAGTGCATGTTATTTCTTCTTTTTAGCCAATTCTGATGAAAGATTCAAGCACTTTCCCACCTCACCCTATACACTAAAAAGCTTTCACATGACTTTTAATTTACCTTATTTTACCTTTCCCTTCCTCTTTTGCCCAGTGTATCACTCTCACCCTTTAATTTTATTTTTTAAAGCTATTATCCCATGATATTCAACTCAAGTCTGCATACTTCTTATAAATACCTTAATAATGATAAAATTCTTAAAAGCAACAAATATCATCTTCCTACATAGGAAGGCAATTTAATTTTATTGAATCCCTTATTTCTCTTTCTTGTTTATCTTTTTATGCTTCTCTTAGATATTAAATTTGAGAATCAAGTTTTCTATTCATCTCTAGTCTTTACACCAGAAATACTTGAAAGTCTTCTATTTCATTAAATATGAATTTTCCCTCTTGAAAGATTATAACCAGTTTTGCTGCATAGCTGATTCTTGGTTGTAATCCTAGTTCCTTTGCCTTCTGGATTTTCATATTCAAAGCCCTTTACTCCTTTAATGTAGAAACTGCTAAATCTTGTGTTATACTGTGTTTCTATGATATTAGAATTGTTTCTTTCTGGCTGCTTGCAATAATTTCTCCTTGACCTCTGGAATTTGGCTATAATATACCTGGGAGTTTTTGTTTTGTGATTTCTTCCATGCAGTGATCTGTGAATTCTTTCCCTTTCTATTTTATCCTCTGATTCTAGAATTTCAGGGCAGTTTTCTTTGATAATTTTTTAAAGATGGTGCTGATTTTTTTTAACATAGCTTTCAGATAATCAAATAATTTTCCAATGAGATAGTTCACATTTTCTTCTACTTTTTCATTCTTTTGACTGTTTCTTGATGTCTCATGGAGTCATTAGCTTCCACCTGCCAACCATAATTTTTAAGGCATGATTTTCTTGAGTGGGCTTTTGTAATTTTCCATTTAGTCAATTCTACTTTGTAAAGAATTCTTCTCCCTAGTGGATTTCTGTACCTTTCTTTCTAAAGGGCCAACTTTGTCTTTCAAGAAGTTTTTATCTTCAGTACAATTTTTTCTATCTTTTTCCATTTGCTTAATCTTGTTTTTTAGTGGTTCTCTTTTTTGGATTTTTGTGCCTTGTTTACCAATAAGCCTACTGTGTTTTTAAAAATATACATTTCTTCAGTATTTTTTATGCTTTTTTTTTTTTTACCAAGCTGTTGACTCTTTTCCCCATTATTTTCCTTATCGTTCTCATTTCTTTTCCTAATTTTTCTTATGATTACTGTTGGCTTTGATTTCTTCATCTAAAAATTACTTTTTCATGTCCTTTGACCATCTGTCAATTAGGGAATGATATGTATAAATTTGACTTAATTCTCTATAAATTTGAGAAATTAGGCTTTTATCAGAGAAATTTGTTATAAATTTTTTTATGAGTTTGTTGTTTCCCTTCTAATCTTAGTTAGATTTTGTTTGTACAAAAGCTTTAAAATTTAATATAATCAAAATTATTCATTTTACATCTTATACTCTTTATCTCTTGTTTGGTCATACTTTAGTTATGGTTTCACTCTTTATAGCTCAGTCATATATCCATTTTGACCTTTTTTTTTTTTCCTGAGAGGAATTAGTATTTTTCTTGGAGGCTTTGGATGTAGCAGTATGGACTTTGTTGTCTTCTTCTGAATTTGAGTCTACCCTATAACCCAAAATAACTCTTTAGGTTGAGTTTCTTTTTTTGCTGTTTGCTCATTTTCCTGCTTTTTTTCTTTTCTTTTAGTTTAAAAAAAACTGTTAAAGTTGGGCTCTATAACGATATGTAAAGGGAGCGTGGTTCCAAACTTCAGGTTCTTTGTGCAGCTGACTTGAGAACTGGCACTAGATATAATAGTTTGACTTTGTTGTCTTCTTCCAAATTTGTGTTTTGAGCTTCCTTATCACCATAGTAACTTCTTATGGTCAATTTCTTTTCATTTGTTTGCTCATGTTTCCAGATTATTTCTTGATTTTTACAATTATGTAAATTTATGTAATTTTTACAACTATGTTGGGCTTTGTTCCCCAAATAAATAGAGCACTGTCCCAGTAACAGCTTTCAGAGCTAATTTTGGGAGTCTTTAAGTTTTTAGTTTTTCCAAAGTGATTTAAGGAGAAGTGTATTTACTATTCTCCTGGCCTATGCTTTAGCCTATGAGCAACCACAATAACTCTCTAGTGTCCCTCCTTATCCTAGGCCTGCAATCCAGAACTAGGACTCAGACTTGTTGATGGGCAATGTAACCGACCCCTCTATTTACTGCCAGCATAATCACCCCTGTAATCTCTTTTACTCCCTTATCACTGCCATCAATTCAGTTCCCCCCAGACCTGCTGCTATCTTGATGGGGCACTGCTTGTGCTGGACTGCATTCCACTTTCACCCCAGTGCAACAGATCTTTCCTGCTACTCTATTAGGTTAGTTTGGGTGGGAAAATTATCTTCCCCATCCTTTTGTGTTCTGCTGCTTCAGAATTTGTTTTAAGGCATCATTTTAAAGTTGTTTAGAGGAGAATTTGGGAGAGCTCATGTGAAATCCTTCCTTTTCTTCACCACTGTGGCTCTGCCATATCTGCCTAATGTTTTATTAAACTAAAATGACTATAATTTTTTAAATTTTTGTTTCTTTAGCTTATGAGTTTTCTAAATGAATACTGAAGTAAGCTGTAATACTCTATATCAGTGATGAGCAAACTTTTTAAAGAGGGGGCCAAAGGAAAGGAAATGCTCATTTGTCAGTCTGTTTCTAAGGCAACTCTTTCAAAGTTTCATTATATTGTATCCTACTCATTGTATTCATGGTCAGATTAGTAATAATGTCAGGGGCTGGAAAGAACATTTCAGGGAGGCTGCATCTGGCCCGTTGGCCATAGTTTGTCCATCACTGCCCTATATAGATACTTGAATAAAAAGAATGATTACAGAAAGTGTGATACATGAAGAGAATAATTTGTTCATTAAGACCTAATGTTTTGCTAAGAAATAAAATAGCTGTGGAATTCTTTTCATAGTGATGTGTGTCAGGTATGGCAACTATTAAAATTCTGGAATTGTAAAGCATACATAAGATGGTACTTAAGAGTCAATAAAGCAAAATTTCAGGCCAATTATGAAAAGAAAAAATAGTTTAAAAAACTTAAAAAAATCATAAAATAATTTGATATTATAAAAGCCTCTGAGAATATTGCATTTCACAGTAAAATACAGTAAAAAAATATTTTTAATAAAAACCTACCTTTAGTAATTCTGTCATATGCTCAAGTCCAAGTCCATGTAAAAATAGTTCAAGATCACCAAAAGCTGTATATGAACTATGGATATTTCGTGACAATACGATAAGAAGAAAAGTGCATAAACCAACAAGTAACTAATACTTATCAAATATTCTAAATTAAAAATATTTTTATAGATATACACTAGACACTACATGTAGCAATATCAAGATTTCTAAAGTTGGAAAGATATATAAATGGTATTAAAAATTATGATGATGAAACATAGAAGTCTATGGCAATAAATTCCTACTTTATAAATACTTTCCAGTATTGAGGGTAACATTACCGGGTACTTATTCACCTTAATTTAAGTGTAATAGTCATAAATTTTAGAGAAATTTTTTATTGTAAAAATTACTTCCTTGCCAAAAGGACGAATAACTGAAAAAAACAGATACATTAATACTTGAACATCATCTTGGAACTAGACTCAACAAAGGCTGAGTAGAAATCTAGCCTTATACTCTTCCTAGCTGTTTTAGCCTGGGCAAATCATTTTATCTGTCTACTTTGGTTTCTTCAGCTATAAAATAGGGATAATAATACCATCTACCAGAGGCAGATGGGTAGCTCAGTGGACTGAGACCCGGGTCTAGAGATGGGAGTTCCTAGGTTCAAATCTGCCCTCAGACATGTCCTAGCTGTGTGACCCTGAGCAAGTCACAACCCCCAATGCTTAGCCCTTACTGCTCTTCTCCCTTAGAACCAATACGCAGTATTGATTCTAAGATGGAAGGTAAGGGTTTAAAAAAATAGTATCTACCTTTCCAAGGTTATTTTGAAGATCAAATGAGATAGTATTTTAAAGTGTGTATTGCAAACTTTAAAGTTATATGGAATCGATCAATCAATAAGCATTTATTAAAAGCACATTATGTGCCAGGTAAGGTAGCTAGGTGATACAGGGGACAGAATATATAGGCTGGAGTAAGGAAGACCTAATTTAAAATTTGACCTCAGGTGTGATCCAGGGCAAGCCACTTAACCCTGTTTGCCTCTGTTTCCTCCTCTGTAAAATGAGCTAAAGAAGGAAATGGCAAACCACCTTACTATCTTTGTCTAGAAAGCTCCAAATGGGGGCACACAGAGTTGGACACAACTGAAATAATTAACAACAAAATGTTCCAGGCCACTGTGCTAAGTGCTGGGGATACAAAAAGAAGCAAAAGATAGTCTCTGCCCTTAAGGAGCTCATAATAAAATAGAGGAGACAACATACAAACATATACAAAGCAAACTATACAGAAAATTAATAGAAAATCATTAACAGAGGATAGGCACTATAATTATTAAGAGGGACTGGTGAAGGCTTCCTATTGGAGGTGGAGTTTTATTTGGTACTTAAAGGAAACCAGGGACACCAGTCAGTAGTTAGCATTTTTGGCTTGAGGGATAGCCAGAGAGAATTTACAGAGCTAAGAGATGGAATATCTTGTTTGTGGAAAGGCCAGGATGGCCTGTGTCACTGGTTGAAAGCTGAGAAAGGAAGATGGAAAAAAGACAGGAAAGATAGGATAGGAGGGGGCTGAGTTATGAAGGGTTTTGAAGTTAAGCAAAGCATTTTATATTTGTTCCTGAAAGTTATATGAAGCTACTAGAATTTATTGAGTAGTGAAGTGGCATGATCAGACATGAGTTTTAGGAAAATCACTTTCGTGGCTGGATGAAGGATGAATTGGAGTAAGGAGAAACTTGAGGCTGACCTACCAGAAAGCTATTGCAATAATTAAAGTGTGAGGTGATGAGGGCCTGCAATAAAATGATGGCAATGTCAGGGATGAAAAGGGAATATATTCAGGAGATGGAGCAAAGGTGAAATCAGCAGTGGCAACAGTTTGGATATAGAGTCTGGGGAATGAGAGATGGTGAGGAATTTAAGATGGCTCCAAGGCTGTGAGATTGAAGGCATGGGAGGATGTCCTCTACAGTAATAGGGAAGGTAGGAGGGGAGAAATGTTAATTCGTGATATATTTGCAAAAACTTAAAAATGAAACTTACAGTATTCAAATTATTGAATGATTATTCACAGTCATTAAGTTTCTAACAATTTACATAATTAATTGACACTGAATTACAATTTAACTAATTTTAAATTTTAGTGATGTAACTTTACCTAAATTTGTGGTCTTTTCCAGTCTCACCATCTGTTGTCAAAAGTCTACATATAGCTTCCTCTTTAGTTAAATGTTGGAGCTTTCCTTGCAATGGGTTCACAGTCAAAGAAAGTAAAGTGAAGAGCTGAAAATTTTAACAAACTGATTTAAATATAGCAAATATTAATGGCGACTACCATGTTAACTTTAAATAAAGTCACAAGTTCACTCATTCTCAGTGGGGATTTTAGCAAGGAGAAGGAGACAAAACTATTTTTTTCAAATTAATTCCTTTAAGAAAAATAATCAGAAGATCAAGTATATTTTAAAATTATTAACAGGAAAAATAGGCTTCAAAAATCCACTTAAAATTAGAAAATGAAAACTATAAAAAGAATGAAAATACACAATAGTAGTGAGGAAATTCATCCTCATATCTAAAAGATATACAACTCTAAGTGTAAGACCTATTTAAACAGTCTAATTGGCCAGTGCTTAGGGTATATTTGACACAATTCTGATTAGTCATGTCAAAACATTTCAAACACACACAGAACACACATAAATCTCAGCTCTCTTTGGGAGATAATTTAAGAAGTAAATTGTGTATGGTAACATAATTATTTTTGAATGAAATCAAATATAGACTATGTATAAATTAATCTTAATAGTAGTACAGCTAAAAACTGCTTTGTCCAAATTTAAGATAAAAGATATAAATGTTAGAAATTTATTTCGGTGATTATTTTGACTCAGCATAGATGATGTTAGTCAATTATCATGATGGTCTTTTGGTCTCATTCAATAAGCAGTGATTAAGTTCCTGTACCACACAAGGCACTGATGATTACATATGAGAAATAAAATTCAATGTTACATTCTGTTATGCTCTAAAAAACTGATCCTAAATGTTTTATTTTGAACTTTGGAATTTATTTTCAAGACTAAAAAACTTAATTTTTTAACTAAAGTTTTCGGCCTTTAGCTAAAACATCCAAATTCTGACCTAATATTAATGTCAACCCAATAATTTACAAATGTTATACAAATATTCAATGTTTACTATTACAGATATTAACACTCAGTATTTAGAATCAAGTATAAACATCTTGATTTATACTTTTGCATATTTATTTGGGTGGCAAGTGAAACAAATTAAATATTACCTTCTGAATTAATTTCTTTGAATTAAAATTGCAAAATCTAATCTTACTTTCATATGTTCAATTTTGGACACGCAGCTGGCTTTCTTTATAGGAAAATTAATTAATTTTAAACATTTATATTCTGTATGTTCACATAAACATCTTAACATAGTTTCATTTCTCATGGTAAATGATTTTGTCAAGCTTTTATAACATTTTAAATTTAGCAAATCAGACAATTACATTTCATATTCATGTGAAACTCTGAATGGAATTTAAATGAAATTTTAATTACTCTGTTTTAGGGAAAAACCTTTGTAACACTTCAACCTTTTAATGCTTGCCACATACACTATTATAATTTTATCAAAGGGTAAAACATTTTATCTCTGACAAAGCATCAGGTTGTCTCCATCTTCTCCTTCTACCTTTATAATTGGGACAATACCTCTGGATGTTTATTTCTTTTAGCAATCTCTCCTGCTGTCTTTCCATCTTTAGTTTGTATTGTTTTATTAGCTCCCAGTTCAAGCAACTTCAAAACTACACTTTTATGACCCTGACGTGCTGCCCACATTAAGGCCTAAAAAAAAAGAATTAAGAAAAAGTTTTCAGTAGAAAAACAAATTAAAAAGCAAATATCAATAAATAGGAATCATTTCATCTTACTATATCTGAATTACTAAAATTAAATTCCAAAACCTGCCATCATCACTATTTTAATAAAAATATATAAAAAATAAGGTCTAAGTTTTGTGGTGCTTTGGAATTAAAAAAATCTTTCCAATTAACTTGTTATTAATGCAAAATTTCCCCCCTATGTAATATTTCTATTTGAGTGGCTAGGTTTAACAGTTATATAGAGGTCCTGTTTGCCTGAGGCAAAAAAAAAAAACATAGGAAGAAGGTGTCATTCTTCTAACATCAGAAAGTATCAGGAAAAAAGAGTCTATTACCTTCTAATTTTCCCTATTGACTGAAGGAATTTTCTACACCTTATCAATGTTGTAGAAACAAAAGCCTTTAACAAAGGAAAATAGAAGGAATCATACTGTATAACCATTTTCATCTTGGGCATTTATTTCTGCTCCATGAGCAACAAGGAGAGCAACAACCTGAGGATGGCCTTCTCGTGCTGCATACATGATTGGAGTCATACATTTTCTAGGGAAAAACAAAAGAAATATTCAATATTTAAATGACATTTGTTAATATTGCTACTGGAAAGTACTTGTTTTCAATTATTCAAATTCTTTTGGTGTTGTAATAGAGAATAAGAAATGAAGATTTATGACATCAATATGTTTAAAAATGGGAAAATCATACCAATAAAAGTAATCAACAAAAAGAAAGAGGCTTTCTTCGTACTGTATGATAAATGTTTACACAGCACCCTCTAGTGAAATTCTATGTGATATTTACTAAAAGAATGTCATAATTTCTTTTAGGAAACTTAAATCTTTTTCACTCAGATAAAAGGACTGATAAGGCCTGTACAAATCTGTATTTGAAGATTCTTGCTCAAAAATTTTTTGAGACCTAGCATCAGAACAGCATTTAAAGATGAAACTATAAGGATGATAAGATTAAAAAATAGAAAAGTTCAGTCACAAAGTATTTAATATATACCTATATGCCAGGTGTTATGCAATGTATTTGGGGAGAAGCAGAATAAAGACAGTTTTAAAAAGTCTCTATTCTGTGAAACGATATGTAAACAGTTATGTACAAAACCAGGATTTATACAAAGTAAATTGGACATAATCTCTGAGGGAAGGCACTGATATTAAGGACTGGGAAAAAATCTTAGAGAAGGTAGAAGTAGGTCCAATTTAGATCAAACATGGAGTGCACAAAGGAAAAAAATGTATAGAATTCCTGGAAACCCAGGCAAGGGTTAAGCTTTGAAGGGCACTGCATATCAAACATTAAAGTTTTTATTTTAGGTTTGAGGTAACAGGGAGTTATTGGAACTCTGAATAACATAGTGCTATGGTCAGAGCTGTCCTTTAGGAATATCACTTTGACATCTTAGTGGAGAATAGAATGGAAAAGGAAGAAAAAGAATCCATTATGAGGCTATTATAATAGTTGAGGTGAAAGGCAATAAGGACTTATGTAGGGTGATAGGTTAAAGTGGAGGCAAAAGGGCAAATATAAGAGATGATGTGGAGGGAGATAAACTTGACAAGAGGCAGAGAGCTTAATTAAAAGTACTCCTGGACTGAAAACCTGGGGGTTAGAAGGGAAGTAATGCCCCTGACAAATGGAAAATTGGGAAGATGAGTGGAAAGGAAAAGGTAATGAAGTCTGTTTTGGACAGTACTAGAACATTTCACAAAACTGTTAACTTTGCCAATTATGATTTTATGTTATCTAATCTTAATCTGATACTACTAAAAGGCATTATAGATCTCACATATTATCTTGGTATATGGTGTTAGATGTGGATCTAGTTCTTACTAAATTGCTTTCCAGTTTCCTTAGCAATTTTTGTTAAATGTTGATTTCTTACTCTACCCAAAACAGTGGATCTTAAAGAGTTTAACAAACATCAGATTATTGTTGTTCTGTCATTTCAGTTTTCGCTCTTTGTAATGACATGTGGGGCTTTTTTGGCAAAGATACCAGAATAGTTTGCCATTTCCTTATCTAGCTCATTTTACAAATAAAGAAACTGAGGCAAACAGGACTAAGTGACTTGCCCTGGGTCACATAGCCAATAAGTGTCTGTGGACAAATTTGAACTCCAGGCTTGGCATGCTAGGAGAGTTAATCCTGTCTTCACAATCTGGTGAGGTACTAAATAGGGGTACTTAAGTTATTGTTAACCAAAGTGTTAACTCAAAATAGATAAAAGAAATAAAGGATTCCCTTTCATAAGTGTAAACTCAAAATAAACAAAGAGAACAAAGAATTCCCGTTTCACAATTGGGTAGACCCATTGTAGCAAACTTATGAATGGAGATGGACAAGAATTGCACAGAACAATGGAGGAATGGATGTGTTCTTTCTCTTACAGGAGCACACACTGTGAGCACTGTACGGCTCTCATGAAATTACATTTTAAAAAATGTGGCGTTTATGGCTCTCACGGCCAAAAAGGTTGCCGACCCCTAGTGTAGAAGATGGATGGGAGAGTTTTAGTCTTGAGGCAGGGAGATTAGTTAGAATGCTATTCCAACAGTTTAGAAAAAACTGTTAAAAGCCTGAAGTAGAAGTGGTGGTGATGTGAGAAGAAAGGGAAGAGAAACAAGAGATATTGTGACTGTACAAACTATATTTGGCAATTGAATGGATATGAGGGATTGGGAATAATGAAGAGTCAAGGTTAAAAAAAAAAACAGGCTGCAAACCTTATTGACTAGAAAAAATGGTGGCCTTCAAGAGAAGTATCTAGGTTCAGAAGAAGGTGGGTTTTGAGGAAAAAATAATTAGGCTAGTTTTAAACCTACTAAGTAATAGGGACTCAACTAAATTAAATAGAAAAATATGCAAATTTCTGTTTTGTACATAAAACCTGTACATAAAAAATTATTTGTGATTTAAGGCAATTTATGTCTGAGGTTTCCCCTCCATTTCCCTAAATTATCAAGAGGGTTTTTTTGTGTTTTGTTTTTATAACCAGCAGTCTTTTTCATATTTTATTGTAGGATTGAGGTCCAGAGAGAATGTCTCCATTATTGACCCAATTAAGCTCTTAATTCACAAAATGAGACATGAAAAGAATTAAGTTTAATTAAATAAAACTAGATTTCATCGTAGTTATTTAGCATCTGGATATTCTAATAGTACCTTGAAAAATCCTATTATTGGCAAGAGGAAATACTGTTCCAATGAAGGTATTATGCTGCTACCCTTTCCTTTACTAATAAGTTAGAAGAAATGAAAGCCTTATAGACAATAAACTGGTCTATTTCATTGGCACCACCTATCACAAAATAGAAAAATGGGAAGAAGTTGCCAAAAATATAACTTTTGTTGTTGTAATTTAATGATAGGCACTAGAATGAATAGAGGTTGTGATAATCTTGATGTAGAAAGTAAGATTTTAGCTGGGACTTAAAGGAAGCGAGGGTAGCTAGGAGGCAGAGAAAAGGAAGAAGAACATTTCAGGAATGGGTGACCATTGGGGAAAATGACTAAAGTCAAGAAATAAAGTTTCTGAGGAACAACAAGGTAGAGTGAAGAGTACTTTTAGGATGGAGAGCAATGTAAGAAGATTGGAAAGGTGTATTATGGAATGGTTATCAAGAGCCTAAATGCTAAAGGATTTTATATTTGATACTGGAGGTTACAGGGAGCCATTGGAGTTTACCGAATATAAGTATGACATGGTCAGACCTGTACTAATGAAGATCACATTGACAGCTGAATGAAGAATGGCCTGAGAAGACACTTGTGGGAGGCAGAACAACCATCAGGCTATTGCAATAAGTCAGATATTAGATGTTGTACACAGGAGGTATTAGTGTCACAGGAGAGAAGAGGGTATAGTTATGAAGGTAAAATCACCAGACCTTGGCAAAAGATTGATATGGAAGATGATAGTGAAGCATCAAAAATAACAACAAAGTTTAAGCCTGGGGGACTAGAAGGATGGTGGCACCCTCAAAAGTAACAGGGAAGTTTTGAAGGGGGGAGGGTTTGGGTGAAAAGGATAAATTAGGAATTAGTTTAGAAATTTAAAGTTCTCTAAAACTGTTAAGTATTACAGTTGATCAATTACTACCATTACAATAACTCAGAAAATAATTCAAATAAAATATTTCTAACTAATCTAAACCACTGGGAATAATCAATACAACTGTGTTATCTCTGTGAGAGAACTTTCAAATGTGAAATGAGAATTTCCATGGCTTCATACCACGTTAGTCATCATGATTGCCTAAAAGGATAAATTTCTTGGGGCTTTGACAAATGTGGAAATGAATAGGCTGAATACATCTTGAGAATTCTTTAAAATTAAAGGTTTTCCTTTTCCCTTGCTCACCTTAGGAAAAAAACCTAATAGTGCTACTGATGGTTCAAAAGGTTTATACAGTTTTAGAACTCTGAGTATATATATAAATTCCAGATTGCTCTCCAATAGGGTTCAGTCAATTTATAGTTCACCAGCAGTGTATTAGTGTCCCTATTTTTCCACATCCCTTTCAACATTTGTCATTTTGCCCTCTTTATCATTTTAGACAATCTGATTGGTGTTGAGATGTTATCTTGGAGTTGTTTTGATTTGCATTTCTCTAATCAATAATGATTTAAAGAGTTTCTTCAACTAAAATCTTTTGATTCATATCTTTTGACCATTTATCAATTGGAAAATGGTACATATTTTTATATAATTGACAAAAGTTCTATAAATATTTATAGCTGTTCTTTTTGTGGTAGCAGAGAACTGGAAACTGAAGGGTTGTCCATCAATTGGGGAATGGCCAAACAAGTTGTAGTATATAATTGTAATAGAATACTATTGTGACATAAGAAATGTCAAACAAGATATGAAGTGATGCAAAGTGAAGTGAACAGAACCAGGAAAAGGTTAAATACACAGTAACAACAAAAATATATGATGATCAATTGTGAATGAATTAACTAATATCAATAAGGCAGGGACAACTCCAAGGGACTTATGACAAAAAAAGATCTTCACTGCCACAGAAAGAACAGTAAGAGTCTGAATGCAGATTGAAACATACCATTCTTTACTTTTTTTTTCTCCATGAATTTTTTTCTAGTGTAAACAATATGTCTTGTTTTACAACATGATGAATAGGGAAATATATATGATATGATAATATATGTATAAACTGTATCATATTATCTGTCTTCTTGGGGAAGCATGGGAGGGAAAAAACATAGGTTGAAAAATATCTGAAAACAAATACTAAAAATTGTATAGACATAATTTGGGAAAAATTTTAATAAGCAAATTTGTATGCAAGACAGATCAGGACATTGCAAAACAAATTTTCAATTCAATTCTGCAAGATATACAATTTCCTAAGAAAGGAGAACAAAAGCTCATATAAAAATGACAAATTCTTTACTTATACTATCACATTTGGCTTTTATGATAATTTTATATTTATACAAGCAGTATCATCCTCATTTGGCAGAGGGAACTGAGGTTCAAAGAAGCTGAATAAAAGTACAAAGCTACATAGCCCCAAAATGATCAGGCTATGAATTGTCTCTATGGCTTCTGACTAGCTCCAAGCTATTACATTTATACTCTGATGGGGTGCCAGATACTCCTTCCATTGGAACAAATGGAAATCCTCTTGTACTTCTTAAGCTAGTTCATAGTTTTCTATAAATCCCTCACTTAGAATTTACCAACATAATGGAGGTATTTTTGACACTGAACTACACCATGCTACCTCTCACAATTAAGAAATGCCTATCCATGGAACAATGAGCAAACTTATTCACTATCTAAACTCTACTTTGGGCTATTTTTTGAAGGGGAAGGTTTTCCTCAAAATTTCTTCAGAGGTTGGACAGGGTGACTCCCTTCCTTTAAAGAACAGTTAGTTAATTTTATAAAAGTTTATCTTATATTTTTATTATTATTACCTTACTCCATGTAAATTAGATGAACTGATAATAATCTTTTGACATAAGAAATCACTACACAATACAGGAATGCCAGATAACTTCACTTCTCTAGAATACTGCTAAAATCCAGAAATCAAAGGAAAAGCCTTTTGAGAATTTGAAACACCTGCCACAAAGCTCATATAGGTTGTTCAATATAGGAAAAGTATTCAGGACTATAATAAAGTCTATTTGTTATATTTAACATAAAAATTTAACAAGCTTGAGTATATGGTTACCCATAAGATTAGAAGTAGAAACAGAAAAATGACAAGAAGAAGAAACCACAAGTGACACTGGAAAAGACAGAAAAGAAATAAAACTGGATGCTAATTAAAACTCTAGTAGTTTAGAACTCTAGTAGTTTAGAAAACTTAACATAGTGGATAAATAGTCCCATACACCTCAATAATGATTGAAGGCATCACTGAATCTATATGTTCAAATGTGGACACTTTCTACACAAGGGAAGACTGTAAACTCACCATACTTATCAAGCTATAAGATCATCTAATTTACCTTTCTATACATTCTTTTTTAAAAAAAAACCCTTAACTTCTATGTATTGGCTCATAGGTAGAAAAGTGGTAAGGGTGGGCAATGGGGGTCAGGTGACTTGCCCAGGGTCACACAGCTGGGAAGTGTCTGAGGCCGGATTTGAACCTAGGACCTCCCATCTCTAGGCCTGACTCTCAATCCACTGAGCTACCCAGCTGCCCCTCTATACATTCTTGAAAGAGGATCTAAACCAGGAGGTGGAGATGGTGGAGTAGAGAAGTGCTCAACTAAGCTCTCCTAAATTCCCCTCCAAACAACTAGATGACAATGAGGCGATGATTTAAAAAAAACAAAACTGAGGGATGAAAAAGAGGGATGAACTGAGAGAAGGGGGGAGGGAGAAGAACAATGAGGAGCATGATCTCACATAAAAGAGGCTGGTAAAGAAAAGGTTTTACGAAGGGGTAGAGGGCAACGCTTAAAAGTCATTCTCATCAGAATTAGCTGGGGGGGGGAGGGTTGGGAGAGAGGGGAAGAACATGAAACATGTAACTATGGGAAAATATTCAAAATTAAAAAATTAAAATAAAAAAATCCCCAATTCTGAACTGGAAATCCTGAAAGTCAAAGGAGAGAGATTAATAAAATTATAAGTGAGAAAATCATTGTACTAATACATAAAGCAAGAAGTTGGTTTTATGAAAAAAACCAACAACAATAAAACAGAAAAACCACAGGATAATTTGATTAAAAAGAAGAAAACAAAATTATAATTATCAAAAATGAGAACAGTAAATTCACCACTAATGAAGAGAAAATTAAAGCAATTATTAGCAGTTATTTTACCCAACTATCTGCCAATAAAACTGACAATCTAATTGAAATATTTACAAAACTATAAACTGTGTAACTTAATAGAAGTGGAAGTAGAATACTTTAATAATCTCAGAAAAAGAAATTGAACAAGCTATAAATGAACTCCCCAATAAGAAATTCCCAGGACTAAAAGGATTTACAAGTGAATTCTACCAAAAAGTTAAATAACAATTAATTCCAATACTATATAAACTATCTGGAAAAACAGGTAAAGAAGGAGTCCTACCAAATTCATTTTATGACACAAACATGTTACTGATACTTAAACCAGGAAAGGCAAAAGTAAAGAAAGTTGTAGACCAATTTCACTTATATATATATTGATGTAGAAATTTAAATACTAGGAAGGGGACTACAGCAATTTATCACAAAAATCATTCACTATGACCAGGTGGGTTTTACACCAGGAACGCAGGCCTGACTCCATATTAGGCAAACTAATAGCATAATTCACTACAACCATAACATAAGCCAACAAAAATCATGTGCTTTTCTTAGAAGACGCAGAAAAAGCTTTTGAAAAATACATCATTTGTTCCTATTAAAATATTAGAAAATATGGGAAATTAATGGATCTATTTTTAAAATGGTAAGCAGTATCTATCTAAAATCATCAGCAAGAATTTTCTGTAATGTGGATAAGCTAAAAGCCTTGCTAGAAAACTTATGAAAAGTAGAATGGACTAAATGGAAAAGAAGGACCAAAAGGTCATCGAACAAATTCATTCTTTAAAAATTAGAACTGGGCAAATAGAAGCTAATGACTGCATGAGACATCAAGAAACAATAAAACAAAATCTAAAGAATGAAAAAAAAAGAAAATATGAAATATCTCATAAAAAATCTGACCTGGAAAATAGATTCAGAAAAGACAATTTAAGAATTATTGGACTACCTGAAAGTCATGATTTAAAAAAAAAAGCCTAGACCTCATACTAAAATGAGATTATCAAAGAAAACTGCCCAGACATTCTTGAACAAGAGGGTAAAATAGAAATGAAAAGAATCCACATATCTTCTCCTGCAAAAAATCCTCAAGGCAGAAGAGCTGTTAACAGCTGAGCAACTGGGATAAGTGACTTGCCCAGGGTCACATAGCTAGGAAGTATTCCAAGGCCAGTTTGAATCTAGGACCTCCCATCTCCAAGTCTGGCTCTTTGTCTACTAAATCACATAGTTGTCCCTTAATAGAATTTTAGAATAGCTGGATGTGATAGATTTCTGGAAATTATTGAATGAGAATAGAAAACTATACTTTATCTCTGTATGGCACCTTAAGAAACACTGACCATGTATTAGGGTAAAGAACACATCATAAAGATAGCAAACCAGAACTATTAAATGTATTTTTTACTGATCATAATGCAATAAAATATATTCAATAAAAGGCCTTTGAAGCAAATATTAAAAGTAATCAGAGACTAAAGGCCAAAGAACAGATCATGAAAATAATCAATAATTTCATTAAAGATAATTACAACAATGAGAAAACAGCAAAATTTGGGGATATAGTTCAACACTTTCATCAGTAAGAGAGAAAGTGCTGATAGATTAATTGGATGTGCAATGAGAAAAATAATTTGAAAGCCAACAATTTTAATACTCTCAAAGCAGAAATACTGAAAAATTGAAGAAGACATTAACAAAAATGAAAGCAAACCCCCCTGTTAAATTAATGAACAATATTAGGAGCTGGTTTCTTGAAAAACAAATAATAAAATAGAAAAACCATTAGTTAATCTGATTTTAAAAAATTTCAGAACTTTAATCTAGTGATGAGGCCTTACTTGGTAAAATTTGGCTCCTGCTTCTCAGCAGAGGTGATATGAAAGAAATTTTTTGTTACACTTAAAGTGTTGATTTAGATCACTTGACTTTATTTGTTAGAAGAGATGGCTCTACGGGGGTCAAGAGGATAAATTAGTAGAAATTTACAGATGATCAGTTTCATATATACCTCTCTTTTGTTTATTCATTTTTGTCTCTGTGCTCTATCAGCACTTGGTATATTGTTAGCACTTAGTAAATACTTGCTAATTAATTATATTTGATACCTTTTTTTAAGTACATAATAAAAAAAGAAAATTTAGAAAAAAGGGGTACAAAGTGGAAGCAATAATTGTAGGCTACTTTTTCTAGGTAGATAAGCCTAAAGGCATAGTGGGGCCAAGTGAAGCCCTTTTTAAAGATGATGGTGATATGAATATGTATGAAAGCAGAAGGAAGGAAATCAGTGGATAATTAGAGGTTCAAAATTAGAAAAAGAGAGATCATTTAAAAAAGCAATCTGCTACAGGAGATGGAATGGACTGGGACCAAAGACTTGGGTACTGGAATGATGTTGTTAAGAAGGGACTGAAGTACAGATCATATTAACCAAAGATACTACCCATCAACAAGTGTGAGGAAGTAAGGATATTTAATGAGATTAATTTCAAAAGATCATAGGGGAAAAAAAGTCAAATCAATTCTACTAGCCTAGCCTTTAGATTATAGAATAGATTTTTCCAGAGAGGATGGCTAAGATGCTGCGTGCTACTATGGAGCCTCCCAAATTCAAAGCAATCTCTAGAAATAGTAAACATAAAAATATAACCCAAGATATTGCACTAACTAGGAGTTTAATAAATATTTATTGGGTGAATGTATTTAATTTTGTGAATGCCTGTTCACTTCAATCCATTATGCATACTGTCATACATTATCTTTCACAATAGTAACTGAAAGAGTGAAAAAACAAATATGAAACAAGGGTAATAGCAGAATTTTTAGAATGAACTCAAGAAATCAAATCAATTTTCATTACTATTGACATGTGATTGGTTGATGAAGGTGTTTACAATTCATGATGGGAATTTATGGCTTTTGTGCAACTTGCTCAGCTGACCAGAATTTGAATTAGTTGAGGCTGAAAGACACATAAAAAGGCTTTGCCAGAGATGAATTGTTATCCCTTCAGGTATGTGGTTCATATAAAATATATGGGCAGCTTTTTCTTGTCATCACTCTCTCACATCTTTAAGAGTTATCTCTGAAAAGGAAAAAACAAAAGACTGCCACCACCATGCATTACTTTTGATACAAACATTAGGAACTTTAAAATCATAATTTTTGTGAAGAAAATATGTATTTATTCATGATAAAGAGTAGAGGCTAGGTTGACAATTGTTCTAAAGATGAATAAAAGTGAAGAAAAAAAGGCTTAGTTTTTATTAATAGTTCAAAATTTTCCCTTACCTGCAAGCAACATTTGGGTTAGCATTTCTTGAAAGTAGCAATTCTACACTCTTTAAAATCTGACCCTCTGAAGCACGTGCAGAACATGCAGCCATCAAAATAGTATACTGATCTAAAGGGGAAAAAATCCACATATTAAGAAAAAAATACACTAATTGTTTTAATAGCACATAACAATGAGAATAACGAGTCAGTTTTAGTTAGGAATTTCAGAGTCCTGTATGACATATACCAGTAAACAACTATGGACAAGTGTTAACTTTCTCAGGCTACATATTTCAAATGAACGGCTCATTTACACAGAGAGGGAGTTTCTATCCCCAAAGTCCTCCCATAGATAAAATTGCAGGTCTGGTCCTGCTCTCTCTGTTAGAAAACTATAATACATTATACATAGTTGCCAAGTAAATTATGTTCCAAAAATTTGTCTGTCCATCAGTTTCTAGAACTCAAAATAGTTTTCAAAACAATGTTGTACAATATAACTAGCTCTGGATTTTGGAGTGATAAGACCTGTATTTGAGTCCTGATTCTCTTGTTACCATATACTAGTCAAGTTATTTTTCTATAGAATGAAGATGTTGGACTAAATGTCCAAGAGGTCCTTTATAGCACTAACATACTGTGACTGTTTGAAATTGGGGTCAGGTTCCTAGGATATTTCATAAAAAGCCATATAATAAATATTCCATAAAAAAGCTTATAATATAGCCAAAACCTCCTTATAGTTGCATTATAGGACTTGATTTTTTTTACAGTGTTTCTACCTAAAAACTCAATTAGATCTCTTGTTCTAGAAGATTTCTAAGATACAGTTTGGGCACCAGGTATGAGAATTCCATTCTTCCTCATTTGTGAAACAGGGAATAATACAGAAGTAGATATACTAATGTTCAAGTACCTGAAAAATGGGAAGGAATGGGGACCCTGGGCATCCCTAATAGTAGAAAAGAAGACAATCGTGGCAATTTATGTAAGAAGATAGGTCCCTGGAGAGGATGATGGTTCACATTATATATGGATTTTCATGATGTGAGCAGACATAATTATGGACTTCTTGTACTGTTTCCTCCTGACTCATGCTGGTTGTCCTTTATTTTCTTACATATTTCCTGAATTCAAAGTACAAGAAGAAGAATCTAAAATATAGCTCCTCCTCTAACACTAACAAAAGAGGACAGTAGCATTTATAGTTTAACTGATTTTTCTTTTACTTACCCCCATAGGAAAAAATAAGAAAGAAGTAAGTTTGAAGTTGTCATTAAATTATAGAACTGCAGCTTATTTTTAAGATGTGGACAACGACCTTAAATTCACAGAATTTTTTATTTAGAAGGCACCTCTAATTAATCTAGAGCTCAAGTGTCCTAGCTCAAAGTTCAGGGCTTTTTCCATGATGTCATGTTACTAACAAGTCAAAATTTTCTCAAAACTCAAGTCCTTTAAGAAGTACATTTAAATTTCAGGCAGCTCTTAAAATAATTACTTTACATTCACTTTAAAAAATTAATTAAATTAAAATATCTATTAAACAAACATATTAATCATTTTTTATGTTCAAGGCACCATGCTGAATGATTAACAGATTTTTAAAAACAAAAAAGGAGTCTTGTCTTCAAGTTGGTCAATTAACAAGTATTTATAAGTACCTATTATGTGCCAGGCAATGTGCGAAGTCCTAAGCACACAAAGACACAAGACTCTCCCTGCCTTAAAGGAGCTGATAATAGAATAATTACAACAACATTGAAAATATTTGTACATTAGAAGCCAGGCACTAATATTAAGGCAGACTGGGAAAGACTTCTTTAAAAAAAATTTTTTTTAAACCCTTACTTTCCGTAATACTGTGTATTGGGTTTCAAGGCAGAAGAATGGTATGGGTTAGGCAATGGTGGTTAAGTGACTTGCTCAAAGTCACACAGTTAGGAAATGTCTAAGGACAGATTTGAATCCATGATATCCTTTCTGTAGGCCTGGCTCTCAATACCTAACTAGCTTCTCCCTAGGAAAGGCTTGTTTAAGAAGTTGGAACACTATTTGAGATATGAAAGGAGCCAGAGAAGGTAAGAGGATTTGGAGATGAAGAAAGAGAGTATTCTTGGTATACAGGGGACAAACGGTAAAAATGTCTGAAGTTGGGAGATGGGAATGTCTAGCTCAAGTTAAAGTAAGAAAGCCAATGTTACTGGATCAAAGAGTACTTTGTAAGAAGACTTAAAAGGTAGAAAGTGGCTTAAGGCACTTTAAAAGCCAAAAAGAGGAATTTATATTTGATCCTGGAGGCAAAAGAGAGCCACTGGAGTTGACTGAATGGGGTTAAGGTGTAGCATGGTTGTACTTGTAATAATGAAAGTAAAACATTAAATGTAATATTAATTTAAAAATATTGTGGTCCCATTTATAAAATTAACTCAACTCACAAGTCTGTTAGTCACTCTTAACAATTACATTTTAATCAAAATGGAGATAAAGTAATAAATTTAGGAAAGAGACATAAAATATCATCTAGCTAAAATACCCTAAGCTGGTGATGGTGGGCAAACTACAGCCCGCGGGGAGAGATGAGGCCCCCCAAAATGCTTCATCCAGCCTCACGACATTATTCCTAATCTGACGAATACAATGAGTAGGATACAATACAGTGGTTTTTCCAGTAAGACTGTATAGCTGTGAGATCTGGACTAAAAGGAAAGCTGAGCTCAATCAATGTTTTTGAATTGTTGTACTGGAGAAGACTTTTGAGAGTCCCTTGGACAGCAGGGAGTTCAAATCAGTCAATACTTAAAGAAATTAATCCATACTATTCACTAGAAGGCTAAATACTGAAGCTGAAGTTTAAATACCAGCCACATAATGAGAAGACAAGACTCCTTGGAAAAGCCCCAATGTTGGGAAAGATTAAAGGCAAAAGAGAAAGGAAAGGTAGAGGATGAGATAGATAGATAAATGTCACGGAAACAATGAACATGAACTTGGCCAGATTTTGAGAGATAGTGGAAGATAGAAGGGTCTGGTGTGCTATGGTCCATGGGGTCACCCAGAGTTGGACATAACTAAACGACCAAACAACAACAATTCTTTAGTTGGAAGTTAAAACAAAAATTAGATCACTTCAATTTTTATGTTTCTTTCCCCCAAATCCCCTACTGAAAAAATTAAGGCAAAAACAAGGCAGTTCAGGATAATGAACCAAAATGTCAATAAATTATGACAATATATGCAATGTAACCACTCTGGTCCATATTGGTGCTTAATGCTTGTTGCTTAATTGATTTATATCCACTATACTCTATCTCTGAAAAGAAAAGATGTTTTCTTAATTCTTCTTAAGGACCAAACTTGGTCATCATAATTAATATAACATTAATTTTTAGAGGGTTTTTTGGACTACTTTTCTTTCCATTTACATTGGTTAGCTATCATTTATGGTTCTTTTGATTCCTCCTACTTCACTTTGCATCAGTTGATTTAAATCTTCCCATGCTTCAATATATTCTTCATTTTCATCATTTATTATAATGCAATAATATTCATGTTCCACAATTTGTTTAGACATTTCAAAATCAAATGACATCTATTTTTGTTTCCAGCCCTTTGTAGCAACAAAAAGTGCCACTACAAATATTTTTGTGTATGTGATGGCTTTCAATGGGTCAGTGGAAATGGATTTAGTTTTACTTATTTTTAATAAATGAACAAAAAAGTTGGGTTGTAAAATGATCCTTGTTAATAGAAAGTTTCAAATTGTTTATTATTTCAAAATGAATTTTGGTTGGCACTTAAAACACTACTCAGATGAAATTATTTTTTGATAATAGTGTGTTAATTGGTATTCATCCAAATTACATATATTAAGAATAAAATTTATGTGTTAATTCTTAAATATCTTACCCTTATCAAAGCTTGCATTAGCCCCTCTGTCCAACAAGATACGCACCAACTCCACATTAGCAATATTAGCAGCATACATAAGAGGAGTCCATCCAAAATGAAAGTTGGATTCCACATTCATTCCTGTAAACATAAGAATATGCCCTGGAATTAAAAAGAACTTTTAAAAAACCTTCAGAGACTGTGAAATGCACTTCTCTTTTTAGAGAGAAGATTAAAAGGTTCTAGTTCTGCTTTGTCATTATTGTTGTGACTTCAAACAATGTACAAATTTGGGAAGCTTCAATTTCTTACCAGAGAGATGAATTAGATGATATTTAGGGTTCCTATAAGCTCTCGAATTCAAAGGCTCTATCATTATGGCTAAAATATATTTTAACCAAAACACATATGGATTTAAGACATGCGTATTAAGTGAAGGCATATATTTATTATATTACAAGCCCTCTGTGACTAACTTCATGAAGGAGGAGAGAGAATATCTGTTAGACTACTATACAAGAATTCTAAAGGAGTCTATAAAAATATATTTTATAAATTTTATTAGCAAGTAACATGATATGAAAATAATTAAATTATATAAGGAACTTTATAGGATAAAAACACCCAACTTTCAACTTTCCATTATATTATTATTATTCTATTACACACAAAGATACTGGCAAAAGACTGCTAGATTTGACTTTAGAAAACTTGGATTCAAATTCCAATCATTCCTTTGACTAAGCATTTACTTATTTCAATTTTCTGTGCCTCATTTTTCAACTCAAAAGGTCTCTTCCAGCTCTAAATCTATTATCTCATGAAACTGCTGGAGCAAAGTCTCTTCTCTTCTCCACCTTGTGGCTATTCTGCACCCATTCCATCCCCCCAATCCCCTACACTTTATTCTAACCATGTTCAAAGCTACTTGGCCCAAGAATACCAATAGGTGGCTACCAGAAAGCATTTGATCCAACATCTTTCTCCACTACCTCTTTTCTTTTGCTTTGAAGAAGTCATGCTTATACCTGACTTGCTCCTTTCTGCCTTCCTTTCTTTCTATCACACCTTATATCCATGTTATTTCCACTTCAATTATTGGTTATGTTTATGCTTCACCCACTACAAAATACTTTGGTTGAGTGATTTCTCTCATGTGACACCCTCTTCTAGTGATCTGATCTGCAATCTAATTAAGTCTATGCAACTTTTGTACATGACTTTCCATAAATTCTCTAAAGAGAAACCAGTCAACATGCAAGGGATCTTCCAGATAGTTTATACCAAATAGAGTACAATGCAATCCGGTTATCTCTTGCTGCATGATTGGCCTAAAATTCCATTTCCACTTATATATCTAATAACATCTTTTATACCATTTATTTATAGTTCTTTGGTAATATGTCACACTATCTTTGAGAATTTGCACCTGAGCTAGAATTTCTCCCCAATTTTTTTACTTGTTGATCCCCATTAAAGATCTGTTTCAAACAAAATTGCTTAACTGGACTCAGATAGCCAAATGTTCTATGTGCTTGTAATCAAAAAGATCCTACATAAAGCTACCAGTTTCTGGGAACAACAAGCACTCCTATGGAGTAGGACACCTAAAATCCTGAGGACTTTTGGGCATCAATATTATTTTTGTAGCTAAACCCATAGGGCCACCTGACTTTTCTATTCACACTGTAGCAGAACTCTTCTGCCTATACTATCTTCTTTAATTTTAGTCTAGGTTCATTGAAAATAAGGACTGTCTTATTTTTCTAATCCCTAGCACTTAGCACAGCATTTTTCCTTAGGTAAGTACTTAAATGGTTTTTTTTTTATTAAATATGCTTATTAAAACAAAACTAGTTTTTCCAAGAAATACCTAAATATTTTAGAAGAAAATTGAAAATATTACACAGTCAGTTATGATACAGGCATATATATGCAGCTCTCCCCAACTTCCTAGAGCAGTAATGGTGAATCTTTTAGAGATGGAGTGCCAGGCCCACCCTTACACCACCCCCAGAACAACTGTCAAGCTCCCATCAGGCTGCTGGGTGGAGGGGTGGGTGAAATGAAGAATGTCCTCAGTGAGTATAGAGAGGGGGAAGGGAGTGGCCTGAGGGCTCTGCTCCCCTCTAGCTCTGTAGCTTGTGAGCAGCCCACCCCATCCTCTGTCATCTCCCACTGGGCTGCTGGGCAGAGGAGTGAGGAATGTGAAAAAATGTCATCAGATGTGATGGAGATGGGGAGGAGAGCAGTTCTGCCCAAGTCTTTCTGCCTTAATAGTAACAAACTGGGGAGTTGGAGGGGAGGGTGGCTGTGTGCCCACAGAAAGAGTTCTGTGTGTCATCTTTGGCACCCATTCCATAGATTCACCATCACTGTCCTAGAGAGTCTTAACACAGAATTATGTAGAAGTTAGCATTTGTAATAGCAGAGAGTCAGGTTTATTCCCACAATCAAAAATTCATTTTCAGTATTGCTTTTCCCCCAATTATATTATAAGCTCCCTGTGGATAGGAACTATCTTCCTTTTTTTGGTATTTGTATCTCTAGGGCTTAGCACAGTGCCCAGAACACAGTATTTAATAAATGCTTACTGACTACTGACCCTTGGACACTCCTTGTGTGGTTCTGACAGGTCTAACTGCTTCCTTTTTAGATAACTGGGGGCCTAATAGCCAGAGCAAATTCAACAAGCATTTATCCATCTACTATATCTATTATATGTATATCTATATACACATACATAAACACATATATATTATGTGAACATTAATATGTGTATATTCATAATGAATGTGTATGTACATTCAAAACACATTTAAAGAGACAGATATACAAACCTATACTTGAGTTCAAACACTCAATGGCATAAATATGAGATAGTGGAAATGTGGTTAGAAAATTCATATAAAAATAATTTGAGAAATTTACTGGGCTCAATATGAATATAAACTAATAATAGCATGACAAAATTCAAAAAAAGGATAGAATATCAGTTTATTAACAAAAGCATACTATTCTGAATAACAGTCATGACTGTCCTGTTTTACCTATAATCTAGGCACTGGGCATGTAATTTCATTGGTATAAAGATAAAGAAAACTCTTCCTACTAACACAAATTAGCATCCTCTCTGTAATCTGTAGTCCCACTGAGTTCTCCATGTGGGTCACATTTGGCCCATAAATAGAAGAGGTAAGACTTAAACCAGATTCTCTATGAACTATGCTATTCTGGCTCTCTGTTTGACCAGGTCAATAAATCTTCAATACCACTTATCTGGTCTGCTATAGATCCTATATCTGGCATAGTAAAGTTTATACATTTTTCAACTGAGTATCAGATTCAAAAAATAAATGGAAGCACATGCATTCTTTACCTGAATTATATGTAATACACTTTTAAAAACCATTATTGCTAGTTTAGTATATTTACAGTTACACATACATACAAATATAGCCTATTTATTTACTCTTACATTTGGAAAAGATGGCCCACTACTTTATGTTTCTATTTCCAACTGGCCAGTCTAGTGTAAGATCTTACAGTTGACTAATAATAGATTGGTATGCCATCATTCAAATAAAATTTCACAAAGTAATGATACAAAAACCAATATTCTTCCAATAGGAAAAAAATGCAAGATGCTGAAAAATTAATTATGTCAACTCCCAAGTGCCAACCTTTGTTCTTCATTTCACATCTAATCACTGTAATAATCTTCAGGTTAGTCTACCTGAAATCTATTCTTAATCTCCCCATTCCATCTTGAACATTGCTACCTAACTCTAAACTCTGGGACTGACAGTAGAGATGGAAGGACTGGACCCCAAGATGAATAAGGGAGCTTCACTAATGATCTTGAGATTCCAATAAAAACAAACGTCTATCTTTTTAACATCAAAATTCTCCTAGTACTGCTATCTGGCTGAAATGATTTCTAAAGAATTGAAATTGAATATCAACAAAGAGAAATAGAAGTGAATAGCAGATAGGAGAAGGTTGTGACATAATCAAGGAGGTACACCTAAGAACAAGAGTAAAAGATATCATCTGGCAATTATTTGGTAAGAAAAGATGAGCTAGTCACATAGTAAGGAGGAATCACAGATGGACAGGCATTTTTCTAGTTCATTCCTCCTGTTGTCAGAAGAAAAGTCTGCTTCCAGAAAATGGAGCAGATTCCTGTGAGAAGCTTATGGGAAGACATAGACAAGAGCTGAACAGATCAAGCAAGCAGAAATGCATTTTATCCACTGTTGGCATGAATATCTCAATTGATGGGCTCAAAAATCCATCTGAATATGTCAATTTCCTCAAAAACAAACAACCTTCCCCTCCCCACCATAATCCACCAGTTTGAGGACAAGCTTTTCATCCTGGTATTCAGGGCCCTCTATTATGGCCCCACCCTGGCTATCTACATGTGATTTATAATCAGTCCTCGGCATAGCAAATATAACAATATAATATTGGATAAAAACAGCATGAATGATATAGCTATTAAGTGCTATGGAAATTGACCAGGATTCATTAGAGGTCTGAAAAAGGGGAGGGTATAAATTGAAGCAGCAAGGTGTCAGGGAAACTCTGAATTCAAATCTGGCCTCAGAAACTAGCTGTATGACCTTGGGCAAGTCATTTAACCCTCCTGTTTGCCTCAGTTCTTCATCTGTAAAATGAATTGGAGAAGGAAATGGCAAACTACTCCAGGAACTTTGCAAGAAAACCCCAAATGTGGTCATGAAGAATCGAACAGTACTGAAAAACAACTGAATGATAACAACAGGGATATGAGCTATATTTATAGACAGATCTAAATGTCCATTTCTAAGGAAGAAGAAAGTTGAGTTGGATTTAAAATGTCTAAGGTTTATCTGATACTTTTATTGGGAGATAATGCAAAAAAAGTTGTTGTTTTTTTTAAACCCTTGCCTTCCATCTTAGAATTAATACTGTGTGTGAACAAAGATCATGGCAATAGAGAAAAATAGATGAACCTCAGAAATAATTGATAGGACTTGACTAAGACAATGTAGCACTAAGCTTGAAGTAAAAAGTTGGACCTTCATCACAATTCTGACACTTAATAGCTGTGTGACCATGGGCAAATCACCTCACCTTGTTGAGCTTCTCTTTTGTCACAATACTGTGTATTGGTTCCAAGGCAGAAGAATAGTAAAGGCTAGGCAATGGGGGTTAAGTGACTTGCCCAGGATCACACAGCTAGGAAGCCTCTCTGAGGCAGGATTTGAACCTACGACCTCCCATCTCTAGACCTGGCTCTCAATCCACTGAGTCACCCAGCTGACCCCACAAGGAGTTTTAAATGTAAACCAATGCTTGTTTATTGGTCTCAAATTTTTTATGCTCAGAGGCTATGATCATCAATCACTTCCAATCTTCAGCAGTCAAATAAGAAAGCATGGACGACAAGAACTGTTTTTGAAGACTAGTTTTCACATTTTTTTAGTCCACATGTTGAAAAACATTACAAGGACAACAATATCACATTTAAAGCATTGCTGATTTTAAATTATGCCCTTCAATATCAAACTATACTTGATTCTTTGCTAACAACTGCTGAGAGGTTACCAATGACTAATCTACCCTAAGTTACAAGTATGACCCATCAGAAGATTAGATCCCTAAACACCCAATCAAAATTAAGCTTTAAAATATATATTAACTTCTTGAAACCCTTTAAAAATGGCCCCAAATCTAGACAAAAGGCCTTGAGCAATATTTACTAATGACAATTTTAGTTATACCTTCTATTACACTAAATACATGCCCCTGATATCTAAAACTTGTTTTGAGGTGTCATGTGCATGCATAAAATCATTATCTACTGTTTCATCTATCAAAAAACATTAAAATTAAAACAATAATTTCACATTTCTTGATTTTATATCCTTGCTATTAGAGGCTACTAGTAGTACCAGTGACAAATTATAACCTGGATCTTTCTATTTTGTCTCATTTTAGGTGAAAACATTATATTTAGTGGGTGAGAAATACTCAAGTGAAACCCCAAGGTGTAAAGAAAAATTTCTACCTTGATGTCTGTTGTTGCTATTGTAAACAAAATTATTGGTATGGAATTTTTTTTAAAGTTTGAGAACGTATCTTACAAATTTTTGGAGACATGGATAAAGCTTTCTACACTTACCAGCATATGTATGAAGAAAAGATAGTTCAGTCTACGCTGCTAAAATATTTAAAAATGATAACGATCTTTTTATCATATCATCAATGTAGACTTTTCTTTAGGTATACTGTTCAGTAATTTAAAAAATTTGGCTCTTTATAACCACTCTTACTTTGTAATAAATTTAAATCAGAAATACATTTTTCTTAGCCTTTGATATTATGTTACATTAATAAAACAAAACTTAAAAAATGTTTGTTGCATATTTTCATTGGACTGAAATCAATTACTCTTTTTTACATACAATTATAAGTTTCAAATACGATTTGGAATGTCAGGATTTATTTGAACTAACTGGGATCTAACTATACAAAGGGAATAGAATATACTGAGAAAGAAAGACATTATAGCTAGGAGGCATCTTGGAATAGGTGGGATATGAAGTAGAGATCTTGAAAGGAAAATAAGATGGAGGTCTATCTATGTCAGGAGGATGAACATTTCTGAATAAAGTCAGTGCAAAGGAACCAAGAAAGAAGGCGAGTTGAAGAAAACACTGCTTAACTTAATAGGTAGCAATACTTTTATTTTCAACATTAGATATGTGTGCATTTATATATTCAGAAACCACTGATCAGAAATCTTTAATGTGAAAAGATTATGCAAAAGAAAAAAAATTAAGAAGAGCCAATGAAACAAATCCCTCTGCAATCAGGTTCACATCAACACTTTATAGAAAGGTATTTTACATTACAAAAAATCTTGAAATCTTTTGACTTGCCACAATTTTGTAAGAAAAATTTAATTTGATGCCATAGCATTTTTCTCACCAGAATTAAGAAGTTCTTCAACCAGTGAAGTATCTCCTGAAGTCAAAGCTTTTTTAAAGGTTTCATCTTTTTCTTCAGTTACTGATGACCCTTTCATTGTCTAAAGAAGAAGAAAAAGAATCACACATTTTTAAGAGTTGGAAATGACCATGAGCAGCCATCCAGTTCAATCTCTAAACAACAAAAAAATACATAAAACATGGTTCTTACTCATCTTTCCATTTTGTGCAGAATAGGGGCACAATAAAGATCCTGTTTAGTTTGAGACTTTTCACAAATAAAAAGGAAATATTTTATCACATTTTATTACAAAAATATCATGAATGATGAAAAAAAAATTTTAAACCCTTACCTTCCCTCTTGGAGTCAATACTGTGTATTGGTTCCAAGGTAGAAGAGTGGTATGGGTAGGCAATGCGAGTTAAGTGACTTGCCCAGGGTCACACAGCTGGGAAGTGTCTGAAGACAAATTTGAACCTAGGACCCCCCCCCCCCAATCTCTAGGCCTGGCTCTCAATCCACTGAGTTACCCAGCTGCCCCCAATGATAAATTTTTCATCACAAACTTTTTTAATTACAAAAGGCGAATCCTTACCTGAGTTATAATGGTCAAGATGAAAAGAAAGTTCTTAGAACTAGCAAAATTAAATAACGCTATGCTCAGGCATTCAGTAACAATTCATAGTAAACAGAGCTAAATCCTCCTATCCATACAAGTTGAGAGGAGAGAGAAGAGAGTGGCACTTTTTCTCATATCCAACATCAACAAAAAGGCATGGGGAGCATTTCTAAAAGCACATAACCAAAGCCACATTTTATCCGAACCAAGCACTGGCACAACAGGTGAGGCCCCAAATGTGTTTTTGTTCCCGATCACGGGGGTGGGCAGCACTAGGGCACTGGTTTCCCAAGACCTCGGGCCCGCGTTGGGCTTGGGCCGGGGCTAAACTTCGCCCCTGGCCCGGGCATGGTTGGGGCAGGGGGACAGAACAGCACGTCTGCAGGGAAAACAAAACTTGGGGCCTTTCTCTCTACCTGAGGCGCCCGATCCATGTACCCTATATCCCAGTAGTCTTCTTCGCTGTCGCTGCTCTCTCCTCCACCTGCCACAACCAGGGAACCCAGAGAACCCGCCATCTTTGGCCAAGCCCGCCTGACTTCCAAAGCGGACGCCTATCTGGGACCGCCTCTCCAGCCCAACACAGCCGCACCTGCGCAATGGAGGGGCGCGTGGAGAAAGACTGGGTGGGCGAGGAAGGGAGGCGCCAGCAGCTCGAGCGTGCGTGCGTGCTTTCTACATCTCCATCTCCTCACCCCCTGCAGCATCCGGGCAAGGAGCCTGTCTTCCTGTGCCTAATTGACGTGTGAAGTTTCCTTTGGAGGGGAAGTGGTTTAACCATCTTACCTAGCAACAGTTCACCTTCTCATCATGGAACTTTCGAGCTAGGTCGGCTGTTGTCTAGGCGAGCAGCCCCCTTGTTTTTCAGAGTGCGGGGAAAATGTTTTGCACGAAGTCTCAGAGATGGTATTAATCAAATAGCAGCTACAGAATTTGAACCATTTTCTTCTTGACTACAAAGTCATGGTTCTTTCTATAGTCATTTAAATTACTCTATTTAATTTAGTAATAACTAACATAATTATATAGCACAATGTTCCTGACACTGTTAAGTACTTCACAATTATTCTCATTTGATCCTCAAAATAACTCTTGGAAGTAGTAATAATAAAAATAGCCAACAATTACACAGTGCTTACTGTATATCAAGCTTTATGCCAAGAACTTTACATTTATTATCTTATTTCATCTTCACAACAACCCCAGGAAGTAATAGCTAATATTTTTATTGCAATTACTATACACCTGGCTGAGTTAAAGACTTTACCACTTGATAATATTTCATTTGATCCTTACAACAACCCTGGGAGATAGCTGCTATTGCTATTTTACAAATGAGGAAACTAAGGCAAACGAGTCCCATGGCTAAGAAGTCTTCAGCTGAATTTGAACGCAGATTTTCCAGACCCTAGGCTCAGTGCTCTATCCAGTGTACCAACTGGAAGGAAGGAATTTAATCATTTATTTATTAATGTACTTTAGTAGTGGAAAGCATTGTACCAAGAGCTGGAAGAAAAAAGCAAGACAGTTCCTCTCCTCAAGTAACACACTCTAAAAAGGAGAAATAATAGTTGATTCTCATTATGGCTAGGTTCCAATTAGTGGAATAGTAAAATAGTGGCATTATTACCTGCTTATTTATATTGCACTAGAATCAATCACCATATTTATACATAATATAAATCATATATATTATTTTATTAATACACAACCCAATATTATTATATTATGTATATTTTAAAATTTATTTTAATAAATATCACATAAGTTTTCCAAAGTTATATATTCCATATTGTCTCCCTTCCTTCTACTCTATCCCCCTCCCAGAACTGACAAGCAATTGGATCTCCAATATACATATTTTATCAGGCAAAAAAATAATTCTATATTATTCATTTTTTGCAAGTGAATAATCTTATGAAACAAAAACTTCAAAACATATACCCAAATAAACAAGTGATAAATCATATGGGGTTTTTTTGCCTGCATTTCTACTCCAACAGTTGTTTCTCTGGAGGTGGATAGCATTCTTTTTCATAAGTCCCTCAGAATTGTCCTGGATCATTGTATTGTTGTTAGTAGCAAAGTCCATCACATTTGATCTGTTCCAAAATATTGCAGTTACTGCACATAACGTTCTTTTGGTTCCTCTTATTTCACTCTGCATCAGTTCAGTAGGTCTCTCTAGCTCTTTCTTAAATAATCTGTTCATCATTCCTTATAGCACAATAGTATTTTATCATCTTCATATACCACAATTTGTTCATCCATTCCCCAATTGAGGGACATCTCTTTAGTCTCCAATTCTTTGCCACCACAAAAAGGGTCACTATATATATTTTTGTACTGTAAGATTAAAAATTAATATCCAAATACTCCAAGTATTATATTTTTATAAGAATTTATTAATAATAACTTGAATAAAAGGATAGTGATAGCCTGAGCAAAAAGGAGGATCCAGACTGGAGGGTGGGGGTGGGGGGGCGGCGTGGGAAGAAGCAAGAGCAAGCAGGAGAGCATGGGAAGCAGAGTGTGAAGCCGGGGTCACACACAACTTCATCAATACAGCATAAGGGCACAACTTGGGGAAGAAAAAGGAAAGGGATGCTGGGTAATGTAGTTCAAGGATACAAAATTCCAATTACAAAGTAGAAACAGGTCCTTTCCCATTTAAAGAAAAAAATCTCTTTGGGATACAGACCTAGTAGTGTTATTACAGGATCAAACAATCATTTATTGATTGTTAAAACTAGAAGAAGCATTTCCCTTTATGAATAAATGAAAAGGCTAAGTTATTAGACACAAATCAATCAACAGACATTTATTAAGCACTTATTCTGTAACAAATACTTGCTGGGATACATTCTTTTATAGCCCTTTGGGCATAATTCCAAATTGCCCTCCAGAATAGTTGGATCAATTCACAACTCCACCAGCAATGCATTAGTGTCCCAATTTTGCCACATTCCCTCCAACATTTATCATTTTTTTTTATTGTCATATTGGCCATTTCTGATAGGTGTGAGGTGGTACCTAACAATTATTTTAATTTACATTTTTCAAATTAAGAGGGATTTAGAACATTTTTTAATATGATTACTATTGGCTTTGATTTCTTCTTCTGAAAATTACTTGTTCATATCCTTTGACCATTTATTAATTGGGGAATGACTTAGATTCTTATAAACTTGACTTAGTTCTTTATATGTTTGAGAAAAAAGATCTTTATCAGATAAATTTGTTATAAATTTTTCTCCCAGTTTGTGGTTTCTCTTTGAATCTCGGTTGCATTGGTTTTGTTTGTACAAAACTTTTAAATTTAATATAATCAAAATTATTCACTTTACAACTTGCAATGTTCTCTGTCTCTTGTTTGGTCATAAATTCTTCCCATAGATCTGACAAGTAAACTATTCTATGTTCTCCTAATTTACTTAAAATATCACTCTTTATGTTTAAATAATATACCCATTTTGACCTTATCTTGGTATATGGTATGAGATATTGGTCCACATGTAATTTCTGCCATGCTGTTTGCCAATTTTCCCAGCAGTTTTTGTCAAATAGTGACTTTTTATCCCCCCAAGCTAGGATCTTTGGGTTTATCAACCACTAAATTGCTGAGGTCATTTACCCCTCATCTATTCCATTGATCCACACTTCTATTTCACTTTATTTGTCATTTTTTTGCTTTGTCTTAATTTATGCTGTTGGGTAAATAGTTCTTTTGTTTTTTCAAGGAATAAGGATAAAAGGGCATCTAGTGAGAATAGAGTAGTGGTAGGTATGGAGAATGAACTATGGAAACTAGGAATGTGGACTCAGATAACATCTTCCTAAAGCTATTTGTGTTCCAGAGACCTCTCCAAATACATTTATTGATTGTTAAAACTAGAAGAAGCATTTCCCTTTATGAATAAATGAAAAGGCTAAGTTATTAGACACAAATCAATCAACAGACATTTATTAAGCACTTATTCTGTAACAAATACTTGCTGGGATACAAAAACAACATAAAACAATCTGTCACTGTATTCAAGGACTTCATATTCTATGAATGAAGACATAGGAATAAATAAGTATGTACAGTCTGTACAAAATAAATACAAGGTGAATTAATAGGGGAAAGTGACTGTGGAGTCTCAGGAAAGGTGTAAAATGTGCTTTTTTGAGCAGCTTGCAAGGAAAAAAAAAGATTCTTAGAATCAGAGGATTGAGTTCTATCTTTGGCTTTCATCTTATCTCTCCATGGCAATATCACTCGCTACCATGTAACTAAAAAAATCTCTCTCTCTCTAGCCTACAGTCTCCTGATTTCCAGAGCTGCATATCCAGAATAACTCTCTATCGAGATGTTCTACCAACGCCACATACTCTTATCCAAAACAGCTTTCTCCTCCAAAACTACTGTAATCTGTCATGCTTATTTTTTTAACTGTCTCAATTTTGTATTTTCATCTTAAGTATTTAGTACACTGCTTGACAAATAGGATGGGTTTGATTAACAACAATTAAAAAATATTTAATAAATGTCTGTTGTGTGCTAGGTACATGTGATTGGCCCTGGGGTTACAAGTACAGTCTATAGTCTAATTGGAAAGGCAACATTTTATGTGTGTGTGTGTGTGTGTGTCTGTGTCCGTGTCTGTGTAGTGTGTTTGTTTTTGGTTTTGTTTTGGAAAATTTTATTTATTAATTTAATTAATTTAGATTATTTTTCCATGGTTACAACATTCATGTTCTTTCCCTCCCCTCCCCTTTTCCCCCCTCACAATTCCACTGGGTTTTACATGTGTCAAGACCTATTTCCATATTATTGATATTTGTACTAGGGTGATCACTTAGAGTCTATATCTCCAATCATATCCCCATTGTCCCATGTGATCAAGCAGTTGTTTTTCTTCTGTGTTTCTGCTCCCACAGTTCTTCCTCTGAATGTAGTTAGCATTTCTCATAATTTCCTCAGGATTGTCCTGAGTCATTGCATAGCTGATAGTAGAAAAGTCCATTACATTCGACTGTACCACAATGTACCCATCTTTGTGTACAACTTTCTCCTGGTTCTGCTCCTTTCACTCTGCATCAATTCCTGGAGACTGGTCCAGTTCACATGGAATTCCTCCAGTTCATTATTCCTTTGAGCACAATAGTATTCCATCACCAACAGATACCACAATATGTTCAGCCATTCCCCAATTGAAGGACACCCCCTCATTTTCCAATGTTTTGCTACCACAAAGAGCATGGCTATAAATATTTTTGTACTAGTCTTTTTCCCTATGATCTCTTTGGGGTACAAACCCAGCAGTGGTATGACTGGATCAAAGGGCAGGCAGTCTTTTAATGCCTTTTGGGAATATATCCAAATTGCCATCCAGAATGGTTGGATCAATTCACAACTCCGCAAGCAATGCATTAACGTCCCAATTTTGCCACATCCCCTCCAACATTTATCACTTTCTTTTGTGTCATGTTAGCCAATCTGCTAGGTGTGAGGTGATACCTCAGAGTTGTTTTGATTTGCATTTCTCTAATTATAAGAGATTTAGAACACTTTCTCATATGCTTATTGATAGTTTTGATTTCTTTATCTGAAAATTGCCTATTCATGTCCCTTACCCATTTATCAGTTGGGGAATGGCTTGATTTTTTTGTACAATTGATTTAGCTCCTTGTATATTTGAGTAATTAGACCTTTGGCAGAGATTTTTGTTATAAAGATTTTTTCCCCATTTTGTTGCTTCCCTTTTAATTTTGACTGCATTGGTTTTGTTTGTACAAAAACTTTTAAATATAATGAAAATTCTTAATTTTACATTTTGTAATTTTTTATAACTTTTGCTTGGTCTTAAAATCTTTTCTTTCTGTAACATGGAAAATGGCAGGGTGGAATTCCTGCAAGATACAGGGTCAAGAGTTCCGGGTTAAGATGGTGGCAGAGTAAAAAGCAGCTCTTAACCTCTCCTGACCGAAACACACAAGACTCCTCAAGGGGACATAAAAACAAGTCCAGACGAACGGAGGAGACTTGTAAAGGAACCTCTGGCAGAGGATCAAGCAAGGGGGTCCACCAGGGGGCTTGACATTGGAAAAAACCAGAACTCAGAAGTCAGGAGCCAAAAGACCGCGGACAGACCCTGAGCGCGAGGATAAAGCTGAGAAGCTGCTGGGCTAATGATGGCTACCCAGACTCAGGAAGCTCAGAAGAGAAAGATTAACAACAAGAAAAAGAAGTCTTTAACACTCGACAACTTTTACACAGAGAAAATCCAGACAACCGAGCAAACAGAGGAGGAGAACAAACAAGCATCCGGACCCTCCTCAAATAAGGAAAACTCTTCACAAGCTATGGAAGAGTTCAAAACTGAGATTCTGAGGAAGATGGAAGAGATCTGGCAAGAAAACAACAGTTTAAAAGGTAGAATCTTGCAATTGGAAAGTGAGGCTCAGAAATCAAATGAACTGATAAGCAAATTGAACCAGATTGAAAAAGAAAACCAAAAGATCATAGCTGAAAACCAGTCCCTAAAGGCTAGAATTGAGCAATTAGAAGCTAATGATCTCTCAAGGCAACAAGAACAAATAAAACAAAGTCAAAAGACTGAAAAAATAGAAGGAAATATGAAATATCTCAATGAGAGAGTGACAGACCAAGAAAACCGGTCTAGGAGAGACAACTTGAGAATCATTGGTCTTCCAAAAAAACCAGAAATTAATAGAAACCTGGACTCCATACTAAAAGAAATTATTCAGCAAAATTGCCCTGAAGTCCTACAACAAGAGGGCAATATAGACATTGAAAGGATTCATAGAACACCCACTACATTCAACCCAGATAAGAAAACGGCCAGAAATATAATTGCCAAATTCAAGACCTTACAAGAGAAAGAAAAAATCTTACAAGAAGCCAGAGAGAGACAATTCAAATATCAAGGAGCACCAATCAGGATCACACAGGATCTGGCAGCCTCCACACTAAAAGATCGCAAGGCCTGGAATACAATATTCAGAAAGGCAAGAGAGCTGGGCCTGCAACCACGGATCAACTACCCATCAAAATTGACTATATATTTCCAGGGGAAAGTATGGGCATTCAACAAAATTGAAGAATTCCAAGTATTTGCACAGAAAAGACCAGGGCTAAATGGAAAGTTTGATATCCAACCACAAAAATCGAGAGAAACATGAAAAGGTAAATAAGAAACAGAGGGGAAAGAAAGAAAACTTATAATTTTTAAATTTGCCTTTTTTAAGGGCCTCAGTAAGATCTAATTATCTGTATTCCTATGTAGAGAAATGTTATGTATAATTCTCTGTAGTGAACTCTATTCACTATTATAGTAATCAGAAGAATAATTCACAGGGTGAGGGTGGAACACTAAATAATCTAAGATGACATGGGGGATGGGAAAGAGGGGGTGAATAGCAGGGGACACCAAGAGAAACTTGAGTGAATAAGAAAAATAGGATATTCTATTACACACAAAGAGGGCATGGGAAGGAGAGGGGACAAATACTATTATAAGAAGGAGAGGAAGAGAGCATTAAGAGGTAATAATCAGACCTTACTCTCAGTGTAATCAACCCGGAGAGGGAAGAGTAGCTATACTATCCATTGGGATATAAAACTCTTATCTAGCCCTTCTGAGAAAGTCAAAAGGGATAAACCAAGAGGAGCAGGGGAGTGGGGAGGTCAAAAAAAGGGAGGGGGGAGGTCAAAAAAAGGGAGGGGAGAAGAAGGGGGAAGGAATTCATTAGGTCTTTAAAAACAAAAAGAGGTGAAAAATAAGGGAGTGGGTAGAAAGGGAAGTTAGTCAAGGGAGGGGATAAGGGATAGGGTCTTAATAGCAAACCACTGGTTTTAAAGGAAATAGTTTAAGGAGAAGCAGTAGGAATAGGGGAGGAAACGAAAATGTCAGCAAATGCACAACTGATGATTATAACTCTGAATGTGAATGGGATGAACTCGCTCATAAAATGGAAGCAAATAGCAGAGTGGATTAGAAACCAAAATCCCAGCATATGTTGTCTACAAGAAACACATATGAGGCGGGTGGACATACACAAGTTTAAGGTTCAGGGTTTGAGCAAAATCTTTTGGGCGTCAAATGAGAAAAAGAAGGCAGGAGTGGCTATTATGATTTCTGACAAAGCCAAAGTAAAAATAGATATGATTAAAAAAGAAAGGGAAGGTCATTACATCCTGATTAAAGGCAGTATAAACAATGAGGAAA
>NC_058134.1:136643614-136693958 GCF_016433145.1 Gracilinanus agilis | reverse complement strand
CTTTCTTTCTTTCTTTCTTTCTTTCTTTCTTTCTTTCTTTCTTTCTTTCTTTCTTTCTTTCTTTCTTTCTTCTTTTTTTCTTTCCCATGCGGATACTGGCATTTTCTAAAGCACCTCTATGTGTTTTCCCTATGAGAAACCCCCTTTTCTTAGTTTATTAGAATATATGTTGAAAGAGAATTTGAGCAGATTCAAAGAAACCATATTACAGTTATTCTGGAGAGATCATCAAGCTGGATTGCTTCTTCCATAATGTTTTTTCCAGGAGTTGGAAGAGTAGGAAAAGCAAGAAAAAAGAAGGGGGTGAGGAAGAACAATCTAGTATTTCCTTTGGTCTTTATATATTTGATATTAATTAGGATCACCTCTTTCTTTGTTTTTTTTTATTTTTACTTACAAGCATTTAAGATCACAAAAATTACATTTGTGGGAACTTTGAATCATTTATTCCTTTTCTGGACCAGATGTTTAATAGCCAAATAGTTCACTGTGTTCTTTAGACCTGTCGCAAATTAAACTGAAGCTGTCATTTGAGTACCCAGCATAGAAGTGAGTAATGATAAATACAGATGGTGAGTACCACTGCTTTTTAACATTGCTTCCAAAGTAGTATTTGGTTGAGATGGGAAGAATTCATTAAAATGTATGGATTTCTTAAAAAGGTAATGATGAAGTCTAGTATGCCAGAAGTGATATCAATTAAGCTGGACATATTATCAACTCCACAGAACTGAAGTTCTGCTTTCATAAGTAAAGTTTCCAAGAAGATGGAAAATTTTGCTGAATCAGTGGTGGGGAAGTTATTACTGAACCTTTGTAAGTTGGTGCCAATCTAAAATTTTCTTCAACATTACTTGTTGGCCCTATGGGAATTTATCAATTCAGAATGCTGTCTACTGCATGCTTCTTGAACTCCTTAAACAGAAGTGATCCCCTCCTCCTGAGAACTTCTCTAGCCCTTTATTTTATTTTTAAGAGAATTATTTAAGGACCAGTCAAACTGTACCCCATTATCAATTTCAAAAGATAATTGAATAGGTAACCTATATTTGGGACTTCTAAAAGAATATTTTTATAGAAAAACCTTGGAGGAGGAGTATACCAAAAGGATTTTGGTTTTTTTTAGCAGAGCACCACTCAATAAGAGAGGACAATTGTGGCCCTCAGCATTGGAAAAATAGCAGCAAAGTACCAAAGTCATATATAGAAGAACTAAAGTCCTGACTTTGCTTTTCACTATTATAAAGAGTCTTTTAGAGAATGTAGATACAAGGAAGAGGAAGACAGTCTGTCTAACAGTTTCAGATGAGTTTCTTTTCCAGGAAAGTCCAAGTTCTCTGAGCAGTACTATGCGAATGAATGTTTGGATGGATCTCTTTGGGCTGAAAGACAAATTAGCTGGAAAATCAGTAACTCCCAGATTTGTTTCTTTCAGGAAGGAAGAGGAGGTAAATCAAAGAGTGTTGTTCTAAGACTGTATATGTGAAAGGGTTATATTCAGAAGTATCACACTCCCAACTATAGTGACATGCAGCTTTCAACACCCCAGAGTGATGCCTGAAATAGATTAAAATGTAATTGGAAAATGTTTAAGAAAATAATAAAAATAGAGTATGATATAGATAATGTCAATTTGTGGTTTTTGAAATCAATATACCTCTTTTGTATGGTTTTGTTTCTTTTTGTTTGATGCCATTGTTGGATGCATCCCTGTGGAAAGTAGACTTCACCATAAGATTGGGGAGTAGCTCTACTGGAAACTCCAAGGCTTATTCCTTTTATTTATTATTTATTATTTATTATTCATTTTATTTTATTTTAAAATTTTTATTTTGAATAATTTTCCCCTAGTTACATATTTCATGTTCTTTCCCTCTCCCCCAAACCCCACTAACCCCTCTTAGCTGACACACAATTCCACTGGGTTTTACATGTATCATCGATCAAGGCCTAATTCCATATTATTGATAGTTGGACTAGAGTTATCGTTTAGTGTCTACATACTCAATAATATCCCCATCAGCCCATGTTTTCAAGCAGTTGTTTTTCTTTTGTGTTTCTCCTCCCACAGTTCTTCCTCTGAGTGTGGGTAGTTTTCTTTCTCATAAGTCCCTCAAGAGCTTGTTCCTTTTAGAATACTAAGGGTAGTTCAAACAATAGCATGATCCTCAATCTAGATAATATTAAAAACACATGGATGGAAATGGGGAAAACTTCACAAAGGAAGAAAATTTTAAAAATTATTTTTGGTTGATTATATCTCATTTATACTTTTTTTGCTTTATTTTTTTAAATAGACATTTGTCCTATAGTAATATATATGCAGTGTTACCTTGAGTGCATGTATAATATCTGGAGGTGGATATCTTTTTCCTTGCAACTTTGTAGACCTATCCACAAATACTATTAATATGAATTCTAGAGTAAAATTTGGGTTAGGGCAAAGATAAGGGAATAAAATTTTCAGATTAGCCCACAATATTGAATAATATAAGCCAAGAACATGGATGTACAAGACCATAAGTAATATTTTAATATGAAGCAGACTCAGTCAAGAGAAACTCTGATTCCAATCCTACCTCTAACTTTGTAGTTCCAGACAATTCACTCACCTTCTTCTAGACTTTGTTTTGTTTTGTTTTGTTTTTGTTTTTTTATCTGTAAAATGGGGAAAGCAGTAGCCTATAGAACTTACTTGATTGGAGTGTGAAGATCAAGTGAAATAATAGGTAGGAGGTGCTTTGCACACTTTATAATAGCATAGAATTTTGTTAATATATATAATCATTACTATTCTTTTTTATTGATTATATGGTACTGCCTTGTTTTACAAGGAATAAATATCTAATCTCCTCTACCAAATTACTTCTTGGGGTCACATTTTGATGAGTCAAGCATACGGCCTTGCCTAAAGCAACATGACTGCATTTGGACATGCTGATAAACTTCTCCATGGTTAGCTGTCCTCAAACAATATCCAAACTTTCTCTCACTGAGGTGGCTGTTTAAGATTTTCAACTTTAAAAATGTAGACTAATATTAAATTATTTTTATCCCTTGCTGTTCTAGGATAACTATTTCCAATTCATTAACCTTTCTTAACTAAAATTCTTTTATCCTCTGCTATTCTTTTCAGAATCATTTTTCAAATTTTGAATTTAAGTAGAGCAATCTTTTTTCTCATTAAAATCACAAGTCTCCTAGTATCAACATCATTTCTCTGTATTCTTATATATCCATCTGGTCACCATTAATCTTCAATCAACACATTGATAATGCTAATTGTACTTCCTCACAAAATTAAAGTGGAGGAGGTTAGCATTAAGATAGAATTTATCATTCCACCATCAAGTTGGAAAAGCAAAAACAAAGACAGGGTTGATTTTTTTTAAAGTAATGAGTAGTAGAAATGGATAGGCTACATTGTTGGAGGAGTTCAAAACAATTAAGAGCACAATCTCATCCTTTTTGGACAGGTATGCCTGAAGGAAAAAAGGAGATCCAAGGTTACATAGCAGTAGAGACAAGACTACAACTTCCAGATTCCTAAATAAATGTAATTTAGCTTCTAGGTCACTTTTCCTCCACTTCTTTCCCTGGTCATCTGCTTAAATCTCTCTACAATGAATGCAAACATTTAATACACCAAATACAATAACAAGCACACACCCTAAGTTCTGACATATAGTAGATGATGGTGGGAGTGGACATAGTTGAAAAAAGATGACATCCTTCTAGCTCTTAATGTGGCACCATTTGGATAATGGGATTTAGAGCTGAAAGAAAAGTTAGAGATACAGACCCAACTTTATCTTTTTTATAGATGAGGAAATTGAGAACTAGAGAGAAGGGGCTTGGCCAAGGTGTGAGTACTAAGTAGAAAAACTCTCATTTGTCAGGGCTTTTGCAATTTGGCTTATCATTCTCTCTGCTCTCTAAAGTTGCCAATTGCTGAATCTAATGTTTTTTTAAGTCCTCATTCTTCTTGCTCTCTCTGCAGCCTGTGACACTGTTAATCACCTTCTTAATGTTCTTTTTTCTCTAGTTTTTAGGAACACCACTTGTCTCTTGGTTCTTCTCCATCCTACAGGCCAGACTTCTTTGAGAATCATCATCCAGAACATGGTGTCCTTCAGGGTTCTGTCTGGTGGCCTTTCTCTGTACTTCTTTAATTGGTGACCTCATCAGCTCCCATGGATTGAATTGCTTTCTCTTTGCTGATGATTCTCATGTCTACTTATCCTCTCCTAAACTCTCTGCTGATCCCCAACTCCCCCATCCCCAACTGCCTTTCAGGCTTCTTGAAATGGATTTCACAAGACATCATAAACACAATATATCCAAAATGGAACCCAATGTCTTTCCTCTTAAATCCTTTCTCATCTTCCCCAGTATTGAAGAGGGGAACACTCTTCTCCCAGTCCCTCAAGCATACAGCCTAGGAGTCATCTTACATTCCTCACCATCTCTCTCTAGTGCTTTATCTCTTTCAATTATTTCCTATTTATCCTTGTTCATACATATTTGCTTACTTGTTATTTCCTCCACTAGATTGTAGGCTTTTTGAGGGCAGAGACTAATTCTGGCCTCTTTCTGTATCCCCAGCATTTTCCCTAGAGCCTGGCACATAACAGGAATTTAATATATCCTTTGACTCGCATTTGTATGCTCTTATGTCTAGAACAAGCATCTTGGGCCTTACGACTAGGCAGAACAGTCACTTAAAAGGGTGTACTTTGATAGATATAAAGAAAGATACTAAGATATATAGAGGGAAAGGTCTATCCCGAGAAGCATCCCGAGAAGCTGGAAGAAAGCAATAGGTGGGGGAAGAGCTCTTAAGAGTGAGGAGAAAGAGCTGCCTGGGAAGTGGGGGGCCACCATTTAGCCACCTTCACATTCTGCCTCAGGCTGTCTATAATTGCACAAAATCACAAACACTAGCTGGCATGGAACATACTTCTTTCTGGAGGCCAGGGATGGCGGCAGGGTTTCTACAGCATGCACAGCTGTAGGCAGTATGACCCTACTACCACACTGTTCTAAGTGACTTTAAAAGCCACTTGAGAACCCACATTAGTGGGAGGGTGCTGAGACCATCAGCTTCTTTAAACAATTCTCTTTTCAAATTACCCAACTCAAGTGGAATATTCAGGAGTGGGTACAGAGAAAGGGTTGAACTTTTTGTGTTTTTAAATGGTAGGATATGTTCTCTTGCAGATGGAGCAGAGAAAAAGAGATTTTTAATCTTAAATTTTTTTTCATTTTTCTTTTGTTCCTGAAAGAATAACTTGAACATATCTCAGGTACGTGTGTGCTTTGGGGGGAAGTAAAGATGTATGCACAATATGAATATAACCCAATGATCATCTTTGAAATAGAATGTTATTTTCCATAAACATTCAGGAAAGAGAGTTATAGCAGCATGATATCACCTGGGAAAGAAGAATGGCTTTCTTTCTAAAACAAATGTGGGTATTTGTGATGAGTGTTTGGGATTTGAATTCTTTTTTTCTCTCCTTTGGTCCTTTAGAAATCCAGTGAGTTTTTAGTAGTAATGGAGAAACAACTGTTTCTAATTGGGAAGTAGGGAAGGGAAGGGAGGTACCCACCACATTATTTGTTCCATACATGAATGTGCCAAGACTGTTGATTCTTTGTCTCTGAGATCTAATAATTTTTGTTTGGATAGGAATCAACTTAATTGTAAGCCATGTTTATCTGGCCTCCTTTCAGGTTGATGCTCATCATTGCTCTTCTTGGTCTCTAATGCTGAAGCAAAGGAGACCATTTTAATATGAAGAAGGAAAACTTTACAAAGCCCTAACAGCTACTACTACCAGGTGCAAAGATTATCCTTTATTTTGAAGACTAACAATCATTTTAGTCTATGGTGGAAACTTCATCAATTTCTTGGATAACATATAACTTTAACATCAAGTCGTTTTGTCTGTAAAAGTCAATAATTGAGAATTAAAGAGCCACTAACCAATTTTGTGGTCGGGCTAATAGCAGGATTGCTCTGACTCTTGCAGACTTTACCCAAGTAGAGAACGGCTACTAAGATTCTCACAATCCTTCTGACAGAACAGTAGGTTTCACAGAACTAATACAGGAGGAAGCGAGGTGGCTCAGAAATTAAGGATCAGACCTGGAGTCAGGAGAACTTGAATTCAAATTCAGCCTTAGACATTTACTAGCTGTGTGACTCAGAGAAGTCACTTAATCCTGTTTGCCTCGGTTTCCTCATCTTAAAAACAAGCTGCAAAAAGAAAAGCCAAATCACTATGCCAAGAAAACCCACAAAGGGTCATGAATATGACTGAAACAACCAAATGACAACAAAGAAAACCAGTATAAAATTAGATTTAGAGTCAGAGTTTGGGTTCAAATCCCAGCTTTGTCATTCATTCACTATAGCATCCTGGACATGTCACTTTACCTCTAAGCCATGCCTTAGTTTCCATTTCTGTAAAGGGAGAGAGGGGGGAGACTACATAATTTCCAGGGTCTCTTCTACTTTGAAATCTATGATCATATTCAAACAAGATTTTCAGGTAAGTTTCATAAACATAAAGTTCTTTAAAGTGACATTCAATGTCATGGAAATAAGAAAAAGTGTAAAGATTTTTCCTCCTTCCTATTTAAAGAATATTAAAAGCAAAAGTCTAGAAGTCATGAAGTGTTAGATTTATGATATGTGAAAATATAAAGTAAGGTCTTCATAAAAGATCATTTTCATGTCCTTTTCTGTCCAACTATGTATATGGAAATGCTCATCTATTTTTTAGTGCTTCAGAATTAAAATATTTCCAATAAATATGTTTAGAGAAATGTGTTGTTACAATTACTGGGGTGGAGAGGGTCTTGATAGAGGTCTACCAAGCTCACACGGAGAGCACATATTCCAAGGCACCTAGGAACTCATTTAAAGAAGGTAATAGAATAATATAAACTGTAGCTTTGAAAAAACCCTGTGCTTTTCTTTAGAAAATCTTTCTCCAAAAATCACTATCTTGGGGTAGCTAGGTGGCTCAGTGGATACACAGCCCAACATGGAGATGAGAAGTCTTGGGTTCAAATCTAGGCTCAGATACTTCCTACCTGTGTTACCCTGAACATGCCATATATCCCTAATTGCACAACCCTTATTACTGTCCTGTCTTGGAACCAATACTTAATATCTACTCTAAAGAAGAAGGTAAGGATATTAAAAACTAAAAAGTTGTTTTGAGAACCAACTATTTTGATATACTTTTAGCTAAATTCAGTCTCTCAATTCATGATCCAATAGAGATAGAAATTTTCTAGCACTATTTAAAAAAATAATTTTTGTTTGCCTTTTAAAATGAAATTTTTCTCAATTTATAAGCATCTCTTTTTTTCTTCCTCCATGTCATTTCACAAATTAAAAAAATAAAAACAGTACTTTTATAATAAATAAGCATGGTCAAGGAAAACAAAACCTGATATTAGCCATGTCCAAAATTGAAGAAAACAAAATATAAAATGTGAGATCAGAAAGTCCTTCAGAAAATTACTTCCAAGTTCTCTGAATTGAAATAAGCCAAACTAAGTTCATAAAATAAATGCAGTATTATCCTAGATTTATAAATGCTAGAGATATTGGCTTTATGCAGGTGAATCTGGTTTTCCTTCTTTAAATGAAAAAATAGTAATTTAAAACAGTGTTCTCAAATTCAAATAGAAAGGGTAACCATTAAACTATACTTCAGGATCCCTGAAGGTAGTTAATGTTAATAGACAATCAAAACAATAACATTAATTTTATTTTGCTGTATTTTTATTTATTTCATTAAATATTTTCCAATCATATTTTAATCTTGTTGGATTATACTGGGAAGGTTGTGTGCACCCATATAGCTTGCATTTGCACCCACATTTCAATTCAATTTAGTAAACATTCAGTAAGTATCTACTTATTATGTGCCAAGCACTTTGTGGATGTATACACATGAATTAAGATTATTGTTTTTTTAAATGATTAAATTCAATTACTTATTAAATTTGATGCATGATCAGTAATGAGCCCAATATTAGTGATGAAAACATTGTTTTAGAAATAACTAGTTATTGCCTGATTTCAATTCACTGATTAAAAGAAAAATCAATAAATTAAGTTTGGTATAAACAAAATTGCTTTTCCCTTGTCTCTTTTGCTACAGGTATTTCCTTGCAATTTCCTATATGTCTTCTTTCAGCACAGTATTTTTATTCTTATTAAGGATCATAGAATTTCAGAGCTGGAAGTGTCACTGGAGAAATATCTACTCTCTGAATTCATGTGGTTGGGAACTGCTGCCAAAGTATATTTACCACAATGCAGAAATTATAGAGGTAAAAACCTAGGTTTCTTTTTTTTAATACTAAAACACAAGTTCAGGTCTCAGAGAAAACCTGAACCCCTATTCAGAGTCTAACAAGCCCTCTTATGATCAAAATTATATTAGAGTGACGGAGAAATAATTATTTTACATAATGCAGTCTTGTACATTCCTCTTAGTCTCTAAAAGTTAAAGAAAGGACAGATCCATGATTCTAATACTTCCTTCAATGCCATAAAAGATGAATGAAATTAAACAGTCCTCATCTAATATATGCCCTAAAAAAACAAACCATCAAACTCTGTAGTTAACTAAGTAAGGTACAGATTAAACTACATTTAGAAGATTCACAAATAGGCAAATTGAGAAGGAAGACTTCCATGTTACCAAGGAGTAAGGGATAGTTAAAATTCTTCTTCTGGCATCTTTATCTAAGGACTATTTAAGGGGGTAAGTAAGTAAATTTTCACATCCCAGGGGACAGCTTTTGGTCAATTCAACAATATCTCAAATGGGAGGAAATGTTGCTTCCCTTAATATAATTTCATAAGTCAAGTTTTGGTCAGATGAGGTTAAAAATCAACACAATACAGACTTTTAGTTAAACTTTTCAGGAAGAATGACCCTGAATCCTGAAATATAAAAGGAAATTAAAAATTTTCAGAAGAAATAAACTCAATACTGAAAAAGAATTCCTCCTATAATATTCCTAAGATGTAGAAGGGTAAAATCTATAAATGAAAGATTTCATTTCCTGCCATATTTTCAACAAATGCTCATCCAGTCTCTACTGGAAGACTTCCAAGGAAGAAGCACTCTGCAACTTCACAAGGTAGCCCATTCCACTTCTAATTAGCTCTGATTATTAGAACATTTTCCTTAATATCAAACCTAAATTTGTCTCTTTGTAACTTTCATTCTTCTGTCCTCTAGGACCAAAAAGTATGCCAACCTAAGACATACTTACAAAGCTTTCATTTTCCTCTTAATTCTAGGCTTCTCCAGGCAAAAAGTTCCTACTTCCTTCAACTGATCTTCAAAAGGCAAAGATATGAGACTGCAAACCATCCTTATTGCTTCACTTTACAGGTTCTCCAGTTTATCAACGTTCTCCCCAAAGTCTCTTACACAGAAATGATCATGGTACTTCAGAGGTGGCATAATCAGGGCAGAGGAGAGTGGGACTATCACTTGAAAGTCATGCCTTTATTCTCACTCCCTTTCCACTCGTTTTCTGTTGTTTCAGGAAAATAAACCTGCACACTATGAAAACTCAGCCTATTATAAGAAGTGATAACATGGCAGCTAGTTTGAAGATAACTGCAAAGGGAAGACATTTGTTTTTAAATATTATGAGTCATCTAGCATGAAAGAGACTGATGATTGGAGGAAAGATCCACTTGAATCCTTTATAGTGGTCATCTCCCTGGTAAAAAGTAGTTAAATCGGTTCCCTGAAAAAGCTTACTCTTAGGTGAGTTGATGTTGCAGGAGACAAAGAGTACCTTGAAGACAAACCGTAACAGAGAGAAGACCAGGATACTAAGACTACTGCTGAGATATTGGATCCCTGTGATTGGGAACAGAAGGTAGAACCATCCCGACTTAGTTTTGGATGTTCCAGAAAAGTGCGTTTGCTCTCCAGGCCAGTTGGGGCTTGTCAGTCATGAATGGGTGAGGTGGGCTTTAAAAGAAGACACCTCCTGGGAGTCTGAGAACAAATGAAGACTACCTTTTGCTTGACATAGGTGGACTTTTAGTGTGCCCCTACAGCTTTTCTCTCATTTAACTAATAAATTGGCTTGCCTATTCTATGGCCCTTCCTTCGTATTTCTCATAACAATGATGATAATTTATATTTACACGATCCTTTCAGGTTTATAAAATACTTTCTTCAGACTAGCTGTGAGAGGTATAGATATTTTTTTCATTAGGGATGCCTAGCCTACAGGTGCAACTTCCTGCTTCTCTCTCTTTCCTCTTACTTTTTTTTTAATTGTTCCATAACTATTTGTAAGGTTCCACAAAATTGGCAAATATAACCCTCTCTGAAGAATTCACTACAGTTTTAAAAAGTGATTTGGGGTTCCCTTTTCCAGAGCTTCAAGTCTACTGTTTCTTTGTGACACAATGACTTCTATCATTTCTTGTTGTTGAAAGTCTTTATAAAGGATTTACCACTGGATGCCTGATTTAATTCAATTTATTATTCATCTTTGTTCTTGTTATTCCCTTGGGTTACAAACCAAATGATATATTTAGTTAATTGGGCTGACACATTAAATTAAGAACAAGTTTAAATGCACTTTCCCTTTTGTGAAGGAGGCATGTGCTTATTCATTAATAACTCAATTCTCCAGAAGAAAATCATGATGTAAATAAAGATGTTATTCTTGTAAACTTTGAAAGATCACAAGACTATAACTGTGAGGCTCCAATAACCATAATTTTCAGTGCTTTACATATAGGACTTGTTATACAAAAATCTCAAAGGTACCACAATGTCTTCACAATATCTCTTAATTTAATGGTTATTTCTGTACAACAAGTCTACCCCAAACATTTTCCTGTTGACTTTGGTTTTTAGCAATAATGGCAATAACTAGGAAATAGAAGATATTTTTTGAAGAGATGATGAACTTTGTTTGCCAGACAACCAAAATATCTAGACCATGTTAGGTGATGTCCACGAAGCAAAGATTATTTATTGCTGCTTGCCATTGAGTGCAAAATGATACCATAACTAGCTTGAAAAACTGACAAAATCACTTAGGAGGTTAAATGGCACAGTGTATAGTGGATAGTTCTGGGGATCATAAAGATCTGAGTTTGAATTCTGCTTCATTAGTCCTCATTAGCTGGATATACCTGAGTAAGTCATTTAACCTCAGCTACGAGATGAGATAATAATAATAGCACCATCCCACTGTTGTTGTGAAGATCAAATTAGAGAGCATATTTAAGACATTTTACAAGTTTAAAGTTTAAAAGCACTACATGAAGTTGCCTATCATTATCTGGTCATTTAGGACAGCAATATTAGATATCTAGTACAGATTTGAAGCTGAGGAGGTAGACAGCAATGTCTTTCAGATGATATTGTATTTGTTGCAGCATGTCCGAAGATATTGCAAATCCTCTTGGAACAGATCTATAATCAAAGGAGTTTGGCTTGACTAGCCACACAGGAAAAACTAAAGGGATGAAGAATGCTTATTGTAGAACTTTCAGCATATATCTCAATAGATCACTTTAAGAGTTTTTTCAAAAGTATATGTATTGTCAAATCCAGCCTCAGACACCTCCCAGCTCTGTGACCCTGGGCAAGTCACTTGACCCCCATTGCCCACCCTTACCACTCTTCCACCTATGAGCCAATACACAGAAGTTAAGGGTTTAAAAAATTTAAAAAAAAGTATATGTATTGGGGGGCAGCTGGATAGCTCAGTGGATTGAGAGCCCAGCCTAGTGATGGGAGGTTCTAGGTTCAAATTTGGCCTCAGACACTTCCCAGCAGTGTGACCCTGGCCAAGTCACTTAACCCCCATTGCCTAGCCCTTACTGCTCTTCTGTATTGGCTCCAAGACAGAAGGTAAGGGTTTAAAAAAAAGTATATATATTTAGGGCAGAGATGACAAAGAGGAGGAGAACACTTGCAAAAGCATTTTAACTGATTCTAAGCTTCTCATAATAGAAAAGACCAATTTTATGAATCCAAATATTTTACCAGTATGCTGCAATATAGTTGTGAGATTTAAAACACTGCTGCTAAAGAAGAATTAAAGATGTATATAACCCAAAAAGAAATGAAAAGCGCATGGTAGTATGAAGTAGATCATGGTGTGAAACAAAAAGAAACTACAAAGAAAAACAAGAGTAAATGCCATCAAAATCTTACAGGATAGCAATAGAAGATAAGCTAGACACATGTCAAATATAAGGGATGACAGGTCAGGGTGCACAATTTATAATCAATTTCATGATAGTAGGAGAAATCAAGAAAGATTTCTGGCATGTTGGTTGAATTCCCCATGGTGAATTTTTATGGACAGGAATAGATGGGCTGCAATCTACATTATTAGAGACAACTCTGTAACTGATAAGATCACCATATCATCTGAGTATGTCAATAGGAAACTTTTTTTAACCATAACCTTGTGTTTTAGAATCAATACTGTGTATTGGTTCCAAGGCAGTTGAGCAGTAAAGTCTAGGTCCCTGGTTTGTTTCTAGCGAGCAGAGCTCCAGAATTGCCCTTGGGGCTACTGTGGTAGGGAGTAGCTGTTCCCAGCAACCTAGGATTTTCCAGAGCTGATTTTTGCCTTAGCCCATGGTCTAGAATAGGGCTAGAAGAGTCACTCTTCCAGAATAAACTGGGGACTTAAGCCAGGCCCAGAATAGGGACAGGCCAACAGTACAGTTACTCTCAATCTACTTAGTATTTTATCTTGTTGATAGGAGCTGGGGACAGCTTCTGCCTACCAAAGTAGCACCGAGTGGCAACTCTGGAGCTATGTTGTCCAGAGACAAACCAGGGTCTGGAGTCTAGAAAGCTTAGAAGGGCAGTGATTAGATTATGCTCATGAAGTGACCACATAGGACCTCCTCAAAAGCCACAGCTCACTGGCTCAAATTGCCCCTGGATTCCTTGAAGAACCCCAGCAATTATTAAATATACACCCACCCACATGTCTACATACCTCCAAAACAAAAACAAACATTGCTCTAGTAAGCCCAATAAGATGGGTCAGGATCGTGCAAGTTTGCAACAGACCTGCCAGAAATATGTAGAGATTAGGCTAGCTATAAAGTTATAATGTAGGAAGTAAGACTGGAAGCATGATTAAACAAAATGAATAAAGAACAAAAAAGATTTTTAAAAAGTATGATGTCAGAGATGATCCAAACCCAAACTCAGAAGAAAATTGCAAAAATATCTGCCAGCAAAGCCTAAAGGAAAAATACTTGATTGTAAGACCAATTAGAAATCCCAACAAATGAAATGAGAGTTTTTAAGGCAATGGAGAAAAGAATCATAAATGATATAAGAACTCTGCAAGAAAGATTTGGAAAGTCAGAAAGAAGTACAGAATCTTATTTAAGCAACAGTTTTCTTGGAAATTATAAGGGATTATAGAGAAGATAATAAGTCAATGAAATTTAGAGACATATTAAAACAAATTCAAAAGATTCATGAAAAAGAAGAAAAGGTAAAGAATTTTATATAAAAAATAACTGACTTAGAAAAGAGATCCAGGAGAGACAATTTAAGAATTATTCAAATATTTGAAATTGTGACCAAAGTAAAACACCAAGATATTGCATTCCAAAAAAAATCATAAAAAAATTCTAGATATGTCAGAAAAGAGGGAAAAGTAAAAGAATCTATTGGTCATTTCCTGAATAAAACTCTCAAATTAAAACTCTCAGGGGTATTATAATCAAAATCCAGAGCTTTCAGGTTAAGGAAAAAATATTGTAAGTGGCAACAACAAAAAAGAATTAATGCACTAAGGAACTCAGTCAGAATCACATAGTATTTAACAGACATCAACATAAAGGATCATGAAATATGCTCTTTCTAAAGGCTTAAACTTTCAGCCAAGAATAATCTACCTAGCTGACTTCACTTGCTTCTGAATGATCCTGGAGAAAATCACGAAACTCAACTGATTGGTCACACTACAAAATTGTGTTACATAGTTCAAACGGAGCCTCACTTCACTAAGGCAATCCTTTTACACTTCCCTAATTGACTCACTGTCTCATTCATCACAACAGCTTTTGCAGACCTTTTCATTTTTCCTCAAGCCTCTTATTGCTCCCCTTCTCTTGCTTACACTGTCAGCTGAGAAATTGAGGCCATTCATCAAACACTCCCTCTTCTCCTTTCCTCCTCATCTCAAATCACTAAGATGCCTTCTGTCACTATCTTCTCCTTTATCTATTTCACATGAAGAAGTGGCCCTTCTTGCCAGGGTAAAGCCCTCTACTTCAATCTACCTATTAAGCACAAATGATGTTCTAAGTGGCAAGTGACAATTGCTGCCCTTTAGCATCTCACAACATGATTAAGGAAAAATATATACAAACCAGTTTTATACAAGATAAATAGGTATGTCTGATGTGGTTCTATCTCATGTTCTACTGCAGATATGTTCCTTTATCATCCTTACTCTCTCGCTCATCTTCAATCACTGTCTAATGATTTCTTCCCTAATTGCCTACAAACCTGCCCAGGTCTTCCTCATGCTCAAAAAAAATCCTTGCTTGATCCATTCATTCCCACTATCTATTTTTCCTATCTCTTCTGGCTAAATTCCTTGAGAAGGCAGTTCATATCTTGACTTCTTTCCTCCCACTTTCTTCTTAACTCTTTACAGGCTGGCTTCTGATATCACCATTCAATTCAAATATCCATCTCCAAATTATCAGTGATCTCTTAATTGCCAAATCTAATATCATTTTCTTAATCTTCATTCTTCTCAGACTCTCTGTAGTGACTGATAGCATCCTTGATAGGCTTTTTCCCCCATAAGGTTCAAATCCGGTATGACTTTGGGGACATCGCTTAAATTTTAAGGTTATATTTTTTCATCCAAAAAAAAAAAAGAAAAGTTTGAACTATATGGCCTCACAGGTTCCTTCAAACTCTAGATCTAAGTTCTGTTTTGATTATCAAGTGATCATGGAATCTCTATGGAATTATGGAATCATAGGATTTTAGATTTAGAAGAAGGCTACTTTGATATAGGATAACCCATCTCTCTTATCTTACATATGAGGAAACTGAAGCCAGATAATTCAAGTGATTTCTGCAAAATCATGTAACTCGTGTAAGATCCATGATTTTAACTGAACTTCTATGTGAACTACTAACCAGGGGATACAGATGAAGATAAAAAGACAAAAAAAAACAAAAACCCTGGTTAATGAAAAGAGGGTAGAAAGAGTTGTATGGTCAGGTTTAAGTGAAATTCAGTGAAATTCATTTGTTGATTAGATCATTTAGAAAAAAACTTTGAAAAAGAAAGTATTCACTGAGAGGGCTTTACCCAGATAGACACAAATATCTTCAAGAATGGGAACTTTTTGATGGGGTGCTGGGAAGAATCCAAGAGAGAATAAAATGGTTGGATTAGGTTTCATCTGACTATAGAATAGATTATTTTGACCTGAAGTTAAAAGGATTATACTTGGAGTTTATAGAGAAAGAACAAAGTGAACCTTAACTGATTATGAGTGTATTAGCCAGCTTAGGTGTAAAAAAATGAGAAACAATTATGAAATCACTATTTTAAGATGATTCAAGCTGAATTTGATTAATAAGCTATTTATAGGGGGTAGCTAGAGGGATCAGTAGATTCAGAGATAGGACTTGTTTGTGAGTGTAGGCAAGCCACTAATCCTATTGCTTTAACCCTTACTATTCTTCTGCATTTTAACCAATTTACAGTATTGATTCTAAGATGGAAGGTAAGGGTTGTTTTTATAAAAGGAGCTATTTACTATAAATTTACTATCTATATATAATCTATACTTTTTTTTTATCTCATTGTGTACTGATAGAGCTTTGTATCCCAAATACCTGACTATATATTGTGTTATAGAAGAAGGTTATTGAAGGGAAAGGGCCGTATTTCTAAGGTTACAATCTAAGAGAAAAAAAACAAAAAACAAATCTATTTTGTCAATGCCTGGCTGTCAGTTTGCGCCCTATAGTAAGTACTTTTCATTCTGAAAGTGGAGCTTATTTAAGAGGAACTCTCCAAAACCAATTTCATGCAGACAGTGAGCCATTAAGTGTGTACTCCTTCCTCAGGGGTATATGTCTGCTCTTCTGGCTTTGCCAGTAATTTGTAGAGAATCCACAATTCTGTAGTGGATACTATTGTTTGTCCTTCCTTTTCGAAAAGGGTGAATGACATTGTGGGGTGATGTTTTAACTTGTGAATAAATTAGACTTAGTTGAGGCAGAATTGCACAGTCATCAGTCTCATTCTCTCTTCCAGAGTCATTGAAGTCCTGTGCTAAAACAGAAGTCAGGACAACGGGAAACACTCCAAGATGCAGCAGATAACTTTGGCATCACAGGATTTAACACACACCATTTCAATCATTTGTTCTTTCCTTCAACAAACACAGATTAAATCCAGAGCACTGTGCTGACCATTGGAGAAGATCATAGGAACATACATAGATTTGGAATTAAAAAGAATATTTGTAGCCAACCACTCCACTCTCCTCACTTTGTAGATGAGAAAACCAAGGTGAAGTAGACTTCATGGAAAAGGTGGTACTTGAGCTGAATCTTGAAAGAGATAAAGATTTTGTCTTTAATGAAAAGAAAGTTCATTTTAGATATGGAGATATACCATTACAAAAGCAAAGAGATGGAGTATCTTGTGAAGAGCAATATGACAGTTCCTTAAACTAGAAAGCAAGGATGCAGAAATAAATAGAAGAATGAAAAAAGTATTTTTTAAACTCTTACAGTGTGCCTGGTGCCATGCACTGGGGACTCAACAAAGACAAGAGTCAATTTCTGGCCTCAAAGGGCTGCTACAGTTTATGTTGGGGTAAGGTGGTAAGGGGCTTTAAAAACCAAATAGAATAATCTACACCATCTTAGAGGCAATGGGGAGTCACTGCCACAGTGAGTATAATGGGCTACTTGAGTATTTTGTATTTCCTGCATTCATTTATGTGTGATTTTTTAAACTTTTGTATTTTGTGCCATTTCTGTGGCTGAGAAAATAAAAAGTAATCCTATGCCTGAAAAAAGAAAAGAAAGCTATTTCTCCAATTTTTGATCAGATATTGTGGTTCTCCAATTTTGGCCCAAAGATTTTCCAAAGAAAAACACGCAAAATATATATTTTATAAAGTATTTGTTTATTCTCTTACATACTACAGTTGTGCTCCAATTCTTTATCATGGCATAGATGTGAATGTGGGATTTTAAAGATCATACAAGTAGGTCATAAATGCTAGCAGGTCCTACTATAGCTCAAAGGACTTTGAGTATAGTCTATTGATGGGTTATATATAGTTATTGTTTAGGGATCAGCCTCACACAGTTTCAGGGAATTTCATCACTAGGTTGGCCATAGGGTAATGAACTTTTTGATTGAGATCATATTCAAGAATATAAAATAAGTTGTAAAATGGTTGCTTGCTTCACTAGGGAAGAGCATGCTCACAAAAATAAGATCAAGGCTTCCTGAAATAGTATATAGTAAGTCTATCTAGTCTCTTTTTATCTAGCAGATTAATTAGCCTGAATCAATGCAACTTCCATGTTTTCTATCTCTCTTCATTAGAATAAGGACACAGATGGTTGAAGTACATCTTTAAAAAACTGGGCATATAAAAATGAGTGGGTTCTAGGAATAGGAACAATATTATCCGATAAAGTAGTGAAAAGCAATGGAGATAAAACTAAATCTCATAAAGTTTTCTTTGAGATCTACTTGCACCTGAAGTAACCCAAAATCTTTAAAGTGGAAGGAGGACAACAAATCATAAGAGGTGTCAGTATTTCTAGTGTGAGTTATTTTTATCATTAGAGGCAATAAAATACCACATTTGGGCTCAATACCTTAATATCCATTGTACTAAATGAGTGAATAGAATGGTACTAATCAATCAAACAACAAGCATTTGTTAAATGTCTATTGGGTCATAGCCACTATTCAAGGTTATGGGGATACAAAGACAAAAATCAAACAGTCTTTCAAAGAACCATCCCTTATAGCAAGAATAAGGAAGGGGGTGGGAATAGGTCAGTAAAACATTGAAAACATCTGGCATTGTATGCAATTTTTTCTCTCTTTTAAAAAAATATTTTTAAAATTATATACTTAGTAACTACCACTGCCAACAAAAAACATTTAATCAAATTAGTGCATTAAAAATTAATTATGAAACTGCAAACTCCACACTGTTTACAATGTCTTTAAATATATATTAATTATGTATTTGTGCATTATAATATAAACATCCTCTGCTTTTGAGTTCTCTTTGGATTTGTTTTACTTGATTAATTTTTTCTCTTGATTTTGTGGCTATTTTTTTTAATGTAATCATGGTACATATTATTCTTATTCTCTTTTCATCTCTTCATATACTTTCCTTATTTACTTTATATTTCCAATATTTGTCATTTCTAATAACAATATAATCCATTACATTCAAGTATCCCAATCTATTCAGCCATTTCTCCCATTCATTCCATTTGTATTTTTTCCAGTATTTTTGACACAACAGAGGAAACGTCCATGAATATTTTCATTCATACACATCTTTTTACCCTTAAATTAATGCCGTCAGGGTCTAACCTCAGTGATGGGATCTCTAGGTCAATGAGCATGAATAGCTCTATAATTCTCAATGTATATTTCCATTTTATTTTCTAAAAAAATTCACAACTGCTCTGAAAATTTAATATTAGACCTGTTTCTTCATGTTCCTGTCAACATTTAATTTAACCACTTTAGCCCATCTGGTTCTTAGTTAACATATATTACCAAGACCATGTTTTGCTAGATTCATCCTTAGGCAAAAAAAGACAATCTGTTGCCAGGACCACAATCTTTACAAAACAAGTTTTTTCAGCTTGATCATACCCAGTGGAACTTTTGTCCCAGTGCCACAACCCCTCGAGGATGCAGGATTAACTCCACAGTATTATGAGTTTTGAAGTAAGACTTTTGCTGAATATTTATGCTTTCTAGACCATTGTTATCCCACCAGAAACTTTGTATCCAGTGTTTATATCAAAAGCCCTCCACCTTGGCAAAGATTCTAGGAAAGTACCTTCAAATTTCTCTTCTTTACACCTAAGCTTAGAAACTACAATTTCACTGCATGTCAGTTGTTTTATTGTTCCTTCTATTTACAATGTTGTAACTGAGTACATCATTTTCCTGATTCTGTTTACTTCATTAAGCCAACCCATATGAATCATTCACATTAGTCTTCCCATGATACCATGCATTCATTCCTGCAGCAAAGTGACATTCTATATTCATATACTACAACTGGTTTAATCATTCTCCAATTGATGGGAATCCATTTTGTTTCCAGTTCTTGTAACTATCAAAAAATGCTGTTATAAATATTTTGGTGCATATGGAGATTTTCTTTTTTTTTTTTATCACTGACTTCCTTGGGTATATACTTAGCAACAGGATCTTTGCTTCAACAGCTAAGGACATTTTCTTCACTTTTTAAGTATAATTCCAAAATGCTTTACAGACTTACTGAGCCAATACTGGCTTCCCTAAATGTCAGGATCATTTCTGAAAACAGTATTTTTCTATGATACTATAAGACTACAAATTATTGAATACCACATTTTGAAGAATAAGAATTAAGTATTAACTGAAAGGTAAGAAGGAAGAGGTTTGGAGGAGTATATATAGTGAGTAAATAGGCTGCAAGACTTTACTGACCAACAACTTTGCAATAGAAGTGTTCTAGAGCAAACACATCAAACATGTGACTTACAAACATGTGGAAGGTGGCTTAAGCAGTACCAGATATTAAGCTATACTATAAAGCAGCAGTCATCAAAACAATATGTTACTGGCTAAGAGATAGAAGGGAGGATCAGTGGAATAGACTTGGTGTAAGTGACCTCAGCAAGACAGTGCATGATAAACCCAAAGAGCCCAAATTTTGGGACAAAAATCCACTATTTGACAAAAACTTCTGGGAAATTTTGAAAACAATATGGGAGAGATTAGGTTTAGATCAACATCTCATACCCTACACCAAGATAAATTCAGAATGGGTAAAAGACTTAAATATAAAGAAGGAAACTGTAAGTAAATTAGGTGAGTACAGAATAGTATACTTGTCAAATCTCTGGGAAAAGAAAGATTTCAAAACCAAGCAAGAATTAGAAAAAATTAAAAAATGTAAAATAAATAATTTTGATTATATTAAATTAAAAAGGTTTTGTACAAACAAAAACAATGCAACCAAAATCAGAAGGGAAACAACAAACTGGGAAAAAATCTTTAAAACAAAAAATTCTGACAGAGGTCTAATTATTCAAATATACAAGGAGCTAAATCAATTGTATAAAAAATCAAGCCATTCCCCAATTGATAAATGGGTAAGGGACATGAATAGGCAATTTTCAGATAAAGAAATCAAAACTATCAATAAGCACATGAGAAAATGTTCTAAATATCTAATAATTAGAGAAATGCAAATGAAAACAACTCTGAGGTACCACCTCATACCTAGCAGATTGGCTAAAATGAAAGAAGGGGAGAGTAATGAATGCTGGAGGGGATGTGGCAAAATTGGGACATTAATGCACTGCTGGTGGAGTTGTGAACTGATCCAACCATTCTGGTTGGCAATTTGGAACTATGCTCAAAGGGCTATAAAAGAATGCCTGCCCTTTGATCCAACCATACCATTGCTGGGATTGTACCCCAAAGAGATCATAGAGAAACAGACTTGCACAAAAATATTTATAGCTGAGCTCTTTGCAGTGGTAAAAAATACTGGAAAGCAAGGGTATGGCCTTCTATTGGGGAATCGCTGAACAAATTGTGGTATATGCTGGAGATGGAATACAATTGTGCTCAAAGGAATAATAAACTAGAGGAATTCCATGTGAACTGGAAAGACCTCCAGGAATTGATGCAGAGTGAAAAGAGCAGAACCAGGAGAACATTATACACAGAGACTGATACACTGTGGTAAAATCAAATGTAATGGACATCTGTACTAGCAGCAATGCAATGACCCAGGACAGTTCTGAGGGATTTATGGTAAAGAACGCTACCCACATTCAGAGGAAGAACTACAGGAGTGGAAACACAGAAGAAAAACAACTGCTTGAACACTTGGGTTGATGAGGACATGATTGGGGATGTAGACCCGAAAAGACCACACCAATATAACTATCAATAATATGTAAATAAGTCTTGACTGACCACACATGTTAAAACCAGTGGAAATGCAAGTTAGCTACCGGGGTGGGAGGGGGTTGAGGGGGTGATCAGTAAAGTAAAAACATGAATTATTTAACCATGGAAAATTTTTCTAAAAATAAAAAATTAAAACAAACAAAAAAAATGTGACTCTCAAGGAGTATGTAACCTACAACATTTCAAAGTGTTGCTCTAACCAGATTAAAATATAATTGGGAAACATTTAATAAAATGAAACATGATGAAATATAGTATTATTATTTTCTTTTCTTAGTCATTATACAACCCACAGGGATCCTTATATAAAGTTCAGTGACTCCCATTTTTATTTGATTTTGGTTGTCTAAAGAATGCCATTAGTAGGGGCAGCTGGGTAACATTGTGCAGAGAACACTAGGTCTGGAGTCGGGAGCACCTTAGGTCAAATATGACCTCAAATACTACCTAGATGTGTTACCCTGGACAAGTCACTTAATCCCAATTGGCTAGCCCTTATTGCTCTTCTGACTTGGAACTGTTTACTTAGCATCAATTCTAATAGATAAGAGTTTAAAATTTTTTTCCATTAGTTTTTACTATACATAAGAGGTGATCCAAGAAATGGTAAGAAAAAAGGACAGTTGATAGAAACTCTCCATGTTCTACTGACAGCCAGTCCATCCAGTACATGGAGTGGAATCTCTGGGGAGGATATACAGGAGTGCATGAATGAGTTGCGCAGTCCTCAAAGGGCATGAAGATATCCTAATCTGTATTGTTGGAAGGATGCCCACATCAATTAGATAAAAGATCCATTGGAGTATTCTTTTGCTGATGCTGCTGTGTGGGTGTGGATCATGTAACACCACACCCTCTGAAGAATCAGTGTTGTAGGTGACTTGACTGATAATGAAGAAGACCATGGTAAAATAAGTCATCCTTTGGACATTACACCAGTAACTTGTGGTATAAAAAATACCCAAGAAATAAGTATGATCAGAAGGTATGATCATGTAACAAAAAAGCAAGAGAAAACATTTTGTCAGACTGCTGTGATTATATTCATGTAATGTTTTAAAATGAAGAAAAATAAAAAAAGCTAGAGAGATTACTCTAATCCATTGGGGAGATCTTTTCTGACGGACTGATGAGAGAACATGGGCAAGAGTAACACAGGATTAGATAGCATATATAGGTTGCAATCTAAACCCTTGGATTTGCTGAGTACTTGGTACCTTGCAGGGGCTTAATACATGTATGCTGATTGTTGCTACTAAAAAATTTAGCTCTTTATCACAAAAAGACACTTAGGACCATCTAAAAAACCTCGCGATTTTCCAATGACATTTGCCTCACTCTGTTTTTCCTATTTCACTTCTAGGTCCATATGCCAGTAACATTCTCTTATTCCCTAGGAACCTTAGGTCTATTGAGGCATTGAAGTGTTAATATCATGAATTCTAAGGTTCCAAAGACAGTTTCTGAGAATTATTTCTGAGAATTCATGAAAGACACGAATCGTCTACAGTTGTTGCTAAGGTGTAAATAGCCTATCCCTTAATGAACAATGATGACAGCCCCAGTAATTATAGATCAGTCATCTAAATGGAAGGTTACTTGAATGAATCATCAATTAATTTATAGTCATCCACAAAACTGGAAGTACTGAGTAGTAATCAATATGGCTATGAGTAGAACAAATCACACCTGAGCCATTTAATTTCCTTTTATGACAGAGTGACAGATAATGTAACCTCTCTAGACTCCAGTAAGTTATTTGACTTCTGCTCTGGGTGATCTTCCTACTAAAAAGCTAACATTTTGTGTCATGGTAAAGTGAGGAGGGTTAGTAGCTGGTATGTTAATGTCATAAATAAAAGCTGCCATCAGTGGATCAAATTATCTTTTCATCATTGTCTCCTGTACTCCTTTCCCTCTGTTGTGCATTTCCTCTAACAGATACTTCTAGTTTCTTAGCTTTTGCAACTGCTGTCACATACTCTGGTCCCACCTCTTAAACTTATTCCATTTATTTGGCATTCTGTTGAACTTCTAATTAATTTGGAATAACTTTCAGCTCTTTAGCTCTGATTATGACTTGGTCAACATCCTGTCCTAATCGATCCTTTCTTCCACAATAAAATGCTAAGAATTAGAGATTTGGACACATTAACTCTAGATAAATATTTTTTAAACTAAGTTGGTGAGAGCTCTCAAAGCTGTTTTCTTCTGTTCTCATGTAAAATATGCTTTCCTCTTGTTTTTCCCCCCTCTATCTCCTTGTTTTGTTTTTATCTATTCTTCCTTGTCTTCATCTCTCTTTGCCTTTGCTTAGGCATCCCCCTCCTTAAAAGCCAAGGAAAAAAACCTGAAAGGTGAAAAACTGTTCACTGAGAAATGTAGTATATAAAAATATCTTTCTTCTCCTAGCAGGCTAAAAATCCTACCATAGTGCTGTTTTTGCAGAATGCTTACTGGAAGGCAGAACGCTCTAAGAACTCTAAAAGGCTTATGGGATGTGATGGAATGGAAATTTGAGACACAGTAAGGTAACAACTACCTAAAGAGATTTAATACTGGCCCCCCTTCCCTATCTTGGGAGAGGGGGTTGTGGGAGGGTGGCTGTTGTTAGTCAAAGCCTCTTTCTCCCCCTATCTAAGTAGCACATCAGTGCCTGATGGAAATTAGGCGGCATAATGTGTATATAGAATGTAGGGTTTGGAGTAAAAAAGACCAGAGTTCATATCCTGCCTTCAACACTTACTGGTCAGATGATCTTGGGAAATCACTTAAACTTCCTCTTTGAGTTCTTCTTCTATCAAATGTAATATAATAAGAGCATCTATTTCCCAGGTTGCTTTTTATTAGGATCAAATGAAAAAGAGTATGTAAAGTGGTTTATAAACCCTAAAGCACTGTATAAATGTCAGTAATCATCATTATTCTCTCTCTGCCTTACACCCAATTCAAAATCAGTCAATAACTCCCTGTTACTTTAAAAGTTCATATTTCTCAGCCAGGCTTTCTGGAATTTGGCTGAAATCTAGGCTTCCCTTCCTATTTCTTAGAAACACTTTACTGGACCTTCTGTTCCAAGGCAAACTGATTTATTCATCTGCAGAATAACCTTATGCTTTTCTTACTCTGAGCTTCATGGCATTCCCTTCTTCCAAAGCAATCTTTGTCTTCTCTCAGACAGTAACAATAGCTAGCATTTTATAGCACCTACTATGGTCCAGACTTATGCTAAGTGCTTTACAAATATTATTTCATTTCATTCTCTCAATAGTCCTGAGAGCATTGTTAGGCGCAGCTGATGCAATGGATAGAGCATTGGGCTTGGAATCAGGAAGACACGTTTTCATGAGTCCAAATCTGGTCTCAGAGACTTACTAGTTGTGTGACTCTGGGCTAGTCATTTAATCCTGTTTGCATCAGTTCATCTATAAGATGAATTAGAAAAAGAAATGGCAACTCATTCCAGTATCTTTGCCAAGAAAACCCCAAGTGGAATCACAAAGATTTGAATAGGACTGAATAACAACAAGATGCTTTTTATTAAAGTTGAGGAATCTGAGGTAAACAGAGGTTAAGTGACTTGCCCAAGGTCACACAGCTGAGATGGTATTTGAACTCAGGGGATTCCTCTCTTCCAGGCCACCGAGGTATCCATCTTAATCCTATCCATACTCCAAGGTACAGCTCATATGGTTCTTCCTTCATAAAGCTTTTCCTGATTACTCAGGCTAGACATGATCTCTCCTTTAAAATTCTATAGTACTTATTGTCTATATGGCACACTTTATATATAATATTTACTACCTTCTACAACTGTAAAACTTTGGTCATGTTATCTCCCTTATGTCAACATAACCCAGAATTGGTTTCACTCAATAAAGCTAATGGTCGAACTTGTGATTTCACTGATGAAATGAACTCCCTAATGAAGGGAATCTATTAATCAATGTAATTCCCTTTTTGTTTTTTGTGTTTTTGATGTCATCTTAAATAGCTTACTACTGCACCCTCTATGTATACTTCTTCTAGCTACTATGATAATTATAACATTTTTAAGAGTTACAGATATCACCTTTCCTTATAGGAATACATGCCATTTGACTTTATTGAAGCCCTTAAATTCTTTCTCTTTCTTATTTACCTTTTTATGTTTCTCTTGAATTCTGTATTTGGGCCTCAAATTTTTTGTTTAGGTCTGGTCTTTTTTTCAGGAATGCTTGGAAATCTTCTATTTTATTAAATGACATACTTTCCCCTGAAAGAATATAGTCAGTTTGCTGGGTAGTTGATTCTTGATTGTAGACCCAGTTCCCTTGCCTTCTGGAATAGCATATTCCATAAGAATGGCTCTTTTCTAAGAAAATTGAATAGAACTGGAAGAATTGATTTCCTTCTGTTGTCAAAGGTTACAAAATATTCTTGTTGGAATCTACCCAGCAGCTCCAAGGATCTGGAAAGGTGCACAGTTTAGATGAGAAAGAATGAGGCAGATGCTGGGGTCTTTCAGTTAGCCCATGGCTACTCCAAAAAGCCTCTGAGCATTTTTTTATTTATACATTTTTTTCAAGAGCAGTTTCTTACAAAGCATAATTGAAAATTACAGAATTACATCATGATTGGCATATAGCTTACAAAAAGTTTTCTCTCATGAAGATTATGCCTGGATGAGACAATGTCCATGGTTGAAAAAAGAGTCTCACTTTATCTAAATGCTATTTTAGTAAAAAGCTTCCATACTTCAGAAGATATGTTGAAGAATAAGCCTTTCAGACCGTGGCATGTATTTAGTCCTTGGAAAGTGCTTAAGTGGGAATGGAATTTGTCTGGGTTTGCCTACAGTATCCTTGGAATATCTTAAGGCAGGGGGAAAAAGATACAGAGCAGCTTCCTCTAATTTCTGCTTTTTTCGGCTTGGGGGAAATGGTTAACTCCTTAACTTCTGATTTACTATATGGTACTTAGAGGCTTTCTATAAAACTTAAGGCTACCCTAGAAGATTAAATTGATATGTTTTCAATAATAAAAGGAGCAACCAGGAAGGGATCCACATTTTTAACTCAGATAAGCCATCCTGTCTGCATCCTGAGTTGCAGGGCAGAAAAACCAAGCACAGGGCTTTGCCAAACTATGTTGACCTTAATGGGGTACAGATAAAAAGATTCTATTAAATGACCCTATTTCTCTGAGTGGCTCCCAACATATTCTGATCATCAATGGCAGTGAAACCATTACATACTGATCCTAGCACCTCAGGACCCAATGTTCTTTATGAGAACATTGAAATGGCCCTTAACTAGCTAGTTAGCATTTCTTCAGCATTTTAGGGTTTCCAAAGCAATTTTTTTTAAGTAATGGAGGTCTGAGGCATGCCCTGGGTACCTGGGATATAGTCTCTAAGTGGAGAGTACTACAGAAAAGATGGGGTCTTTATGTAGAAGAAAATTCTAGGGAGCTGCTTCTAGGAGAATGACAATGTTTAAAGGCAATGTAAGGGAGACGTGACTGTGAAGCATGTATAGGAATTCTGTAACTCCTACTTTACTAACCACATTTTGAAGAAGAGACCCTTTAATGAGAGAAGCATTTTTAAAAATCCTGTCAGTGTCAACTATGGTCTCTTTAACTAATTTGCTTCTAAATGACTTTAGTAGCTACTTTGCTTGTTGTGTCTATTAAAGGGAACAAGGTCTCCAACCACAGGAGAGTGAGCCATATGAATGCAGAAGGAGCAATCTAGGCTGGATTTTCAGCCAGGATAGTATCGATGTCCATGAGAACATGGAACAATCTTTGGAAGCTACCTTTGAGAATCCTCAAAGGAATCTATGTGAACTTGGTGAGACCAATGCTATAAAGGAAAGAAATTAAATTTTGATCCCACCATTCTTAGAGAGTGAGATGCTGTCTGAATCAGTATTCTCCAGAAAGAAAATGTTTGTATGTTTGGTTTTTTAAATTAGGTAAATATAGCTGTGTAAAAGCTCCTTGATTTGAAGTCACTAAATAGAACTGTGGGTGATAGTCATTAGCCTTCTTCCAAGTGTGGGGAACAATGTTGGTGAAGCTCAAGAAGAAGACAGTAAAGAAAACCCCAAGGGGGCTTGAGAAACTTGATGGGGAGATGTAGCTCATCTGGTTCTAAGAGAATAGAGCCATGATTGAGTCATAGACATGTTATCTCAATTTATCTTCACAACCACACTGTGAGGTAGGTTCTCTTATTATTTCCATATTAGTAATGAGGCAACTGGGGCTGATAGGAGATAGGTATTTTGCCCATGGTCACAGAACAGTAAGCATCCAATGTAAGATTTGAACTTAGAACTTCCTGTCTCTAAGTACTGTGTGCCCTTAGTATTATGAAGTCTGGAAGAGTGATCAGATCAGACTAAATACATTCACATGAAATAAACACCAAATGTAATACAATTTTAAGGCATTCTAGTATCTGCTTTTGTGCAAAGATGGATTTCAGTTAAAATGATGATACTTTATGAAAGATTGTCTTTAAACTATTTATAGAGGGATGCTTTATCTGACTAGGTTTGCATCCAAATGATGTCAAATTTCTCTGATGCAAAACAAAATATCAATCTGATATCCAAGTTCTTTGTCTGCATGAGTCAAAACACCTGCATATTTGAAAATGCTTAAATCACTCCAGATGTCTGGTGTCATATAGGGAAGCCTATATGTATGGTACTTTTGCTTTGACTTATAAAAAACATTTGTTTATTTTCTCTCAAATATTTTTTACTTTGAAATTAATAAAAAAAAGCCTTCCTGAAAACATTTCCTCTTTTTCCTTTCATCTCTTTTAGTATTTCTGATACTGCTTTCCCCCTAGTGACATCATTGTTAGGGGAATTTTATGCCAGAAAAAACAACTGTCATGACCCCCTCTCTCTGTACTACAAAAGCCAAGAGTTGTATCCTTACTTTGGAAATGTTGTACACTTATATTTCATTCATACCATTTCCATTTGGCCAAAGTTTCCCTTTGCCACTTTACCAGTTGAGTCTATAGTGATCCATCAGTAGGAGTTATATTCCAGAGACCCCCACAATAGGTGAAAATCCATGAAGTAGTGGTATTATATTTATTTTATTATTCACATGTATTTCAAGGCTTTATAAGCCCTTCCCATTCTCCTATAAATCTTCCCCTTACTCTTATTAACCTTTCCCACACTCTTATAAACACTGAGCCAATCAACATCCAGGATACAGAACATAGTACTGAGGTTGGTTGTCTTTCATTCCATCAGCCAATAGTGTGCCATGTACAATCTCACTTTGGCAAACTTGCACAAGCGATAGTGGCATACTGTATTTTCATTGTACACAGTACAGTATTCATCCAAAAAATTCTGCAATATAGCGAAAACTCCATGATGCAAAATTAGCTACATAGTTTAAAAAAAACCCACGATACAGTGAAACTACGATAAGTGAACCACAATATAGCAAGGGATGACTGTATTTCCTTTCACCACAATGATAAGCTTGAAGAAAAAATCTCTGTCTGAAATATATAACAGTCTTGTATTTTCAAACTTTTTTCAAACATAATTTCTTATTTTTTTACCTTAATTAGATTGTCATCATTAACTCCTTTTTAGCCAATCAACAATGTTTGAAGATCTGTTATCTGAGGCCTGAAAAAATATCAAGGAAATATACAACCTAAATCACAAGAATAGTCTCTGTTCTGGAGAATGTGACAATCTTGAAAGGGGGAACAGTGCATAAAGAGAAATTTACACTGAAAAATATACCATAGGATAAAATATGTAGGTCTAAAAGTTTCTTAAGAGAATTTCAAAGAGTTGCATGCTGGGAGCTAAGATGGTAGAGTAAAGGGGTGCTTTGCTCCCTAGATTCCTCCTTGTACACATGAAAACAAAAATAAATCGCTTCAAAACAAAAAAATTGAGAGGAATATGTCTCACTGGGGTAAGAGAAGAGATAAGCTTTGGCAGCATAGTGTCTGCAAGAATCAGCAGATCTTGGAGCAACCAAAAACTCTGCCAGAGGCAAGAAAGTCTCAGAACAGGAACAAACCTAATTGGAGACACTCCATACAGGTAGAGAAGGTAGGAAACCTACGAACTCTCATGAGCAGAAAGAGGGAACTGGAACTACAGTGACTTAACCTCTCCCACACCAAAGTCCTGGGATTATAGGGAAACAGAAAGGGGGAACTGGAACCACAGTGAAGTAATAGTAGAGTGCTTTGGATGGTGGAGTCCAAGGCAGAGAGACTACAACTAAGATTAGAAAGGAAACAATAAATACGGGGAAAAAATTTATAATAAGTATCTCTGACAAAAACCTCATTTCTCAAATATGTAGAGAACTGAATCAAATTTATAATAATACAAATCCTTTCCCAGTCAAGAAATGGTCAAAGGATATGAACAGGCAGTTCTCAGAGGAAGAGATTAAAACTATCCATAATCATATGAAAAATGTTCCAAATTATTGATTGATTATTGATAAAGAAATACCCCCTCTTACCTACCAGATTGGCTAGTATAACCAAAAACGAAAATGATAAATGTTGGAGGGGATGTGGGAAAATTTGGACACAGATACACGTGTTGGTGGAACTTGGAACTGATACAACCATTCTGGAAAGCAATATAGAACCAGTCTCAAAAAGCCACAAAATTATGCATACCCTGTGATAATGAGATTAAATCTACCCTTTCCATCTTTAGATTTAATCACCAAAGGTGAAAACATCTCCACTTAACTCACAAACTGGGAGGTCTGTAACCCACATGTGTTAGAATGAGTAACAAATTAGAATTTATTGACTGCTTCCTGGGCAGTCCTAAGAAAAGCATCTGTTGTGATTGGACATGCAAACTAAGAGGAAGGCACAGGAAGTGATGCAAAAGAGGCACCTTTAAAAAGAGAGAGTTGAGTGAGCCAGAGCTCTTCTGGTTCTTGCTTGGACATGGAGGAGCACTGGACCTGGGACCCTGAGACCTTGATGAGACTGCTCTTAAATCTCTCTCTTAGAACTACACATGGTGAGTGAGGAAAGCTCACTCCTTTAACCTCCCAGGAGGTACTAGCCTCTGGGAGGCTCCCATCATTGGGAGAAGCCCTTGTGGCTAAAACCCTTGTTAACTGATTTTTAGGCTCTGGCTGGGCTTCTGGAGCCCTGCCAGAGTAAAGTCCAGACTTAAATACAAATCTACCCTCTTCTCATCTCTCTACTTCCTCTCTCTCCTATATTTTGAAAATAAACTTCCATAAAAGTCATTTTAACTTGAGGTTATTCTTAATTGGGGATTGATATTGTTCAATCCCCTGGCAACCAACCTTTTAATATTTACCCAATCAAAACACATTTTAACCCCTTACAACCCTTTGACTGAGCAAACCACTACTAGGTCTGAATTCCAATGAGATGAGAGATAAGGGAAAAGGACCTTCCTGTACCAAAATATTTTTAACTGTTCTTCTTGTAATGGCAAAGAATTGGAAACTGAGGGGCTGTTTATCACTTAGGGATTGGTTGAATAAGTTGTATATGCTTGTAATGTAATTCTATTGTGTCATAAGGAACAATAAACAGGAAGAGTTAAAAAAAAACCCTGGAAAGACATATGAACTGATGGCAAAGTGAAGTGAGCAGAACAAGGAAAGTAATACTTACAGTATCAAAATTATTATACAAAGATCAACTCTGAAGGACTAAACCATTATCAGCAAAGCAAGTTTCCAAGATAACCATAAAGGACTTGAAGAAAATGATCTTCATAGCCAAAGAAAGAATGATTAGAATCTGAAAGTAGATAGAAACATGCCATCTTTCACTATATATACTTCAGTAGATTTCTATCGTATGTGTAATATGTATCTTCTATCATGATATGAACAATATGGAAATTTATATTCCATGAAAGTATAGGCATAACCTATATTAGGCTATTCATCACCTCAGAGGGGGGAAAATGGAGAAAGGGAGAAAATCCGAGTTTTAAAATGTCAAAAAATTATTGTCAAAATTGTTTCTACAGGTAACTGAAAAAAAATTTTTAAAAATAAGGCATCTAATCCAATCATTCATTTTACACATGAGAAAACTAAGGACCAGAAAGGTTAAGTGACTTGCCTAAAATGTCTCAAAGGTAGCAAGAGAGAACAAATTTGAGCCTGTGTCTCCTGATTCCAAATCTGCTTTCAATTTCTACAACCCCAGACCATATCTCAAAGGTAAAGGTAAAGAATTGATAAAAGTAAGTTTAAAAAAGAAAGAGAACCTGCATTTGATGTAGAAGAAATGAAAAGGTCACTTCATATAGATGAAACACCATAAACAAAAGTTTGGAAATAGAAAATAGACTAGAAAACAACAAAGGGATTTGGCCAGTCTGGAGCATGGAGATCATACTGGGGAGTAATAGGAGGTGAGATTATTTTAGTCAAAGAAGCAGAAGGATATAGAGAGAAGGAAAATAGATGGAAAGTTCTGGATAATAATTTAAAACTTACATTAAATTATTTACATACAGAACTTTAATCAATGGCATTCATTAAATATTTTCTATATGCAAAATCTTTGGCAAGGTGCTGGGAATATAAAGACATAAATGAAGTATTCTTTTCCTTAAAGGAGTTATATTCTATGAGAGCTAACAAACGTACATATTTAAGTCTATGTAGAATTATCGCATTTGATCCTCAAAATGATCTTGTGAGGGAAGTGCTATTATCATCCCTATTTTACAGTTGAGGAAACTGAGGCTAAGTGAAGTTAAATGACTGAGGAAGGTTTTGAATCTAGGTTTGCCTGACATGAAGTTCTATATACTCTATAATCTATATCACACTGTCTTTCATTCAAAGCAAATGTTAGAGAGTTAGATTTTATCTGTAAGGCAAGCAGAAGTTACTCGAAGGTTCTGAGTAGGGAAGTGATAAAAATAAGCTCAAAGTTTTTTAATACCCTCTTATTCTTGCTTCATTTGTTGTAGACTAGGAATCCTTTATGATGGATTATTGACATTATGAATACCCCAACCTTTGAAGAAGTAATACTATTTATTATAGCAATAATAGCTATTATTATACAACTGTGGTTTCCTCAGCATGGTTACAACCCTCATTGCTGCAGACTGAAAGCTTTCCATGCATTATAATCTGGAATAATTTAATCCTTGACATTTTCACATAAATCCTTCATTCAAGATACATACAATACACTGGAGGCCTTCCATTCTTCTAGATAATCGCCACACAATAATAAATTCACAGCTGGGATTATATAACATGAAAATGTTTTATACCCATTTAGTAATTCCTAGACATTCCACAGTCTTTGTCAAGCAGCTGAGAAACAGAGGAGGCCAGATTGGTCCAGAGTTGAGTATTATCAGGGTTCAAATTATGGTAGAGTAGAAAATACAAAGATTCAAATGGTGGAACACTATGTATATAGTTAAACTTTTCAACTATAGGAATTATGGTTAAAGTTAATGGGAATAAAATTAAGTAAGAAGAGGGTTGACATACTGAGAAACAAGGAAGGATGGAGAAACAGATGGCCACAGTTGGGGTGAAGGATATGTTTAGGAGAGTAAGATAAAGACCAAGAGGTTTCAGAAGTAATGCAGGAATAGTTCAGGAGATCAGGGAAGACCTCCCATAGAAGTTAATACTTAAGACACACTTTGAAGGAAGCTAAGGATTCCTTAAAATAGAAATAAGGAGGAACAACCTTCTAAGGTATAGGATGTCTCTCGACCTTTGAATTTCCCATTTTTGAACATACTGTGCTTTTTCCATGTCTTTCTTTTTCATGGTCATCATCTATCTCTCACTCCCTAAATGATGATGGCCTCTAAGGCTCAATTCAGTGCTGGACTGTGCCCTACATTCTTTTTTGCTCTCGTTTGATGCTCATAAAAACTGCTTCTATATCTAGCTTACACTAACTCCTGACATCCTCTTAAAATTCATATTTTATACCTAGACTTAGTTCAGGTGCCATCTACTCTGTGAAATTCCTTTGATATTCCCTGCCTATTCTAATTACCTTGTATTCATAGATATACATAGAGATGGATAGATAGATAGATAGATGATATATATATATATATATATATATATATATATATAGATAGATAGATAGATAGATAGATATTGTATCACCCCAATAAAATGTAAAGTCCTTAAGGACAAGGACAATGTCATTTTGGTATGCTTATACAGTGCCTAATATAGTGCCTTGTACATAATAGGTCATTAATAAATGGTCATTGTGTGATGAAGAACAAAAGGAAAACTCATTCTTTGATTTATATTGCCCCCTCCTTTCTCATCAAGAATGCTTTTTAATAGTGTGTTCAATTTTAGGGCAAGAAGAGCATAATTAGTGAGGAGAGTACTTTGTTGGATGTACAGTTAAGCATTAATCTGTCCTCAGGTTTCTTATCTTTAATACAAGAATATGGGACTGGATGATTTCAAAGACCTCCATTCTGAGACATTGTACAAACTCCTGTCCAATAAATAAAGCAGTATCTGGGAATAACAAAATAATAAAAAATTTTAAAGTGTTTTTCTTATAAAAAGAAAAGACAACCCCCTATGCCAACAATCTTTAAGGAATGCTATATTCATGTTTATAGTTTAACTAACAAACACCTTAGAACCTTTTTGTATTTTTCAAAGCATTTCTCCATCAAAGAGCATACATAAGCTTTGTCCTAGTCAAGGTGAAGTTCCTTTTTTATCTCAGAGAATGTAATATCACGGAAGGACTGCTGGATTTAGAATCAGATAATCTAGGTTTGAATCTCATCTCTGCCACTTACTAATTTTGTGACTTTGGGTAAGCCAGTTAATCTTTGGGCTTCCGTCATCTGCATATTGAGAGGCTGGATTAGACAACCTCTCAGACCTAAATCTATGATCCACATAACTGAGCAATGTGTAATCAGCAGTTAAATAAGGTAAGTAGAGCAAATTTTGCTTAGGAAAGAAAAAGAAGTAAGTCTAAAACTAGGTTCCTATAGCCCGAGTTGAATCATCTTAAGGTCTTGAGAATTTCTCATGTCCACTTTTAGTCCTCACACTTTGAAGAAAAATTGTCCTGCACATATTATTAACTTGATCTTCTATATTTTTAAGCCATGTCTTGCAAAAAAAATCTAAGGGATTTTGTTGGATTAAAAACAAGCAAACATCGTGCTCATTCTGTCAAACAGAAATGATGTACCCCACTATGGAAATAGGTTGTGCTCATTTTCCCTGATTTATTTGAAAACTTCACTCAGTCAAATGATCCAGGGAGGTTTAATAACTTCCTACTGTGGAATGGAGCTGAAACATATTAGGAGGGAAGGGTGATATACACTCATTAACATATAAATCCAATACCTTATCAAAAATATATCCTAAAGCTGTTGACAGGACCTAAATCCACTATTTAATACCATTACTCTCAACAACCTTTTTCATTTGACATGGATGCTTTGGAGATTTAATGTTCCAGTAGCAAAGTGTCAGGAGGATTTATTAGCAAGAAGCAGTGTGATCTGTAATATCCAATCAGAACCACCAAAAAGTCCCATTCTGGCTTTGGGAATACTACTCTCCTAAACATAATCTATGAAGAAATATTCCATTAGCAACACAGAGGTGAAGTTGGTAGTTTTCTTTCCTTGGTAATATTGTACCTCAAGATGGAAATGTGCCTAAGACTCAGAGCAGAGAAATTAGCTTCATTCTCTTCAGAGGCAAAAATAATAATTTCTAGTCTCATCAAGCTGAAAGTCATAATCCTATCACTGTTCTGAAACATGTGGCTTTCTGAGAGAGTCCTGTGGGGAGTTTCTTTCCCACAAAATGAATTAGAAAAGAAATATCTGGCTTTTGAATTAAATATTACACTCAAAAAAGTTGCAGTGAAGAGAATCCCATCCCCCCCAAATTAATATCTGTTTCCATGGAAACAAAGCATACAGGTCCACTTAATGCAAATGTTTTATGTAAGGGATCAAGTTTACATACCACCTTCTGTACACAGTCAGGATGGATTGTACCCTGGATATGACTAGCACCATTGCTGCCAGTTTGAGCAGACTACTGAAATTTTTTTAAAATTAAAAGAACACATTTTTTAAAAGTAAAAATCCAAGCTGAAACTTTTATCTTTCTGGAGATTAATCTGGTTTTGCGTAATGACCATACACTGAGTTATGACTAGAAGAAAATGGGTTTTAGAACAAAACTTAGTATGACAACAATTTTTGTATAGTTCCTTTGTATAATTCCCAAGTCCTAGGAGATGGCTTCTTTATTATAAAATATATATAAACATATTTTTACAAATATATATGCAATTAAATGTATTTCAAAGATATATTTCAATAAAATATAAATGAAATATATATATTTATTAAATGTAGAGAAATTATTAGACGAAATTCAGAAGGATAATTTCCTGAGGGCAGGGATGGTTGCATTTTTTCCTCTTTCTCATATTCATTTCTTAGCAGATATTTAACTGAATTTGAAGACTTGGAAATTATAGGATTATAGGTTTAGATCCAGATCTCAAAGGTCTTCTGGTTCAACCCTTTTGCTTTGCACATAAGGAAATGAGGAACTGCACAAGTGATTTGTCTAAGATCACATTTATCAATAAGTAAACAAAACAGGGATTTGAATCCAGGTCCTTTGACCAAAAAAATTCCAGAACTTTTTTCTACAGCATCACATTGCCTCTCGCTACAAGAAAATTTGAGCTACATTTCTGTATAAATTATCTCTAGTAAATTTTTAATAGTATCATACTTATAAAGCATTTTATTATTTACAAAGTACTTTCCTATACAGTACATCATTTAGTAAATATAATGCTGGCTTCACACTATTACAGAGAATGTTCCTGGGTTATCTTTGGAGTACACTCAGAGAATTCAACCTAATTAAAATAAGCCTGAAAAAAAAACCATAATTATAAGATTTTGCAATAATAATGAACCTATTGCAAAAGATACCCATACATTCCCAAAACAAGTCAGAATTAATTTTTGATTATTTGCTGTCCTAGATTATCTATGTACTTCTCATTCTTACAAATGATCAACAACTGAATATGTACGAATCTTATTAAAGATAGGCTAATGGGGAAAATATCTGCTCTTGTCTCTTAAATAGAACTCTTTACTGTACCTATGACATTAGTTCTTTGTGAGGCTATGTTATATAGTGGAAAATTCCACACATTGGACTGGACATCAGGAAGATCTAAGTTTAAATATTGCCTCTGATGCTGTGTGAACTGGGGCAAGCCACTGAACCTCAATTTTCTCATCTATAAAATGGGTTCATCATAATTTAAGTTCCTACCTCATACATACAATTACCGTGAGTCCCAATGTGTTGTGTTTTACAAACTCCAAAGTGCTCTATAAGCAGTGGTAGACTCAGTTTACTCCTTTCCTTCCAGTCTTGACTATCTTCATTTTATCTATCCAAATCCTTTTTAATTTAATGTATTCAAAATGATCTATTTTACATCTCACAGTGTAAAATGTATCTTTTGTTTATTCATGAATTTTCTCCTATCCATAAATCTGATAGGTAATATATTCTCTAGTTCTCTAATTTGATTCAAGCTGATGGTTAAACTTTTAATGTGAACAGGTATACCTTGGAAATCAGCAAATTCTACAAATCAGGGCTTGATTTATTGGTTTGGTCATTTCTAGACTTAAGCAAATGATGGAAATAAATATTAACAAATGCAGATTAAACTTAAAAGTGTGTATGTAGCCTTTTTTTTTTTTTTTTTTGCTAGTTTGTTAGGATGGCTGGTTGCTAAGCATTTACCAGAGCAGGCCTAGGAGTGTCAGCTCTTATTACCATAGGTGTAAGAGGAAGAAAAGGAGAACTCACTAATTGTGTTCAGTTCCCTGAGGCTCAGGGCACCAAAAGGACTGCTATACTTGGGATTATAATGCTTTGATTTTGGCTTGCACATTTTTAACTATAGACATAAGATTGCTGCAAATATCTTTTTTTTTTCTACCCTGCTTTTTGGAGATGGGATTTTTGGGGGACTAATGGGGGGGGGCTTGAATACCACTAATCTTGGGCAAGTCATTTAACTCATCTCTAAAATAAGGGTATTGATGTATAATCCAGTGGAATTGCTTGTCAGCTCTGGAAGTTGGGAGGGAAAAGGGGAGGGAGAGAACATGAATCATGGAAACATGGAAAAATATTTTTTTAAATAAAATAAAAATTATATTTAAAATAAGCATATTGGATTAGAAGGGCAGTTACATGGTGCAATGAATAGAGCACCAGGTCTGGAGTCAGGAAGACCCAAGTTTAAATGTGGCCTCAGACATTTACTAGCTGTATGACCTTAGGCAAGTCACTTAACTATGTAGGTCTCATCTGTAAAATGACCTGGGGGAAAGGAAATGGCAAACTACTCCAATATGTTTGTCAAGAAAATCCCAAAAGGGTTTTTGTGTTAAAAGACTGCTCTATTGCAAAAATGAATAATATGGAAATAGGTATTATAACATTTGTATAACCCAGTGGAATTGCCGGTCAGCTTCAGGAGTGGAAAGGAAAGGAAATGAATCATTGAAACATAGAAAAATATTTTTAAAATAAAGAATTAAATAATTAAAAAAAAAAAGAAAGAAAATCCCAAATGGGGCCCTAAAGAGTAAGATATGACTGAAACAACTGAGCTTTGGATTAAGTGATTTTTCAGGTCTTTTTCAAATCTCAATCCCATGTTTCTAGGACCATGAAGGGGAACTCAAGTCTTGACTAAATTCCTTTGTCAGCATGAGATAATAGAAGAGACCGTAGGCCTGGAGTTCAAAGACCAGGATTTGAGTCCCTGGCCTGCCAATTAACTCACCTGTAGAACCAGGAGCAAGTCTAACCTGCTTTGCCTTACTTTCCTCATATATAAATTGGTTGGATTAAATCAACTCTAAAGTGCCTTTAATTAAACTTTGCACAACTATTTAGTGCTTACGGGACATTGGAGAAACCGAGGCAAAATGAAAGTCTCTATCCTTGAGGAGTTTACATTGGCTTAGGTTTAGATTAATCTTTAGGAAAGAATGATTAGGATAGTCTTTTGGGGATAGGTATTGTGATATTGGAAATTTGGGGGTCCTTAAACTAATTTTGAGGTCCCTGATCTAAACTTCCTGTAGACATTTAAATCTCTTTCAAACTACATTTCCCATGATTCCTCTTGTATAATCTGGTGGGCAGGAAGTGTAATTACATAACCAGGAGTATAAAGACTGAAGACTGCATTGGTACTTCCTCTTTTTTTTTGGTGATTTGGGGTGGAGCCAGAATGGGAGGAAGAGGTAACAGGGCCCATGTATTTTGAACTAACCCAACAGGCACATGGCTTCATTTTTCTAAATGGCTTTCAATAAACCCTTTGAAACCATGATATTTTTAATTTTATCACTCTATATTAATTTTATTTCTTACAGCATAAGCACTGGACCTGTGGTTTAATTAGTATAGAGAATGCTCACATGAGGAAACCCCCTCTAATAATGAATGTTGATATATCTGCGATTTATAGTCCTGGGCCCTGACATGTTCATGATTTGCCCAGGGTCATATAATTAGTATGTGGCAGGAGTAAGACTAGAATTCAGGTCTTCTGATCCTCAAAGCCAGGTCTTATTCACTCTTCATGTTGCATGCTTCTCTTTGTTCTGATTTCCCCCTTTCTTCTCTGGACAGGATTTAAAGGTAATGAATGCCTTGTATAGCTCTAGTTTTTCCATCTTCCCAATTATATTCTCTGGTCTCTTCTGCCCCCCCAGATGAAATGCAGTTTTCTAAGTAAAGCTTTCTTCAGACTTTGGTGGCAAACTTCAGTGTCATTAAAGGAAGCCAATGTGCAAGATCTGAACAATATGCCCGTACTGTGGTCTTTCTAAATTGACTAGATGTCACCTTAAAATATATAGTCATATTGTTAATGTTGAAGTTGAAGGGAGAGAACCTAGAAGGAGACAAGTTCATTCATTAAAATGAAAGTTTGCTTTTAAAAAATATAATCCTCCACTCCTACCTCCATCTCCAGCCAAACTCATTATCTTATTCCCTAAGACTCCACCACCTACCTTTGCACTTCAGGTAGACCTATCTACTCTTTCATCTCACATCCCAAGCACATTTCCCAATCTCTGCTCTAATTATGGAGAATGCCCTTTTTTCTCCCCTCTACAATCTTTCCATACCCTCCCTATCCTTCAAGGCATAGCTCGAGTCCCCACCCTCTCCAGAAAGGCTCTGCTGAATGTTACCAATATTTAGACACAAGTCTGAGCAAGTAACTTAAGTATCTTGACCTACGTTTCTTAATTCATAAAATGAAAAAGGTGGAGTGGATGATGCTAAAAAATTATCTTCTAAGGAACTTTGACAATCATTGAGAGATTCTCAATGAGAGTGTTGAAGCCTATAAGGCTGAGAGAAGGAAGTCTTCTTGGAAGAGAGAGAACTAGGTTTTTGGAATCTCTGAAATTTTTTTTCTAGCTTTAGTTCCCTCTCTTCCCCTTCATGTACTTGACGTTTCAGATGAACCAAACCATTCCATGATATCCTCTTACCTTTCTCTGTCTCCATACACACAGTTTGCTTTTCCATGCTTGGTCCATAACTCCCTCTACATCTGTGGCTATCAAAATCCTTTTTCTTCAAAGTACAGATTAAGAGTTACCTTCTCTTAGAAGTTTTCCCTGATTCTTCTTTCTACCTCTGTTGAAAGTGATTTCTCTTTCATTAGACAAGCCTTTCTCTGACTTTGTCTGGATTTTCCCTTGGGATCTATTCATATTTTACTTTCCTGTTTATTTGCCCATATTTTATTGCAAGGCCTTTTTTTTTAAAGAGTCCTTTGAGGAGTCCAATAGACAATTTCATAATGATTCCTGTGCTTGACAAGAAGCATCATGGTGAAGGGAAGAGAATGCTGGGTTTGTAGTCAAAATATCTGGGTTGGTAGCTCAGTGAAATGAGAACAAGGCCTAGAGATGGGAGGTTCTAGGTTCAAATATGATCTCAGACACTTCCTAGCTATGTGATCCTGGGCAAGTCACCTAACCCCCATTGCCTACCCCTTACCACTTTTCTGCCTTGGAACCGATACACAGTATTGACTCCAAGATGGAAGGTAAGGGTATAAAAAAAAAGATCTGGGTTGAAATTCCAGCTGTACTATGTGATATTTTTATGATTCAGAATTGTTTAGTGTTTTAGGCAAAGTATCATTTAGACTCTGTGTGCCTCAGTCTCTTTATCTGTAAAATGAGATTGCACTAGATTACTGTTAAGGTCCTTTCCAGTGCATATCCTTGTGTTTTACCTTGATCCTGTCTTCTCTGAATTTTGGTTTCCAACAAGTAGTTCCTGCTTATTTCACATCCTTGGCACTAGATGCTGAACAGATAACCTGGTCACCGACCCTCCTACCTTTTTTTTTTCAGTTATAGTTGCTCTCCTTCCAATCTCTGGAATTTAACAGCCTTGACAATATTATCTGGTTTCCCAGAGAGCTGAAACTGCAATGGCATCAGTACTTGTCATAGGGCCACTGTCCCAAAATGAGGGCTGCAGAGATCACAGAAGTGCCACAGCAATTGTCCTGAACTCCTGAAAAACAAGCCACATTTAAAAGTACTTTTGATATCGAAGGTCACACATTTTGACTTATTTAGTGCTTGATCATAGCAGTCCTGGACCCAGATAGTATCAAGATTTCCCAGACACTTTTATAAGGCAGACAGAGGACCTTCCAAATTTCCTGGTCAGTCAAAATTGTCTGTGGATCTTCACCCACAAGAGATTCCTCATGGATTGGGTCAATGTGGCTTTCTTGGCATCCTGTCTAGTAGGATAGATTGTCTATTGGGTTACCTTCCTCTTACAGACAATATCCCCTTATCACAAAATATAAAAGGGCATCTTGGTGGTTCACAGAGACCTTTGGCACTCCCACAGAAAGATGAGCTTGCCAGATAGCAGGGAAGAAGGACCAAATGGAGCTTGCAAACTACTTCCAGATTCTGAGTCAGGATTTGGCATAAAATAATCCTGCCATGGTGAATCACTTTTTGGAGGACTCCTCTACACTCATCTGAGATGAATTAGTCTGAGTGCACATGGTTACCATCTTCCCCTCACTTTGGAGACCTACCTTCACTACTAGCCAGCCTTGTGGTAGACTTCCCAGCACTCTCCCTGCCCATCCACATGGGAGCCATGGGCTTGCTGTGGGGAAGTGAGCACAGCTTTAAGGAGGTACTGTGTTTAATTGGCCCTTGGCTCAAGGATTCCATTTAGGTGGAATTTACCCATGAATAGGCCTGCCTGCCACTGTGGGTAAGGAAGCCCTCATTTCCTCTTCCCTCCCCACCCATGCTCAGTTCCCACTTTCCATCCCACAATCCTATATCTTATTGGCTTTAGAACTATAAATGCTATATCTCTGGTTAAATTGAGTCCTGGCTTTAAATGATTTAAAAGGCCTCTGAAATATAAAAAAGGAAGTGATATATAAGGCTGGAAGTATAGATTAGAGCCAAGCTCCAAGGGCTTTAGATGCCAAACAGAAGTATTTATAATTGATCTTAGAGCAGTTTATTGAATTTTAGAAAGGGCACGGTCACATGACTAAATCATAGATTTAGAGATAAAATTGACCTTTTGAAGGCATCTGGAACAACCCTGTTCATTTTACAGGTAGGGAAACTGAGTCCCAGGGAAGTTAAATGACAACCCATGCCGCATAAGTAGTAATAGAGGTAGGATTTAAACCTTTCGTCTGAATCTAGAGACTCTACTTTTTTCCCATTATACCATAATATTTTTTTAGCCAATCTTCAAACTAACTAGCTAATGAGCTACCTAACCACTGGATCCTTGGGTCCTAATATTTCCCTGCCCTTTGGAAACCACGTTGGTGGCAGTACCTGTGTGGAACCAATATAACAAATGTAACCAAGATATAGGGGCTAGTGGTCTGAGTCAGCAGATTACCAGACCAGTCTGGTGGTATTAGTCAATCAATAAATATTTTAGGATCAAATTATTCCTGGTTCTTCCTTCTATGGTCAAGCAATACCAGTCTAATCCCTCTTTCATGTGTTAGCCTTTCACATGCTTTGAGACAGCTGTCATATCATTGTAAAACTTCTTTTCCTCCAGGTTAACATTTATATAGGATGTCTCACAAGTCTTAGCACAGTCATACTGTGCTAAGTAGCACTGTAGGAAACATTGTAGAGTGTTTTTAGTTTTAATAGCTGGCATTTAAAGAGTGCTTTTAACTTTCAAAATGTTTTACGTGCCTCATCTCATTTTAGCCTGACAATAACTCTGTGAGGGAAGCACTATTGTGTATTTTGTTTCAAATTTTATAAATGATGAACCTGAGGCTTCCAGTGGCTTACCCATCATTACCTGGCTACTAAGTGTTGGAAGTGAGATTAGAACCCAGTTCTTTGCTGACTTCACTTTCAATTTCCTTTCCACTAAAATACCACAAAGTCTTAACTTAATATCTGAATTTAAAATATATATATATATACATATATCATACATATATAACTATATTTACAATATCTATAAAAACTAATCTGAAATTATTTTGGGGATGGGAGGGAAAGGGAGGTACCAAACAACTTAGGGATTCAGGGAAGGCCTCCTGAAGAAGAAGGACTCAACTTGACCCCTGATTAAGGATTCAAATAGGGAATCTAAAAGATAGAGATGAAGAAGGGGACCATTCTAGGTATGAGAAGACAGGTTGTGCAAATGCAGAACCAAAAGATAGATTAATTTGGATAGGAAACAAGATGCAAGATAGTTCAGCCTAGTATGTATGAGTGAATGAAAGGGAAAAAATTATTAATAGCCTAGAAAAGTAGGCAGGAGTCAGATTGGAGAGGAATTTAAATGCCCCAAAGAGGAAATTCTTTTTTTTTATCATAGGGGCAGTAGGAAAATACTGGAGTTCCTTAAGCTGGAGAAGGGCATATCAAAGTCATAAGGAAAAGGAACAGTCTTAGCCTACGCAGAATAGTCCACTCCTTTTCTTATAGACATCAATTAATTCCTTGCCAATCACTAGGCCACTGTCTAGTGTTTCTAGAGACTGCTGGAGGGTCTGGTTCTTTGAGGTATCCAAGGAGTGGGTCCACCAGGAACTTATACGCTGCATCTCAGTTCTTTTCCCAATTGTCCTTATCTGGGCCCTTTCTGGTGTACTTGCCATAAAACAGCTAATTATCTTTGTTTTAAATGTTACTGCATCATTTCATGATATTAATGACCTTTCTGACTAAGAAACAACACTCTCTTCATGAAGAAATACTACAAATATACAATAGTAATTTGACTAACAGGGCTAGGTGACTAGCTACCCATTACCAAAGAAGGGAGGGAATTCACTTTTAGGTATTTATGTGGCCTCAAAGTAAGTGACCATTCTCGTGCTCTATAACTGTTTGGTACAGTTTATGAATTGTTTTGGTGTCCTAACTTAAAGAAATGCAATGAAAAGCAGCTGTTTCACTCTTTAGATTATGGAAATGATGGAACCTTTGAACTAGAACCAAGTGAACTTGCTCCTTCACACCTAAGATGAGAAATAGACTATTAGTATCCAATTTCATTAACTGGAATATTTAATCTCTGCTATGGGCAGAAGAGCTTCCCTTTGCCCCTAATTGTCTTGAGAAATAATAATATTATCTAAGTAGAAACTAATGATTCTACTGGGCTTCCTCAGAGTAGAAGACCTGATTGGTATCTAGACACTTAATTCATTCCTCTTTCCAGATTAAAAAAATAAACAAAAATGTTGATTTTTGAAGTACGATTCAAAAATGCCTACTGTCAGAGACTGACAAACAGGAGAGGTTATATTGATTCAGCAAGAGAAAAATTGTACAGTTGTCTTCTAAGCTAAGACAGAAGGTAAAGGTTTAAAAAAATTTTTTTCACAAGAAATGGTGAAAAAAAGGTAAAAATGAGATATAGAGAATGTTATGAGAAGTAAAATGGATAATTTTGACTCCATGAAATTAAAATTAATTTAATTTAATTTAAATTTTGAATATAAAATTAAAATTAGTTTAATTAAATTAAAATGTATTAATTTAACAAGTTTAAAATGTATTAAATTAACACGTTTGTACACAGATAAGAGCACTGCAACCAAGTTTAGAAAGCAAACAACAAATTGGGAAAACTCTTTATAGCAAATCCCTGACAAAGGCTTCATTTATCAAATAGACAACTGAACCAAATTTATGAGAATACAAAGCATTTCCTAATTGACAAATAATCAAAGGATATCAATAAGCAATTCCAAGATGAAGAAATTAAAACTATCTTTAGTCATATGAAAAAATGCTTTGAATTGAATAAAGAAAGGCAAATTAAACCAATTCTGTAGTACCACCTCACACCCAGTAGAATAGCTAACTTGACAAAAAAGGGCAATGATAAATGTTGGAGGGGATTTGGAAAAATCAGGACACCGATACACTGCTGGTGGAGCTTCAAACTAAAACAACTATTCTGTAAAGCAATCTAGAACCATAGCCAAAGGGTCATCAAACTGTGCATGTCTTTTGACCCAGCAATTCCACTACTAGGTCTTTATGCTAAAGAGATTAAAGATAGTGGGAAGAATCAACCTGTACAAAACAATTTATAGCAGCTCTTTTTGTGGTGGCAAAGAACTGGAAATGGAAGGAATGTCCATCAGTTGAGGAATGGCTGAACAAATTGTGCTATATGCTTATAACAGAATACTATTGTGCTATGAGAAATGATAAACCAGATGATCCAAAAAAAACCTGGAAAAACTTACATGAAGTGATACAAATTCAAGTGAGTAGAACAAGAAGAAATGTTGTACACTAACAACAATGTATGATGATCAACTGTGAATGACTTAAATATTATCAACAAGACAAGGATCTAGGACAACTCCAAGAGACTTGTGACAAAAAAAGGATATTCACTGCTATAGAAGGAACAGATGGTGTCTGAATGCAAATTAAAACATACCATTATTTACTTTATTTCCTCCATGAATTTTTCACTAGTGTAAACAATATGTCTTTTTTCACAATATAACAAAAATGGAAATATATATTGTATGATAATATATGTACAACCTAAATCATATTACCTGCCTTCTTGAGAAGGGGAAACAGGTGGAAGGGAGAAACAATGTGAATTTCAAAATATTAGAAAATGAATATTCAAAAATTCTATTGATGTACAATCTAAAAAATTAAAATTTGTTATAATAAAAATTAAAATAAGATAATTTTGAATTGTGTATAAATGAATGTATAATGAATGGAAAAACTAGACTAGGATTCAGGAGACTTGACCTCAAGTCCTGTTTTATAACAACTTCCTGTGTAAGCATAAGATTAAATCATTCTGAGTTTCAGTTTACTCATTTGTAAAACTGGGATAATAATACCTGCATTACCTATATCTTAAGGTTATCGCAAGGTTGGTACTTGGCAAATCTTGTAAAATGTGGATTGTAAGCACTCTTTTCCTGCCTCTTTTGCTACCAAATATATAATGTTGGAGATTAATTCATATGAAACACTGAGAAAATCTGAGAAGAAAAATAAGAATTGTAACTGAAAATAAATATAAATCATGGCATCTTCCCTCACCCTCCTACACTCATCAGGCAAAATAGCTTCCCTTGTGCTCTGAAACAAAGGGAATTTGTACCATGCTTTGAAATATGTCATGTACTGTGGATATTGCTGATAAGGAGTAGAAAAGAGTGTTTCAGAAGAGATCCCTATATGAAAAACTAGCCTCTGGGCCCATCCTTCCTCTCCAAGTATAAATCTAGATGGGAACTGGACTTATAACCAGCAATATGCAGAGGGGAATTGGCAGTTCCCTGTTTGATGTGATTTGAGGAGTATTGAATGTTTCCATCCAACTAAATTTGTTCTAGTTTTTAAAATTCCCTGATTATTCACTCCTTTTTATTAAGGCTGAAAGGGCCCTATGGAAATAAAAGAAAAGTCTGAGAACCTACTGTATCAGGCTGTACTCCTCTCTCCAGATCCTCTGGTCAGCTGGCTATCAATCATCCATTAATACTACTTCCCCGCATCAGTCTTTGTGCCTCTGCCAGGTTCTGTTTAGGGGTATATCCTAGGATTCTAGGGCTGTATCATAGGATTATCAATTTAGAGCTGAAAAAGGCATTTAATACATCATCTGGACTCTTTCTTTTTTACAGATGAATAAAATGAGTCTAGAAAAGTTAAGAAACTTTTATAGCTAGTGAAAGACTGAAGAATTTAAACTCAGGTTTCCAACAATGCCACCTAGCTATCTTTGTTCACCAATCAAATCTCTGGGCTCCAGCTTCCCTATCCCATGGGCAATAAAATATTTTTTTAATTAAAAATTTTTTTAATGTTAACTCTGTGTGTGGGTGACAGGAATTACCTTCAAATATATTTGATTTTTTTTGTGTGTCATTAGAATCTGTTACCCTAAAAACTACAATCCTCCCAAAAACTACAATTCCCAGCAAAAACTATGATTCCCAGCATCCTACCCACTTCCTGTTGTTATGTGCTGATGTAGACAGGATATAAATTTGCTGTAGCCCTGCCTCTTGTGCTCTTTCCTTCCTTTCTCTGCTTTGGTGGGGGATTTTTCAGCAAGTAGAAAAACTTAGTCACATGGTTTTGTTTTGTCAGATAATAAACTTTATAAAAATAATACTTGAAGTATTGGGCATTAATTTAAATCTTACAACATACACATCACTTTTTTCTCTATGGGAAAATAGTTTATATTTTATTTTTGAGACTAGGGATTATTGTATTAGTAAATCCAGGATCTAGGAAAATGTCTGGCACATGGTAGGTGCTTAATAAGTCATTGATTCATTCATTATATTAACTGCATTCACTTTATTGACTACATAAAGTTTGAAGGCCAACTTCATTTAACAATCTCTTATTAACTTTAGAAAAGAGAAAATGTCAATTGAAATTATGAGCACATTAGTGTTACTGAGGTGTGTCATGGCATGCCTATTACACAAATATAATCTGGAATTCAATTCATTTCAACAAACACATTCATCTACTCTGGGGCAATCACATTGTAGTTTATATTCATTTAGAAATTAGCTTCTTTCATCCGGGACAGAGTTGAGAGAAGAGACTATATATAGATCAACTGTGATAAAGAAAGTAGGAAATTTTCAATCTTGTTATGACTGCACAAGACAGTAAGCTGGGATGGTGTCCTAGGACAAGTAGCATGTGAACACTGGCTTCTAAGAGGTCAGTGGAAATGGAAATGGAAAAAAAGGTAGGGAAAAGGAACAAGAAGGGCATTGAAGACAAACTTTGTGTACTCCAAAATATTCATTATGTTGGGCTGGCCATAGCAAATGGGACTCCCAGAGAATTTTTCTGAATGTAAAATAAAATAAAGGCAATTATCTAGATAATTAGTATTAGATCTGGACAGGACCTTGGAAAAATGGTCCAACACTTCATTATTCATGAGAAGGCAAACCCAGACTTCCTCCTAAAATCACCCAGCTAATTAGTAGATCTGGCATTAAGACCCAGACTTCTACACTCACGGTCTTGTTATCTTTCTTTCTTTCTTTTTTTATTTTAAACCCTTAACTTCTGTGTATTGACTTATAGGTGGAAGAGTGGTAAGGGTAGGCAATGGGAGTCAAGTGACTTGCCCAGGGTCACACAGCTGGGAAGTGTCTGAGGTCTTATTATCTTTCTATTGAGCTATTATTGATTATATCTTCCCCCATTGGTCCATTATGTGAGGGGTAGTGTGGTACAATAGAAGGAGTGATAAATTTGGAGTTAGATGGCCTGGGTTCAAATACTGATCATCATCATTGCCTATGTAATCTTGGGCAAGTCATTGAACTTCTCCATAATTTGTTTTTCTCATCTGCAAAATGAGGGAGTTAGACCAAACAGTTCTGAGATCTTTTCAAGCTCCAAATCTATGATCTCATGACTGTGTGAATTTGGGTATAAACTTTCTTGACCTCAGTTTTCTCATCTATAAAATGAGGGCAATAATATTTGATTTACCTGTCAATCTCAAGGCTCATTAGATAGCAGTTTCAGCTGGATGAGGATCCAGAAACTAAATGGACTGACCAGCAAACTGTTTATTCAGCCATTGCCAATGGATGGACACCCCCCCCCACATTTTCCAATTCTTTGCCATCACAAAGATTGTGGCTATAAATATTTTTTGTACAAGTCTGAGTAGCAAACTGGAAAGGTTGAAAGAATGGATGATGGGAGAAAATCCAGATATTGAAATGCTAGATGAAATCCCTCAGCCATATGTTGAGAATCAAGCAGGTGATGTTAAGGAAGTCTGATAGTGACTAGCAGGTGGGAATCAGCAAAGGAGAGGGGGTGGAGGGGCAGTTAAAAAAAACAGATGAAGCAGGAGGCAGGCAACCAGGCAGGCAATTAGTTTTAGGCATTTCTTGCTCAACAGTGACAATAAAGAGTATGTGGGTGTCTGGGTGTGGAGGGATCTGTGTCTAGGGGAAGGGAGGTGACTACAGTTAGGTAGCAGACTGGCAGTTAATTGATGTCAGGCAGGTAAGGCCACAGCTAATGGGTTGTAGTCACTTAGAGGTAGGACTTAAGTTCCTGGACATTATTGATGAAAATACAATTATTTTAAAGAAATAAATCTGTTGTGCAATTTTCTTTACAATTAATTTTTTTCTTTCCTATGTAAAGAAAATTTCACCAATTGATTGTTCTGGTTAATGGAAGAATTTCCCATAGATTCAAAATAATGGGGTGCAGATAAATTAGGTAGACAACATGACTGAAAAGCCTCATGATCCCCATGTGGTCTACTCATTTAAACAGATGGAGTTCACATTCTGTGCTAATTAAAATCTGCAAAAGGTCCTGAAAGAGTAATAGCAAGTAGCATGTGTTTCCCTAGTCTCAATCACAAGCATTGAAGGGTCCTAAAAAAGAAAAAAAAGACTATAGGATATCCATCTGTTATCTTTAACCAAAATAGAGCATTAATATAAAAATTTAACTAGAGTTAAAAAGGGTTTCTGTAAAGCAATCCAATTTTTAAAAGGATAATATTTACATACATATACACACAAATACATACACGTGTATGCACAGATCTATATATGAATGTATATACATCTCTCCATAGATATACATCTTTATAGATATAGAAATATAGATATGTTTGTAGCGAGATATAGATATCAGTCTCTAAATACAACTAGCTGAATCCTTATCGACAAGAATTAAAAAGGTGAAATGACTTCAAATCTGGCCTCAGACACTTATTTAGCTGTGTGACCCTGGGTAAGTCACTCAACCTTGTTTGCCTCAGTTCCTCTGAGGCAAATGAGCTGAAGAAGGAAATTGAAAGAATTGAAAGTTTGAATGACAGGAGAAAATTCAAAAAGATGAAATGATTCAGTATCTTTGCCATGAAAAACTCTAAAATCAGGCCAAGAAAAGTTGGGCATGACTGAAATGAGTGAACAACAAAAAAAGATGAAAGGAGAACATTGAGTGAAGAAGAGAGGAATTTGAATTATTCAAGGCAGAGATGAGAAGAAAGCAGACGAAGAAACAGCTAGACTGAATGTTCAGGAAAGGGACTCCTGGGCATAAGAACCAAGAAGAATAGAGCAGTCAGGTTACAGAATCAGAAGAATCACCTGGAAGACAAATCAATCATGGTGACATTGAGAATTACCTGAAGAAGTGAGAGAGGGGGGACAGGGAGAGGGGGAGAGGAGGAAAGAAAAAGAGAGAGGGAAAGAGAAAGAGAGAGAGAGGGAGAAAGAGAGAGGGAAAGAGAGAGAGAATGACAGAGAGGGGGAGAGAGAAAGAGAAAGGAAGAGAGAGTGAGAAAGAGAGAGAGCAGAGAAGAGAGAGAG